>NW_025408612.1:600000-1162664 GCF_019456465.1 Bacidia gigantensis | reverse complement strand
TAACCTAACCCTAACTCTCATTCATCTCCATCCTGCTCCGTCTTGCGGCCAGACGGGTCAAACGCGCTTCATTGTATCTTGACGACTATCTGGCTATCGTATCTTGGGTGACCTTTTCTTCAGTCTAACCTCAAACATTACTTTACTGAAATGGCAGAAGGTCTTAACGCTAGTATATAGCGTCATAGTAGCTTCAGGTGATTTCCAAGCCATCTTCCATCGTGTCTGATGAACTTAGACTGAGTCTCATGATCAGGAGTTCGTTTTGGAGGCCTTGGGCGCCATGCCTCAAGTATATCCCAGGAAAAGTTGTCCACATTTCTCAAAGTACACACCATATGACGCTATCACCAGACCGATCGTCTGATAACACTATCTTCCACAGGCATACTACGTGATAGAGTACTTCCAGACCACATCGCTGGCCACGGCAAAGATCTCCCTTCTTGTACTTCTGGACCGTATATTCATCACACGCGCATTTCGCATTGTTGTCAGAATTCTCGGGACCATAATAGTATTGTGGTGGGTAGCTCTCACTACAGCAGACGCCTTGATATGCCTTCCCATCCGATCCAACTGGCAGCCAGCCATCCCAAAGACTTGTGGGAATGTACGGCTGCTTCTTTTGTTTGGCCCAATCCCCTGGATATTGACCGATTTTGCTACTCTGATAGCTCCACTCTTCGTCCTGAAGGACCTGCAGCTGAGGAAAAAGGACAAAATCGGCCTCATCGCTTTGTTCTCCACCGGAGCTCTGTGAGCATTCCAGCTCTTCTAATTTTCATAGCATCTCATGGTTCACAGGACATGCATCGTTTCCTGTGTTCGTTACAAGGTGCTGTTGAAACCGTGGACTGATCCCACCTGTAGGTTTCCCTTTTATTGACAAAAGTTCCCACAAATTGACACCTTTAGGGGACATGGTGGATATCGGAATCTGGAGCATTATCGAAGTCAACGTTACAGTGGTGTGCATATGCATTATCACTATCAAGCCCGCACTTCAACGACTATTTCCATCCTCCATCCTCCTTAAGACACGTCAAGGCTGGACAAAGCTTCGATCATCTTCCTATTTGCAAAGAACCTATGCTCAAAGATCAACCATAGGATCGCAGAGCAAGTCGACAGAGCAAAGCGATAGCAGCTCTTTTCATTTACATGAAGCTGTTCCGCCGCTACCATCAACCACCAAAATGCCTGTGCAAGCAGATAAGCGAGGCTCAGCACAGACATACAGCGTTCCGCTGGACATTGTAAAAGTAAGAAACGGGGTAGGTCTGCACCATGAAGAATTTCTGTGAAATATCAGTCCTTAGTCCGAGCAACTAGACCCTCTTTTGGAAATAGCATTTTGGTCTTAGGCTTACTCACGCTTTTCGTGGAGAAGACATGGTTTTGTAAGCATCTTCGTGAGACTGACGTATGTTTGGGAGAACAAATCCTTATCTATATACTCACTTTACAATGCTCATTACACCTGGTTTTGAGAAATTGCGTAGTCCGCACATCTAATTGTGACTTAAAGATTGATCTGCTATGGCGGCCTTCAAATCACTCAAGAAGCTGTTGGCTCCCATCTTCTCTATGTACTTTTATGCGATATGTGATGAAAGTGCCAAAGGTAAGCACACTACTATGGTGATTGGACACTTGGTTTGTGGACCCCATCTTGGCTTTCTGTGGCTCTGTAAAGGATCCCCACATGTGCTTCTAGAGTCGTAGAAGAAAGCAACCCTCCTAAAAAATATAGTGGCGCAGGAGCGCCTATAAGACTCCCGTACAGAAATAGACACCACACCTGTTAAGCGTTTCAAATTTAAACACAACTGCAGGAATTCGGGTTTTACATCGCCATGAGTAGCAGCATCAAGTTTGGTGTCTATTGGTGGTCATGAGTAAAGAGATGTTAAGTTGTCCCCCTCTAAAATTCATTTTATCTAAGGGTGAATTGAAGCTAATCAATTTTTTGGTCCTTTGGATGACACTGTACTGAAGCGCTCCTATCACGATTGCTTCTGGCTCGAGATTTAGTGCATTTTTCGTGGCTGCTTTTCCCACATCATCAAACCTGCGAGCACTGCGGCACCCCCAAATGCTGTCATGACCTGCATTTGTTCATTATATCCTTTCCCGAACAGTTGCCTTATGCTTTGCTGTAGATTTGGAGGCAAGGTTTTGATAGTTTGCGCTGATTGAAGTAAGTCGCTTAACTGTTTGGATGAGAGCCAGCCAGAGGCTGACTCGATCTTGGTGTTGAGTATGTTAGTGCATACAGCTAGGCCGATGCTTCCTCCTAGGATTCGAGCTTGCGTTATCGCACCAACGAAGACTGCTGTATCGGTGTTAGCAACCTCTAACACGACATTGAGAAGACACAGACCTGTGTCTTTCTCCTCGATTGCTAGCGGGGCTGCAACGATCAATACACTCAGTGTCAATCCGATACCCAGCCCAAGAAGTACTTGATAGCCATATTGAGCCGAAGGTACTCCATTGTTAGAGACTGACAGGGTACCCATAAGGCTAAGTCCAATAGTCTGCAGTATAGCACCAACTAAGAAAATATACAAAGGAGCAACTTTGACTCTCGTCACGAGAAGTCCCGAAAGGACAGTACCCACAGGGGAGCAGAGCATAAGGGCAAGTAGTCGCCAGCTGGCCCCAAACGCCGACAGATCATTGACTACTTGAAATCTCTGTGGAATGATGATGACACTGACAATGAAGACGGCGCCTCCAAAGAAAGCATTTCTGGAATAGTCAGAAAATCTCACATGCCATATATATTCACACATGCATTAGAACTCACAGAATGAAGCCCATGGTAATTCTGTCGCTGAGTAGTCGCCATGGTAGCACAGGTTCGTATGCATCGTCGCGCTTGCTTGCAGCTTTTTGCCAACTGAAGAAGATAATCCACAACAAAACAGACATGCAAAACAAAGTAAGAACGGTAGCTGATTTCCATGAGTACTGAGTCCCTCCTTCTTCAAGCGCAGACACCATAAGCACAGAGGCTGCGAGTAGCAAAAAGGCTCCAAGAAAATCCATTTGTCGAACGGTGTCCAGCGTGATGGACGTGAACAGACCTCGTGAACCTTTCTCGCCGTAGGGAAAATTTGCAGGCATGGAGAGCCAGATCCAAACGAGTAAGAGCACACCAGGCGCCACGCTAGAGAGATGATTAGTCAAACTTAGCCGCCTGGTCAGACACGTCGTGCAAGAGCATACTTCATGTAGAAAATCCATCGCCAAGTAGTATGATCGCTGATCAGCCCGCCGAGTGTTGGACCTAAGATTGCGGAGCAAGCATAGGCTGCCGAGATGATCGCCGATAATGAAGCCAGACCCTCTGGAGGCACCATCTGGAGACTAATTGTAAATATGAGTGTGTATATACCGCCACCTCCGATGCCCTGAAGAGCTCTCATGACAACACTTGGAAAGTTCAGTGTGAAATTCATCCAGAAATATTTGATGGGAATTTACAGAGCTTCGAATGATTGCGCCGCTCCGCACGCAGCAGAGAAAACAGTAAACACGAATACCGTTAGGAGTAGTAGGGGTTTGCGGCCGAAATAGTCACTGAGCTTAGAGAGAATGATGAGAAAGCCTTTTAGGAATCCATTAAAATGCGCCTCCCGAGCCGAAGTAGGGAGGCATACCGGCGTAAGTGAGTAGGTATGAGGTTACGATCCAATTGTTTTTTTGAAACCCGTTCAGAGAATTGGTAATCGCAACGAGCGTCGTGCTAACGATAGTAGTCTCTATAGTTGAGAGGAAAAGACCGAGACACAATCTGTCAACTTGTCAAGTTGAGCAGTCTTAACGGATTGTCTCAAGACGTACGCGAAGGTCAACGAGTGGAGTCTCCAACCCTGAAGATAAACAATCGTCTGATGCTGATTGCCTTCCTCTGGAGCTCTCTCATCACGGTCTTCGATATCCGCATGGCTCGTTTCCATGGCAATCAGCTCATGTGCACCCGTAGGTCTTTCCAATTCATCTCTGCGTGTTCGTGAGTCGCTGGACATATTGAAAGACGTGGGGTGAATGTGTAAAATCGAGGAATACACCGCAGCTTGATCAAAGCTAGCACAATAAATCTCGAATGAGGCGAGTAAAGCCTGGATGACGCTGAGACACTATTATCGGGCCTTGGAGCAGGCTGGGTCATGTGATCCAGCCAAAAGCACGGCGAGTCATTCTCCTCATCGTTATGTTATGCACAACCACATCCCACAGCACATGCAGATCAAGATGAATGGTTCATGCACGTTTTCTTGTCAAGCAGGCTACGTGCAGAAGATCCTCCAACTTGCTCTCTCAGTTCATGCATAGAAGAGGCGCTTCCCACAAGGCGCCAGAGCTGAATTAAACCTGCATATAGTTTTGGTAGTGGTGGCCGTTACTCCTGCATATGCACGTTCCTATTGGTGCGGTAATAAGTTGTGATGCTTCGGCCTGCTCTTGTACGCGCGGACTGCGGTGAGACGGCGCAGCCTTCAGCCGCACTTCAACCGGTGGAGCTCGTATCACACTGAGAAGAGAGAGTACACCGACGCGAGCCCATAGGCCATAGCCTGCAGCCGTACAGAGCAAAAGAAAACTCCGAACACGAAGTATGAGGATTCTTCAGGGTCCCCTGCTACGAGGCAGGCATCACAATCCTTCATCATACGCTCGCAGACTCAAGCGCTGCTGTGAAATCATGCCACAAGGAGCATGTCGAGGTACAGATTCAGGCTACAAGTGATCGCTTCACTCGATGATTCGATGGCAAGAGCACTCTACGCCTCGTGGGTTTTCGCCGACCTAGAGCGCTTCGTGCGGCGAAGGCCGTGGTGCGTTACTGATTCTCAATCCTTTAGCAAATGTCGCAGTCGAATACCCCATTGATGTTGAAGTTCGAATTCGATGGGGTTCAAGCCGCCTTTGCCCTTTTTTAATGAGGAACACAAAAGCCGAAGGCTGCAGAAAGCATATCCTTAGGCATATGTAGCGCGTACCATAGGTGGAAAGAGTGGCTCTCGCGAAACCACCTGATGATCGACGAGGCGGCCGGAGACGAATCAACTTGATCTTGCGATAGAGAGTCGGCTTACAGGACGCTATACAGCCTGCCTAAAGTGGGCATGGAAGGTATCCACATCGATGGATGTTTGCGCGTATAATAACATCCATTCAATGTAGAATAGGAGTGTGAGCGCGATAGATTGAGCGGGAGAACAGGTTTCATCTGGGGACTACGCCGCTTGAAAGGAAGGAGGCTACAGCCTTCATGAAGAATCTCATCCACACAATGACCACAGATCTGTGGTGTTCACAAGACTGTGAGACTATGGGCAAGTCGACCTGCATCAAGTTTCGTCATGTGGAGAAGCTCTTTGTCATATTGAGCACAACAACCATGATGGTAATGCTGCTCCTGCTACACAGCGGGCGCCACGAACATTTATCAGCGACAATACATAAAAGTATTGTGAGGTCGTCAGCTTTCTACATCTCTACTTTGAAGCCAAAATCTCATAAGATAAAACACTACATCTATTTCCTCTCTGGATATTTGACGATCCCAAACTACTAGTATTGCCTTCGTACTCACAACTATATCCTCCCGCGTTCACAATAAAATGCGGGAGCCTCTTATGCCTATTGCTATAGTGGGAATGAGTTGTCGTTTACCCGGTGGAGTGTCCAAACCAGAAGACTTGTGGCAAGTGTGCGCTGAGCAGCGTGACGTCTGGCAGCCTTTGCCCAACAATCGGATGAGTAATGCTGCTTTCTACCATCCTGATTCAGCACGAAATGGCACCGTGGGTCATCAGCAACTCCTTTTACGGTTTTGACGCTCATATTGACTGATTGTGGAAGTCTAACGTGCGCGGCGGGCATTTTCTCACCGAAGACCCGGGCATTTTTGACGCTAGATTCTTCAATTTGACCGAAACAGAAGCTCGGGTATTTCATTCACGTTTCTTCAAGACTTGCCCAGCATCTGACAAACTATAAGGCAATGGACCCTCAGCAACGTATCCTGCTGGAGCTCTCTTACGAAGCTCTCGAGAATGGTAATTCTCAAACTCTCGCAACCAAGCCAATATTAACGTTCTCAGCGGGCATGCCCATAAGCAGCGTCAACAAGACTAGTACAGGGGTCTTTATCGGCTCGTCGTGTAGAGACTACGCTGATCTTCTCCGCCGAGACAGTGAGAAGACTGAGCTATATCAGCCAATAGGCAACGCACCGACGATGCTGGCGAATCGCATCTCCTATTTTTTTGATCTCAATGGACCTAGTGTCACCATTGATACGGGTATAGCCCCCTCTCGGTCACTGTTAAGTCAATGGGCGTTAATTGATGAGATAGCCTGTAGCTCTAGCCTCGTTGCTCTACATCTTGCCTGTAATGCCTTGAAGGCTGGCGACGCTCGGATGGCGATAGTTGGAGGATCCAATCTCATTCTCAGTCATGAGCCTATGATTGACATGAGTATGCTTAGGTAAAATCGAGAGACTCTTTAGCTAGGACGAAGCGCTAAGTTTTCAGGTTTCTCTCCTCGGACGGACGCTGTTACACTTACGACGATCGAGCCAACGGATTTGGTCGAGGTGAGGGAGCCGCTTGCGTTGTCTTGAAACCGTTCGAAGATGCCTTGAGGGACGGTGACGTTATCCGAGCGGTTATACGCAATTCAGGCACTAATCAAGACGGAAAAACACACGGAATCTCTGTGCCTAACGGAGATGCCCAGGTAGAGCTGATGAAGAAGACTTATGAAGAAGTCGGTCTCCACCCATCGCACACAGATTATATTGAAGCGCATGGAACTGGAACGCCGACCGGCGATCCGATTGAGGCTTCCTCACTTTCTCAGTACTTAGCCCAAGGTAGGCCTATGAAGCAGCCTCTTCTGATCGGATCTATAAAGTCGAATATCGGACACTTAGAGGGTGCCAGCGGTATTGCTGCTGTAGTCAAGGTAGTATTAATGCTAGAGAAGGGTTTCATTCTTCCAAACTTCGACTTCCAGAAAGCTAGCTCCCGAATACCAATGGAGAGGTGGAACATAGAGGTAGGCCGCCCGTTCCACTAGCTTCCAATATGTATTCATGTGCTAGTAGGTCCCTAAAAGCCTTCGACCATGGCAAAGCGATGGCATTCGACGGGCTTCATTGAATAATTTCGGCTTCGGAGGCAGCAATGCACATGCGATACTTGATGATGCCACCAGCTTTATCGCACAACGAGACAACATCGAGAAAACTTCGAATGCAAACACTGCAGAAGAAAGTACGTATCGTTACATGAATGGATGTGCCGATTGCCGCGTTCCAAGTGAATCGCTGGTCTTCCTCCTATCATCATCCGACGAAATTTCCGGGAAAAAGCAAGCACAAAATCTCGTACAGTATATTACTGATCATCAAGATCATGATGCGAATGAACTGATGAGGGACCTTGCCTACACACTCAGCGAACGTCGTTCGAAGCTGCCTTGGCGGTTTGCTTCGAGAGCACAGTCACCGTCTCAACTAGGCGAAACTCTGTCCGACAAAAACATCAAATTTCATAACATCCACGACTCCAAGCACCTGGGCTTCATCTTCACCGGACAGGGTGCTCAATGGTTCGCTATGGGCCGTGAACTGATCACTCGATATCCCAGTTTTGATAGGTCTCTAAGTCTGGCAGACGAGTGCATAGCGAGCCTTGGTGCCACTTGGTCGCTACATAGTGAGTCAAACCCAAATTTTGCTTTTCAGAATGAGGTCCTAAAAGACGAGCCTTGGACGATTCATCGACAAACCCTCACTGACGTTGCTAGATGAACTGGGAAAGGATGCACAGACTTCTCAGGTTGGAGACGCACACATAAGCCAGTGCCTTACTACCGCCCTTCAAATCGCTCTTGTTGATCTTCTTGCCTCTTGGAATATCTATCCAGCTCGAGTGGCTGGCCATTCGAGTGGCGAAATTGCGGCAGCCTACTGTGCCGGGGCCTTAAGCCAGAGAGACGCCATGTCTGTTGCTTATCACCGAGGGATCGTGGCTCTGAAACTTAAAGACTTACGAGATGGCGCTATGCTAGCCGTTGGGATGTCTGAAAAAGACATTGACCCGTTGGTTGCGTCTCTCGCTACCGGACGCGCGAAAGTTGCTTGTATCAACAGCGGTTCGAGTGTCACTGTTTCCGGGGATCGAGACGCGATCGGTGAGCTGTCAAAGATACTCGAAGCAAAGGATGTGTTTCACCGGAGGCTTGCGGTCCAAGTCGCGTATCACTCGCATCATATGGAGGACGTTGCTGATGAGTACCGTGCACTCCTTCGAGATGTCTCGCTCGCCAGCAGCAACAAGGTAGACTTTTACTCATCTGTGACGGGGGATCCAGTCCCTTCTTCAAAGCTGGGCCCAGAATACTGGGTCTCAAATATGATAAATCCTGTGCAGTTCCAGAGTGCTGCCCGCAAGCTACTGCAAGCAGGCGGCGATAGAAGTAATACAGTTGACATACTCTTGGAAATCGGTCCTCACTCCGCTCTTCAAGGTCCCATCAAACAAATAATCAACGAGTCTGGAACCACTCGAGCCTCGTATATACCGACACTTGTGCGCAATCAAAACGCAATCCACACGTGTCAAGCAATGATCGCCATGCTTACTCAAGCTGGATATCCTACTAACCTGCAAGCCGTAAACTCTCCTGAACTTTCTACCAGTGGCAAGATGCTGAGCAACCTACCGATTTACGCTTGGGATCATTCTCGATCATATTGGACAAAGCATGTTAAGCTAAGCGAGGAAGGTTTAACACAAAGCACAAGGAGTGACACACTAGGGGTCAAAGTTAAGGGATCAATACCATCAGAGCCTCGGTGGCGAAACATTGTTAGACCCGCCGAGATCCCCTGGATAAACGATCATGTCGTACAATCCTCCATTCTGTATCCTGCCGCAGGATTTCTTGCTATGGCTATTCAAGCCCGGTACCAGCACGCGCAGCAAACATCTGAGAGTCTCACAGGATACAAATTGCGCGAAATCTCGATTGGTCACGCTTTGATCGTCTCACAGGAGAGTGACGACTTGGAAACCCTAGTCTCGTTGCGACCATATCATGAGAGTCTTCGAGAATTGTCTAGTATATGGCACGAATTCACTGTCCACTCGTCCACAGACAATAAATCCTGGACAGAACATTGCCGTGGCTTGATTTCGATCGAACAGGCTATCCAAGGAACAGATGTTGATGGGGGCCGCAAAATCGCCGAAGAGATTAAACATTTTGGTCGTATACGGTCAGCATTCTCAGATAACTGCATAACGACAATCGATGACCAAGAAATCTACAAGTCCCTTGAGAGACTAGGATTGAGCTTCGGACCAACTTTCAAGAACCTCCACGATGTTCGCGTCGCTGCGCATCAATGCTATGCTGAGGTCACCATTCCAGATACAGCTTCTATCATGCCTGCCCAGTTTGAGTACCCATTTATCATTCATCCGGCTACGTTAGATAGCGCTTTCCATGCGCTCTTTCCAGTAGATGCACGACACAGAAACATTGAACAAGGCACGCCAGTCCCTACGTTCATTGAGGAGCTCTTCATCTCTAACAGTGTCGCTAAAACGCCTGGTCACATCTTCAGTGTTTACGCTGAGAATGGAGCGATGGCTGGCAACTTCGATCGTAAGATTGGAAAAGGCAACGCATCTGTGGCTGTGTTCGACAAAGTAGGGCACGAGAACAAGCCAGCGATTCTAGTGAAGGGCTTGGTATTTAAGGATCTTCCGTATGCCGTTCCTGAAGAGAGTTCAGATTCGGAGCGTCGGGCGTGCTATCAGCTAGAATGGCATACAGATCCCAGCCTGCTTTCCCCGATGCAAACAAGGGAGATCAGTGCACATTGTCGGAGACCGTACACCGAAAGCGATCATGCTGCTCTTTCCCAACAAGCAGGATTTTACTATGCTGAAAACGCTTTAGAGTCTTTAACTGACGATGAAACAATGAAGATGCAGCCACATCATCGCAAGCTCTGCCAAACCCTGACCAACTACTGTCGGACCGTTCGTGAAGGGCAATTGGGCATGTTCTCCACTGACGGATGGCTGCAGCTCGATGCAGTGGGGCGCGCAAATGTTTGCTCCAGCATCGGTCAAACCCCATTTGGAATTCTTCTTGGACCTGTAGGCGAGAGTCTCACCCAAATTGTCCGACAACAAACGGATCCCTTAGCGGTAATGATTGAAAATGATCGTTTGGAGAGGTACTATCGGACTTGGGAGCCTATAAAGCAATCTTACGAACAAGCTGCGGTCTTCATTCAGCTTCTAGGCATGAAAAATCCACATCTAAAAATTCTCGAACTTGGCGCTGGTACAGGGGGAGCAACACTGCCTATTCTGGAAGCACTCAGTACCCCTGGAGAGGGCTTCCCGCATCTCGCAAGTTACGACTTCACAGATCTTTCACCAGCGTTCTTCGAGAAGGCGAAAAAGAAGCTAGAGCGCTGGACAGAGTGGCTGACGTTCAAAAGAATTGACGCAGAAAAGGACTTGGTTCAGCAAGGATGCCAGCCGGCTTCGTACGATTTGGTCATTGCCGCGAACGTTATACATGCGACAAGCCACGTTGAGAGGACGATGAAATCCATCCGAAAAATATTGAAACCGGGGGTACCATACTCCTGATTGAAGTTACGGTGAAGACCATTGGAGCATCCTTGATTTTTGGTACCCTCCCCGGTTGGTGGAATGGTAGGTGCCCCTGCTGCCACGAGTGAAATGCTGAAAGAGACTGACACGTAGCAGCTGAAGATAATCGTTTGGATGGGCCATTAATGAATGACGACGAGTGGAACGAAGTCCTTACACGAGCAGGGTTCACAGGCGCAAACGCTATTCTTTGGGACATGCCTGATCCGGCAAGCCATCAGAGCAGTACGATAATCTCGAGCACAGCAGTGGAGACTTCAGACATCGTCGAAGGCGTCACAATAATTGTCGATGAAAAGAATTCGGAAGACTACGCGATAGAATTGCAGTCTCTGTTGATGCAAGAAGGCATCCAATGCGATATTGTTGGCCTATTATCGTACAGCCCGACCGACAGAATCTGCATAGTCCTCTATGAGCTCTCACGCTCTGTACTTCGCAATCCCGACTCAACTGAGTACGAGGCTATGAGACGAGTGTTTCTTGAAAGCAATGGAGTTTTGTGGGTGACCAAAGGTGCAGCCATCGAGTCTAGCAATCCAGATCTGAGCCTAGTTACCGGCCTCGCCAGGACAGTCAGAGTCGAAAAGGGAGATACAACGATCGTTACTTTAGATCTCGATGCACAAAATCCGCTCTCAGGGCATGACCGCACCAACACAATTTTTTCAGTGTTCAATAAGAGCTTTCGCAGGAAATCTCCCGTGGCTTCGGGGCTTGAGCTTGAGTACGCGGAACGACACGGTAGAATTTTAATACCCCGCGTAATAGAAAACGAGAAAGCCGCTTCGCCTGAAGGAACGAAGTCTGAGCAGCCAGCCTCAGAATGGCAGCTATATGATGACCGAAGCCGGCCGCTCCGGGCAGAGGTAAAGACTCCTGGCTTTCTTGACAGCATCGAATTCGTCCCAAACAACCAACTTGATGGTGAACTAGCTGATGATCACCTTGAGATCAAAGTTGAAGCATCAGGGCTCAATTTTCGAGACGTGATGACTGCACTAGGTCAAATACGGGCATTTCCACTTGGCTGCGAATGCTGTGGAGTAGTGTCTGCCGTTGGAAAGTCAGTCTCGAATATTCGGCTCGGTGCCCGTGTGGTTGCAATGGTCAAGGACGGCTCTTTTTGCAACGTCATTCGTACGCGAGCCGAAGAAGTTGAGTTAGTACCAGATGACGTCCCTTCAGAGATTGCTGCTACCATCCCTATTGTCTATTTCACAGCCTACCTGGCAGTCCATAATATTGCCCACCTACGAAAAGATGAGACTATCCTGATTCATGCTGCAGCGGGTGGACTTGGGCAAGCTACTATCAATCTATGTCAGCTTATCGGCGCCAAAATATTCGCTACCGTGGGAACTATCGAAAAACAAAGGCTTCTTGTTGATAAGCTAGGTATACCGGCAGAAAATATTTTCTCGAGTCGCGATAATACTTTTGCTGAGGGCATTATGAGAATGACACATGGAAAGGGGGTGGATGTCATCATTAATTCTCTTTCCGGCGAAGCCTTACGACTTTCATGGAACTGTATTGCCCCATTTGGAAGATTTATAGAGGTCGGTAAACGTGACTTTACAGTCAACGCTCGCCTGGAAATGAGGAACTTTGAGAAGAACGTGTCGTTCACTGGCCTCGATTCGCCTTTTGGCTCCTTACAAGGAAAGAAGAAGAAGATATGGGGCGAATTGATGGATCTGTACAGCAAAGGTCTGATTAAGGCACCTTTTCCAATCAATAGCTTTGGAGTTTCGGAACTAGAGAAAGCACTTCGCTTGATGCAATCTGGTAAGCATATGGGCAAGCTCGTCTTAGTACCTCAACCAGGTGAGCAAGTGAGGATCGCACCTTCAAAGATGGAGTGCAAAAATCCTCAGGGAGCCAAACTTTTCCGCACAGACGCCTCCTATCTTCTAGTTGGAGGCCTCGGTGGTATTGGACGAGCAACAGCAAGATGGATGCTTGACCACGGAGCGACGCGCTTCATATTTGCTTCCAGGAGCGGGCCGGACAGACCAAAGTCTAGGGAACTAATCGAATTCTTGAGAAATGAAGGTGCAAAGGTAGCTGCGGTGAGATGTGACATCAGTGATGCCGATGACTTGGAACGACTCTTGCATACCTGTGCAAAGACTATGCCACCTATCCGGGGTGTCATTCATGGAGCTCTTGTAACAAAGGTAAAGTTGACCAACTGTCACATTGACTTGACAAGGTTTGAAATTGTAAAAAGCTGACATCTTTCAAGCCAGATCTTTTTGCCAGACTGGACCATTCAGACTACAATGATGTCATGAGACCAAAGGTTGACGGCGTTTGGAATTTGCATAATATGCTTTCTAAGATCGACTTGGACTTCTTCGTTATGCTCTCATCAGTGGTTGGCATAGCTGGCGACCCTAGTCAGGCGGCATATGTATCTGCATCCGTATTCCAGGACGCATTCGCAGGCTTCCGTAATGGTCAGGGACTTCCGGCAGTCACGCTTGATCTTGGCAAAGTCGTCGACATCGGAATAGTAGCTGAGCAGTATCTGGCCCGACGAGGGGTGAGGGGTCTTTGGAGTCGCGATTTACGGGAAGAAGAAGTACTGGCTATGATCAAATCAGCGATCGTGATGCCCCATAGAGTCGATCAGCCTGCCTCAACTATCATTGGTCTCAAAGCTTGGACGGAGACAGCTGATCCGGTTTTTCAGACACCTTTGTTCTCTCATTTCCGTCGTGCAGGACTCACGAATTTACGGACGGATAAAAAGGCAGCAAGCAACGTCAACCGCCGCATCCGCCAGACTCTAAAACAATCCGCGACCTTGGAGGAAGCAGCGCGAGAGATCCGAGTCGAACTGATCCCCAAAGTATCCAATCTACTCATGGTGCCCGTAGAACGTATCAGCCCAACAAAGTCTTTATCTGAGTACGGTATGGACTCCTTGGTGGCAGTAGAGATGCGCAACTGGCTGTTGCGGGAGCTTGATGCCGCATTGCCAATACTGGAGCTTATGGCCGATATTCCGTTGCAAGAACTTTCATGGAAAATTGCGAAGTCATCTAAACTCGTAAATTGAGAAGAAATTAAGAAGTGTAGGGCGTAGTATTAGAGCTAGATTAGCTTATAATTCATAAAAGCTATATCTCTATAAATACTAAAGATATAATATTTAGCGCAAAATAGTTTTATCCTACTTGCCTTATCGGCTGCGGTAGCAACTCTTTGCGTCGCTCATCTAGCTTCTATAAGTTATTCTTGAAGAGAGATACACTAAGCTCCAGCCGTCAGCGCAGAGGCTTGTCGTGGGCGCAGCAGTGATCATTGCCTACATAGAGGTCACGTATCTTCAGATATAGCCCTCGAATTTAAGCTTAGATCTTTCAAGCTTTATGCAACACTAGCATCATTCGTAATGACAGTACTATTTCCTTGACTCTGCACACTCAACACCCTAAGGTAACCCCTCGCCTTTATATCTTCTTCATGCTGCGTATCACCAAACCAAAGAACAAAGTCGAATTCCCGAATTTGAAACTGCGCGCAGAGCTTCGCAAACCCTGTCAACAATTTGAAGAACTCATCGTAATCGACATCAGGTGTGGCCGGGGTAAGACTAAACTCAACCCCATTTTCCGCATGTGTATAGCCATCTGCTGGGACCGCCCGCTCATCGATTAACTCTAGGGGGTGAGGTGTTATATCGTATACGTCGTTTATCAGCTGGTCAACGAGCCAAGTCTGCGCACTGGTGATAGCGAGAAAAAAGTCTCCGTAGTCTAGAGCGCCGCCATAGTTGTATAGATGGTAGTGATCGTGATTTCCCTCAGTGTTAGCTCGGTAATCGGCTGGCAATGGTTGGCGTGTGTTATCCGGTCTACATGCAATAGTCAAAATTAGGCTGTCTTCTTGAAGGGGATGCGGCAGAAAGAGAAGTCTCTTTATTCATGATTCTAGAGACTCCTTGAGTCAAGCTGTACTTACGTAGTTTTGGCAGCGAGATGTTGGTCTCGAGCTTCATTCAGCGGAGCTCGAAGCCGAATGTCGGCTGCTCGACGAAAGTGAGATTTTGCTGCGACAAGCGGTGAAATGAGGCAGAGAAGGGAGCACAAGGCGACGAGGGGGTGGAAACACCATACACCATACATCTTTGCTAGAGTTAATTAGTTGTTGCGTTAACTAGGTCAACCTGGGAGAAAACAGAAGAGACAAGTCCACGCGCCTTATGGCTTTGGGGGGCTGCGCATAGACAAGCTTGCGCAGTTTAAAACATGACGCTATTCATAGTTTCGCTGCTACTTATGTGTTGATAGTCTTGCGCTTACAAAAATAGTTTCTAAACATTAAGTCATATCTCACCCTTAACTTAGTTGTCCCTATCTTCTTTACTAAGAGGAAAGAATTCTAATTCGCGTCGAAGGTCATGCAAGCATAAAAGCTGTGCATGTTAAATAGCATCTTTATGTCTCAAATACCGGACTTATTTCATTGCAGCACAGAATGATGTCCTTTAAAGTCTTATGGATTCATGGTCTTTTGTAAAATACGGTCTGCTGAGGATAACAACCTTCTACATTGCTTGCACTGCCCACGGTGCCCAGAAGCTTCGTCGCCCCGATAACCCGCCTTCTCGAATCGGCTTCTTTTAGTATTCACGTCATCTCTATAGCTTCGCATAATAGCCGTCCTAAACACTTACGACTGTGCAGATTATTATGGTATTTGTTATAGTCGTCTCAACTCTCAACGCAGGTCAACGCCATTTTTGCTTTCTCTCGTCTGAGTCTGTCTAACATGAAAGCTTCCTCTCTAATCTAGGCTTGTGCAAAAGCGTTCAATCCTTGTTCATACATCAGATCGTGTACATAAGCCTCATCTACAAACATCCATGTGCCGGTGTCCATCCCGTGCACCGCCACCCGCTTTCGGACAATATATGGAGTCGAACAGTAATGAAAGACAGCAATTTAGTCACTTGCTTACATGTGTTTCGGCCCAACACCAATGCTACCAAACCTTGTCGAGAAAACATAACGCTCTGTGATCCGAGGACATGGATGCAGAAGTACCTCGCACTTCGTCTGTATACTCGACGCAGACACCACTTACCCGCTAGCCTGATGCACGCTTTTTAGCATCATTCACCCTTCTTTTTCCTCGTGATACTGACTATAAAGGGACTTTTAAGCTAATTGTGGCGGGGGCGACGCCGACATTGTCGGCTGTAGACCAATTAGATGCCTCGGGGGTAGAGTCTCAAATAGATGGCCCCAATGCACGCAACCAAATGGCAATTAGCATGGACCAATGTCGTCGCTGGTCCTTGCATTTAATGTGAATGTGTCGCATGAAGCAGACGTTTTTGCCGTAAACTTTCATTGGTGATCCACCCGACTGCATTAACCCGAACCCATTGGAAAATCTGATTGATATCGGCAGTCAAAGCCGTTGCAAGGCACTCTAGGATGCGCACGCTGTATGATTGTAGGAATCCATTGGGCCCGATTGTCTTTCTCTGCTCAATTTCATGATATTCTGAATACCTTTGTCTATCTCGGTCGCTGGCCGGTTGCAACGTGGGTTTCCGATGACCTTCGCGGTCTGCGCATTAATGATACCAAATTGAGTCTTAATTCTGGTTCATGTCCTGCCGCTTTCTGCTGTTTTCTTTATAATAACATTTATGCATCATTTACTGTAATTTATGAAGAGTAAGGATACAGTTGAACGGCAATCAGGGCAAGACTTAATGATCTGTGACTGTGCCACAGCAAAATGCCAAGGTTTCTCGTCGAAAGAGAGGGTCAGGGAATTTCTAAGGTATACATTGTGCATGTACCTGCAGCCATAGCTCCACGCCACACTCGAAACAGTCGCTGACACAGCAGCTCGCGTCTTTCCGCTGGAACCCTATCCACTCGTTATTCACTTCGCTCTGTTGAGTGTGATCCCGCGACAAATGAGCTCACAGCTTGCTATAGAGTGAGCCCGACGCCGCAGTCGCGCATCAAATGTTGGATCTGCCATCGGCTGTGATACAAAAGGGCTTCGCTGGCCGAAAAGATCGGAAAGATTCTGTAAGCTGGAAACAACACGAGAATTCTGCCAGTTGTCAGCGATTTTTTCTCTACTCCCATGAAAGCTTTTCGCCTCTCATCATGTACAGCGTCACCAGCTGCATTGTTGTCGCAGTAATTCTGCCTGTGCTTGCGATCATTGCAGTGATTTTGCGCTTCTATGTTCGGCACCGACTGACTCGAGCTTTCATCGGCATCGATGACTGGCTAATTCTCATCTCTGTGATTTTGGTATGTGGGCAGGGAGCGATTCAGATAGTCGGTACGTGACGTATCCCATAATTGACTTGTAGAAAAAGCTAATGATTTGAATCTGAAGGAGCCACTATCGGACTGCTCGGTAGAGATGGAGAGCCTGGCCCACCAGATCCCCAAAGACTCAAGCACGCCACAGCGGTTGACTCTGCAGTGCTCGTTGTCGAGAAAGTCACATACACCACCATCAAGCTCAGCGTTCTATTTTTCTATCGGCGCATCTTCTACAGACAGCGAGCTTTCCGCATCTCTAATGACGTGTTGATCGGAATTATTACGGCCTGGGGTATCAGTTTCTTCGTGACTGAGTTTTTGGTCTGCGGTGCGGACGCTGCACCGGGAGGCCATCCTTGCTCGCCTAGGGAATGGTTCCTGCTGTGGTTTGGCATCACTGATATCTTGACTGATATCGCTGTGTTGTCATTGCCGTACCCTTGCATCCGCAAATTGCAGATAGATCGGCGCGAGAAGATCGGGCTTTCGATGGTGTTCTTCCTTGGCACGCTGTGAGCAATATGAACCCGTCCTTGGATGACATCTTGTATGGCTAAAAACCTCGAAAGGTCTGTAGTATTCGGGCTCATTCGTCTTGCATTTGTTGGGAAGACATTCGATAGTAAGTCGCACGCAGGGTCTGGGAAAGTCACGCCACTTGCCTGACAAAATGACCAGGATGGTACCATCCAAAGAAATACGAAGGCCAGCATCCCGAGCGCACGCCACCCTTCTTCTGGACCACAGTCGAGGTCTCTGTTGGCATTCTTGCTGCGTGTCTTCCGCCTTTAGGTCCACTCTTCAAGAAGGCGCCCAGGCTAAAAAATGTATACGCCTTAAAACAAAGGCATTATCGGTCTCATAATAAGTCAAGCCAGATGCAGAAATTGATGAGTAAGGAGCATGACGTTGAAGTTAGTATGACAGACACACCCTCCGAGAACTTTGCACATCACACTCCTCAGCCATCGATCGATAGCATGAAATCGTTACCAAAGTAGTCCATTAATCCTCGCGGAAAAAAGTCTTGGGAGATGCTGGAGAACATTCCAATAAGGATACCGCTGAATGTGATGAGAAATAAGCAAGTGTGTTAGTACCATGTGCACCATAGCTCTAGGATGGGGCTTCATCAAGAATGAGTCTACAGGTCGGCAGACCAACGCTAAAGCTTGGCTGACCAACCCCGCCCTAAAATTTTTAGCGGATTTAGCTTATTTAGTAATATTTAGCGAATATTCAATTGGTCCGCCGAGGTTAAAATTATTAAAATTAATTAATAATTAATTAAAACTAAACTTTAAAATAATAAAATAAAATATTTTAAAATTTTTAAAATTTTTAAAATTAAATATTAATCGATTTCTAATTGTTTCTCTAAGAATTTTCTTAGCAAATTCTTAAGAAATTCTTTAGAAAAATAATTTTTAATTAATTAAGAATTAATTAAAAATAAATACATTATTTCTCTTAAGAATTTTATAGTAAAATTTTAGTAAAATTTCTAGAGAAATAATTTATAATCAATTTTTAATCAATTTTTAATTAAATTTTTTTTAATTTAAATAAAAAAAGATTTTAATTAATTTAAAATCGATTAAGAATTGTTTCTCTAAAGAATTTCTTAAGATTTTTCTAAGAAAATCCTTAAAGAAACAATTATTAATTAATTTTAAATTGATTTTAATACTTTAAAAAATATTTTAATTAATAAAATCAAATAAGCTCACTAGACCATAAACTTAATTAGTATAAGGGATTTATTTATACGCTAATTTTTTAGATTAGCGTTGGTCAGCCAAGCTTTAGCGTTGGTCTGCCAACATGTAGACTCTCAAGAATCAGCTGCTTTCATGGACCGAGAAGGAGGGGCTGTCTTTTAATTACATGATTGTAATGTATCCATGCACGCTATCACTTAGTAAACAAGTATTGTATTTTAGCGCAGTTTCTGGCATACAAGTCGATGCGATCATCTCTCATTCCTCAACGACTCCACCTGGGACTAGCTCATCGCTACCCACTAGTTCATGGTGATCACAGCTAGTATACTTCACAGTAGTAGGTGGTGGTTGATCCATCTTTGCTTAGGAACAGGACTAGCTTAGCAGCATTCTCGAGTCTAGGCAAGGACGCACTTATGCAGCGTTGCAGAGTCCCATAATGTGGTGATCTCATTGGCTTGACTCCACACTTCGGTAATCTGACGAGATCAATTCTGCAAGTAGCACCCTTTGCGGTCCCTTCATACTCATGTTGATGACCACCTATCAACAATATCAATGTCTGAAGCACACGACCACCTGCTTGAAAAATCCGAGACAGACGAACACGCCCCGTCAAGTCGAAATGACGACTGTACTCAACGCGAAAGAATTCGATCCTGCCTCTCTTCCCCGCTCCTTCACGCTTGCGTCCTACTCCTCTACACTCTCGTATTCGCCGTCGCATTCAAATTCGCAACATCTCCCAGCTCACCTCAATTAGAAGTCCTCCCATGTAAATCAACCTCGAAAATTCTTTGCAATAAGGCCTAATCTGCTCCAGTGCCAGCGCGAAGCTCGATACAGTGGGAGACTCGCCGACTCACGATCGCGGTCGTAGACAATCCCTTTGTGGGAGAGCCCAGGCCGGAGGTGGATGAGGCATGGAGTGGGATGCTACGGAGTATGATTTATCACAATCACTTGGTTGAGATGAAATAGCTGAGAGTCCACAGATGATACGATAGTGGTATCACCAGCTGAGTTGGATGCCTTGGGTCTCGAGTCAGTCGAAATGAAAGATGGCTCTGGTGGGATCGCATCATTGTCAGCGTACCACGGCTTGCATTGCTTGGTACGAATCCTGCCATGCAATCAATCACATCCATTGACACGCCTAGAATAACATACGTCTCTTCACTTACAAAGAGCACTACCACCAAGGCAAAGACGATCGAGCGATGGCACTGGAGCGCCTCCACGCGGGTACGCCTTCTTCCCCTCGCGACCTTCTGGCGTACTGACATATCAGATCACTGCATTGAATACCTCCGCCAAAGTCTCATGTGCAAGCCCGACCTCTCCCTTGTCACCTTCCACTGGGGTCTCCAGACAGCGCCGACAGACAACCCACTAGATCGCTACCCCAAAGACAGCGATAAGAGCATGCACGAGTGCGCCAAGTGGGACAGCCTGAGCGAGTGGATGGAGGGACGGGCCATCCGCCTGTCGGATGCGTCCATGTTACGTAAACCGACTACAGCTGCATGAACCCTTTACGTAAATTGACAGACGGAACGCCTGTGCGTAGCTTTTAAGCTTAAATACAGAGCCTCTTTCTACGACGGCGGCATTCATCTGTAGATCTAATGTACAATCAACGTGATTTGATATCCACGAGTAGCTTTTACGAGGGCGGAGGCCCTGTTGCACCTTCTCTTCCCCAACTCCGTCTCTTGCACTTCACCCCACACGCGGTACGACTCCTGCTCGCAGGAACGTGGGTATCATACGCTCATGACACAGAGTATTTCTCCAACTCGTAACGCTTGCTGATCGATAGTGGCTATTGGAAGGGTTTCGGCTTGGCGAGACCGCTCTCCTGGCTGCTCTGCGCGTGGTGCTGCTCGAATTCTTCCCTGGAGAAGTTGTCATCGGAGGAGTGGTTGTTGCGGTGATCGCCATCTTTGGAAGAGGAGGATGACCTAGAGGAGAGAATGCTTCGGACGCTGCGGAGGACGCTTTCGACGGAGGATTTCGAGAGGAGGGATTTGAGGGTGGGTAGGCAGGCGGCGATGATGGCGATGCCTTCTTCAATCAGACCCCAGATCATGACGGTCGTATTCTTGTTGATGAAATTGGCACTGTCGTAGAAGCCTTGGACAAGTCAGTACGCGCCGTTTTATGAAATGAGCTGAAATACCAGAAGTCCACTCGATCACAATCGCCATCCTGACAATACCTGCAGCTGTCGACAATGCGCCCATGAGGAAAATGCCAGAGATCAAAATTTTCCGTTGCATGGTGAGCTGGAGCTTCCAGATCTACAATCATTAGCTTCACATGAGACACACAAGACGTAGTGGTTCACCTACCATTGGAATCGGTATGCTCAAGACCATCACATCTAAAATCACATCGGATATAGCGAGAGACTCGGGTATTGTTGTCGTTTGGCCGCAGTGCGCGAGGTACTGCTCCAGATTGCCCCAGATGGCCCAGAAGGCCGTCTTGCAAACAAACACGGCTGCGAAGAAATAGGCGATCGTCCATATGGTGATGATACCGAGCATGACCTTTGATACAATATCAAAAATCTTGCCACGGAAAATTCGCCGGTAGAAGAAGAGCACGGAAAGCTTGATGATGCCGAAGGTCAATGGCTGCTGCATATTGTAAAAGAAATAGATCTTTGATGGTCAACTTTCTTGTTATTGGAAGATCTGAGGGACTATGCTCACCTTGTTCATCGTCGCCATCTCGTGGCTATTCACGGTGAGGAAGCCTGTGGGTCCATCCCCGCTGGGCGTTGGCACAGCGAGCACGCCGACGGCAGCACCAGCAATCAGAGTAGCTCCCAGCCCAAGGTTGAGGATCTGCACTCATGAGCTTCACTTTCTTCCTCATGTGTCTCTGAGGCCACTCACAAGGGCGATGAAGATGAACCAGTCATCCAAGCCTAGAGGGTTCGACTTGGAATTTCGCACCCAGAATCGGAGGCTGACCGTAATGAAGGCGCAGGCGGGGATGACAGCGCCCACCGCCTCCACGGCGGCGCGCGAGATAGTGACAGCGATGGTCATGTTGTTGGAGCCGTTCACTCAATTGCCAACTTCACCCAACGTCTCAATTGGGTCGGTCACACGTGGAGGAGGCAAATGGCTTAGGGTTCATTATTGAAGCTTTTAGGGGTGGGCCCACGCATGCATCGCATATAGGGATAAGGTGCTCACATACGGACGGAACCAGAGGCGGAACAAGCAATTTCCCCACGTTGCGCCGTCTGCGTCAGGACTCACAGCGGCTTGAAAGTCTGATAGTGAAATCTTGACCGCCATTGGCTGCCAGGGGGCCATAATCTGCTATATCTGAACTAATCTCCACCTAGTGCTGAACTAACATTCAGGCGGTTGAGCTACCCTGACAGGTGGGACGCTACCCCATAGTCCTCTGCTAGATGTGCGTCTGGCCCCCTTTCTTAGAGCCGTCAGTGGCCAGATAAGCTAGAAGCGCATGACACTACCACCCCGCGTTATGCATGATCTATGTCATAAGGCAGGATTGCCTGAAGCAGTAATCTTCGAGCCGCCTGCCACATTCTCCAGCCGTGCACAGTCTCCAAGCACAATAGGCGTACATTATTCATTGGCACGTTTTCAATAAGAGCGTCCAGCGTTTGATCAGCGATACTAAATTATGACCACTTGGACAAACGGACGAGCACCAACTTGACGGTCACAGACGGAATACTTGGTACAGTTTAGACAGGTCGGTAGCGTCCGTCATTGCCATCCTACTGGTGCGCATGAAGAGAGACACCTGTCCTACTTAAGCTTACTACCACTAGGATAGTTAGTGGTCCAGCGACAAAGTCAATTCATTGGTGCCCGGAAATCACGTTGGCGATAGAAGTCGACCATGATAATTACATGGTGACATTATTTGTCCATCAAGAAGACTACACTAATGACGATGACGCGTGCAAAATCACTAGAGCCACCCAACAAACCCCGGATTCCATTTGCGGTAACAGCTAATCCTCAATGTCTCCCGTGATCGCCTGCACATCACCTTCACCATCCGTCCTCGATAATGCAATGAGGACCGGTGCAAACTTCCGTCATCTCGCCACTGTCTTTGGGATCTGCATGAGTCAGCAACCGCAGTGCAGCGTTACATCGCCAGCATAGCACATACTGGGGACTGGTGCCGCGTTTCCAAACACAAAAAGGGCCGCTGCCCACATTGCCAGGATACCGAAATGCATCGTAGATGATTGTCGGAAGAAGAGGAGGGAAAGGTGGCGAGGGAAGACTGCTTGAAGATGGGCACAAAAGGTCTGAGGTCTGGATGCGAATGGCGAAGCGAAGGATGAGGATGAAGGAACGCCTGCTGCTCTGTGTGGTCTTTATAGACCTGAAAGAAGTCCATACAAAATGCTGGGCATTCCTTGTCCTGCATCTAGATCCTATCTAAGGTCGATTTAGCTTCATCGTTCCTGAGCCAGCAGACTCATTGGGAAGGTGTACCTGTTAGTGGGATCTAGATGGTCAAAGAACATCGGACTTCGCTTGGTGTCTAGCTCGCACCCCGCAAATCCTTACCTCCCCGCCCCATCATATCTCATCTCAGCTGTATGCTCGATACATCTAATGGTAATAACACTAGAACTTAAGAAGCCCCTCGTCTTCACCGCTTCACACAGTTTCGCCCTTTCTCGTTGACGATTAAGCCGCAATATGGGTCTCCTACAGAAAGAGTATTCGATCGTATCTCAAGACGCGGAGATGGCCGTATCAGAAGAAAGACCTTCAACAACATCACACTTTTCATGGCGAGATGTTGCCCTGCTCATCCTCTTCATCTCAACAGTCGGCCTCGCCATACCATACTTTAGACGACAACCAAGCCCAGAACACAGCTACAGTAAGCTAACCCTTTCCCTCCAGAATCACCTCACTCACACCTATCATCCACAGTCGGCAACAACCATCGCATCTGGCTCCCTTACAACTGGACAACAATCTACTCCTCCTTTCTCCCCTCCGACACCACCGACGCCTGGTCCTCCATCGTTCCCGCCCACGGCATCGTGGCCCTGGACCACAAATGGGCAGCGAGCAACAACCTCCCGCAATCGATTAACCTCCCCGACGACAAGTCCAAGGGCGTCTACATCATCGACGCATACCATCAAATCCACTGTCTCGTTCGTTTCCCCCCACCCCTTGCCCCCCTCGCCCCTTCCCTTACATCCCACCTCCCCACCAAAACCCTCCCTTTTCCCACCCCACTAACCCCCCTCCCCCTCCCTAGACAATAATCCGCACCACCCTCCGCGCCCTCCTCTCCGGTCTCCCACCGCCCAAAGAGTCGGCGCACAGTTTCCACTGCTTCGACAGCCTGCGGCAATACATCATGTGCACAGCGGGGGACACGCCCCTTTACACGTTCGGCGGCAACAGGACGGGCGACGGGCAAGCACGGCTGTGTCGTAGCTGGAAACAGCTGAGTGACTGGGCGAAGGAGCATACGGCGTGCTATGCGGATGGGGATCGGCCGGTGAGGTTGATTGAGCATTTTAGACGGTGTGCGGAGGGGGAAGGGGAGGGCGAGGGAGGGGAGGGGGGGATGGGTTGATGCGGGATAGGGTTTTTTGAGTTTGATGGGGTGCAATTTTGTTAGAGACGGCATGTGGCTAAGTGCTTTCCTCGCTCATGATGGACGTGCGAGCTACGTTGGTACTTCCGGATTCTCTTCGTGTAGAATGGAAGTGCTCGCAGTGATCAAGTAACATCCGTAGCCGTCAGGCTTTGCCTAGCTGGGATTTCCGAGGATCCCTGCCCACCTCTGATCCTGATACCATAGCGTAGTCTCTCTCCCACAACAATCGCTTTCGCACGGATATTTTCCTAGCAGCAGCCACTCGAGTCGTTCGTTTCGTTCCCCTCAAACTCAGGTTCCAGCCCTCTGGAAGCGAAGCGTAGATCACAACGTTCTCGACCGATCGCCTGGGATTTTTAAGGTGAACTTTGCTTCGGACTTAAATTTTGGAAGCAGAGAAGCTAGACTGGGATCAGAGTCTTATACAGTTGCAAGCGATCACATGATCGTACGCCCGTCTCGGGAAGCTTGACGAAAGTCGGCGGCGCAGGCTAGTGAGAGCCGCTGGAAGCCAATCCAGGCACTTAAGGTGCACGGGGGTCGTGATTGGAAGCTGCGGTATCGAGCTGCGTAAGTATGCTATGCTCTGAAGTATGCAACAGCCTTGTATCTTTGGGAGTAGTGGCTGTTTGTTTGTTTGGTTTTTTTGGTTTTTTTTGATGGCTTCAGTGTTGCCCGATCTGTAACCTACATCTTAGACAGATACAACAATGCCCAGGTCTTCGGATGCCCTTGGACATTCTCGTCCCCCTCCCTACGCCAGTGAGCTAAGGGGGGTGGACATTACTGTCAACTCTGAAGAATACGAATTTTGACTCAAGAGGGTTAAAGCTTTGTTGCACTCCGGACCGAAATGCTTTGCGGATTTGGACTTTGCGCTGTTCACGGCAGATGCGACGTGCGTATCCTGGTCTCGGACCAGTGCAAATAAGATTCTGTACAAAAGCCATGCTTTGAACGATATTTCGGGGGCCGAGTGCTCGTAATTAATGATCCTCCGCACGCCGACGATGGGCCGGAACCCTCAAGCGAGGAGGCAAAATAAGACCGTGAGGCAGGCCAAGAGCCTCAAGTTATAATTACTTTGTGCCATAGTCGCTCTTCAGGCGTCAGCTGTTGTGATTGCTCGAATGTAACCAAGTGTCTTGATTTGAACACTCGCAAATCAACACGAGTGGAGGGCAGAGTTACCAAAGGTTCAAATGCGTGAAGAAGGGTCAAAGAGTTGAAATGAGACTAAGAGACACGCCTATCCGAGATTTTGATAAATGAAATCTTCCCAATTGCATTGGAACAAGATCCTGAAAAGAAGGAAGCGTACAGCGATACAGGGGTAAGTACAGTACCCAAGGTAAACCCAGTATCGAAGGACAAACCCAGTATATGTCCCCAGCTATGGTGCTGACTGGCTAAAGTAGCTTGGAGAAGGCTGCGGATCGAACGCGCAAACTCACTTTGAAGTTCGACTATCTCAACTGGAAGATGCAAGAACAATGGAAGGCTTATCGATGGGTCTACATTGACTTGTATACCGACCCTATCAGCATCCTGTCCGCAAGCTTCTCGCAAGGCTTTTGTAAGGCATTTTTGTTCGTACCTTGACATTAATACTTACAGACTGAATTTACGAGCCTCCCGAAATCTCGATAGGGAGACCGTCATCGTCTTTCATCCGCAATCGATTGAAGGACACCTGATCTGGAACCTCAAACCACATAGATATATCGAACCTCTAGTAACTAGTTGTCTCTGTTGAATATCATGTCTCCGACGAAAGTTCCAGAGGTCTGCAACGTTCATTGAAGGTAAGAATCTCGCAAGAGCGGGGAACCTTGCAGCTAGCTTGTAAGTGTGCCTGGTTGAGCACGTAGGCCCAGCGTTAGTGTGCGTCTGTAAGGCTACGTCTGCAGCACAGACCTACAGCATATTCCAACCTTCTTAGAGTTCTTCTATTTAGAAGATACCTTGATATTTGTAGGAGACATATATCATAGCTAATGTCAAAGCAGACAGCCAGGCCACGATCAAACCAAGTCGCATTCCACGCAAAGTTTGCCTGCCGAATATCAAAGTCTAGCAACATCGCACCAGGGCCAGGAAGGCAAAGCTGTCTCCACTTCAGGCGAAGAATTGGATTTCAACGTTTCCCCTGAAAAGATGCAAGACGAAAGTACGGACCATGATGCGTTTATCGCAGAGGAGCCTAGAGGCGATAATGTAGGTTCAGACGCTGGACAAAAGCATGGGAAGTCCAAGTCGAAGTCGACAACACGGAAGAACGAGTCTTTCAAGAAACTCGAGCGCCATACCTTGTCATTATGGCTAGCATCTGCATTCGCGATTGTATCTATCTTCACTTGGGCAATAACTTGCACATTATCATACAAGCCTGTTCGATTCGAAACGTATCATGATTCAATTGGTCGATTTTCCAAGGGCCAATTCGAGGAGAATGACCGGTGGCGAAGAGTTTCGAGAGTTGGGCTGCAGGTCTTGGGGACTCTCAGTATACCGCTGACATCTGCCGTGTGTGCAAGAGCAGTCGTTGTGTATTGTCAACGATCGTCGACTAAAAGGCAGCCTACTATCTCTATGCGCCAGACGCTCGTGTTGGCTGACAAAGGTTGGTTGGATCTAGACACATGGGTGAACCTTTTTGGTCCCACGGGTGGAAGATATTACAGCCCACCTTTGGTCTTGTCGATGTTGCTATGTGGGTTGGGTATAGCTACTCCCTCCTTGAAAATTGAAGATAGTTCTGATCTTTCTTCAGCATTCTCCATATCTATACTTCAAGGAGCTTTCATCGATACCGTTTCAATCACAGTCATGACCAATGCAGACACAAATGATTACAACTACACCAATAAAAATCCAGTGCCATACAGCACTGTGGGCACGACCCTTTCGGCGATAAACGGCGATAAAGATTTGTATCTTCCAAGCGTTGTTGAAGCCACAATTGCTGGCAAAGCTGGAGATCTGCAACCCAATTTATGGGTCATCGGTCAAAACCGCTCAAATCTGACAAGCTTGGACTCTTTCTACTCTTCGCCCGGTGTACACTTCGACCCTAAACCTGAGGGCTATAACATACCGCTGTATGGACCGCAGACAAAAAATTGAAGCAAAGCCTTTTTTCACAAGCTCCTTAACAGTCGGCACTGACACTGGGATTCTCAGAACTCTCGTTCTGCGGATGACTACATCGTTACAATGTCAAGACATCCCACAAGCCGGTTTCCCATCTGACTGCAATGAGACGGCTTCCCTCGCAATGAACTTTACAAATACACAATTCCGGGGGTAGCGGATGAATATAATCCCCCAAATCTTTATGTTTCGCCAATATTCTCTTTTCATATATGCAGCCCAGCGGCCAAGAACTGGACTCGAGACAACGGAAGCTCACACAGTATTACAGAAGAATTGTACATAGATCTCCAGACATGGGTAACAGCAGCGACGAGTAAAAGCTGGGGTACCGCCTCGGACATTCCTATCCGATACAACTTCACCTTCCATTGCGTTGCAGACTCAAATCTAGCATACTTCGAACCCATGAATGAATGGAAGGGGCATCAAGTCCAGGACAAAGTCGACATCAATGCAAAGTACAATCCGCACTTCACTGGCCCAAACACGCCACTAAATCCCCACGAACTGATCTACTCACCCGCCGCGCCAGGACCACTCGCAACTTCTGTTCGCGCTCTATTCGGTAACAACACGTTCTTCAACAGCATCATCAACGCAAATGATACCCGAGGCGCCAACCTCGACGTCTGCCGCGCCCTCCGCATACCGCTGACTGGGCTGTGCAGCACGCGCGGCTCCGACAACTTGATGTGCAACCCGTTCAAGTCCCAATCTGGCTCAACGCTCCCATGCATCAGACCAGACGCTTTGAGTACCCCGGGGGAGACCGAAGACCAGTGGCCTTCTGACTACGGACTCTCGAACGCGACAGCCTCGGACGGGACACTCGCATATTTCCTCTACATGTGGTTACAGCGCTTCAACAATTGGAATTCCACCATGGCAGCTCTTACGCTCACGAACTTCTACAGTGCAAGAGCGCTTCTCGACCCTAGTCGAGCGCGAACGTGGTCGACTTTCGAGAACACGACGGTGGGTGAAAGCGGTAATCCGATCGCTCTTCCAATATTCTCTAGCCCGGGATTTCGAAGCCAGAAACTCCATACACCATTCGCTGCGATCGTTGTCATCAGTACGCTTATCTTTCTACAGATCACAGGGTTGTTGGCACTAGGGATATACACCAGTATACAACGTACATGGACGGCATCATTAAATGGATTCGCACTGCTAAGGATAGGGAAGTCGATGGGGGATGAGCTACCGTTGATATCGGCGGCGGAGAAGAAGGAGGCGGATATATTGGATAGAACGGAGGGTTGGATTGGTGATGAGGATGACGGGGGTGAGGCGGGTGGTAGGCTTTTGCAGATCGGGGGAAGCGGTCGCTTGATGCCGAAGCGTCGTTACCGGACCAAGAGGGAACCAGAAACTTGATGAGAACAGCAGTACGTAAGACATTACCTCACAATGCGGGAGAAGGTTTAATTGAAAAAAGACTGTATATTCGCCAATCTGCAACTTCATAAGCTACGCAAATACTGTCCTATCTTTACGACTGTGGTACTTTCAAGATCCAACACTAAGCGACAACCAAGTCTTCGGAGCCAGTATAGGTTCTGGCTTCAGTACATCGCAGCCGCCTCCCAAGAATATTCCCCTGCTGAGGATTCAACTCACAGAACCGCCTGTTCTGTCCCTTCACCCAACTTAACTCTCCCAATCACCGATCAAGGGGACGCACAGCCCCACCGTCATCCTCCAGAAACCCTCCCACACGAGATCTCACGAGTGCTCGGCTCACGCAAGCAGTCAAAAGCAAGCTGGCAATGGAACTCTAGCACAAAGCGATGCCTACAATCCCGAAATCTCCAGATCTGCTGACAGGCTGACCGCGACCTCTGAGAAGCTGAGGCTCAGTTTACAGATCGGCGGCTTTTGACTTCCGACTTTCGGGCATTTTTTTATCGTATATCGACTCCTCTCCAGTAGTACTTGCTTTTCTTCTCTCCACCTCGCCAGACATTGGACTGATGAGTATGAGCTTTGTTACCTGAAGTTCAGAACCGAAATATTGTGGGACTTGGAGCTCGCAGCGCATCTTAGTTTCGGACCAGGGCAAATAAGATACTGTACTAGAACCTTTTTTGACAAGTGTTTTGGGAGGCGAGTACCTGTCGTTCGTGGGTGCCAGAACGTTCGTTTTTCATGCAGTCTTCTGGGTTGATATTAAACAATGTCCGCATCGAGGAGATAGTCTTTTGTACGAATTGGCTTGGCGTTCTTCAGGCGGATAGCAACAGCACCTCAGCTTGAAATTAAGCTGAGCAACAAGTATCTCCCTCTATCTTACATTCCCTCGTTTCAATTTACTCTGTCGTCGCTTCCTAGTCCTCTTTTCTTGTACGTACTATACCCTGCATTCCAGATCTCTTACGGCTACTTTTCATAGGTAGTTACCCTTTTGGCTCTTTCCCTCACAGCCCCGTCTTCTGCGAATACGTCACCCCCTCACCAATAATCCTATACGCCCCCCTGTGGTCCCAGTGCCATTATACTTAGGATCATACTCGAAACTGAACGTCCCCCTCCTCGTGTAGCCTAGCTCCGTGCTCCTACTAAAATCTAACGGATCATATTTCTTGATGCTTGCATCAATCCCAGAACCACCTTTTATCGCGGTCAGAAGTGCGTTGACAATGACCACGCCATAGGCATAGTTCTCGGGATTCTTAGGTGTGGCGTTACTGTCGGGATCAGTATGGATGATGAGGAAAGCCTCGCCGCCGCTCAAGTCGTCTCTGTGGGAATCGATTTGGGCTTTAAGTTCGTTGGTCGTGTCTTGGTAGAATTCGGGGCTAAGATCCCTTGTGGGTGTGCCTCTTTGGTCGACTTCCCAAACGTGCCTCGAGAAGACTCCGTTCTTGGAGGCGATGAATATGGTTGTGCAGCCACTCAGGCCTTGCAATGCTGCTGCATAGCTGTTGCGCTGGGAGGAAAAGGCGCGAAAAATGGCGTGTTTGTGCTTTTGTCAGGGCAGATGTTTGTGGTGTAGGTTTGTTTGAGGAGCTCGTAAGGGAATTCGTCTGCGTTGGAATTTTCGTAGAAGCGCTTTTGAAGCGCAAAGCCGGCCGAAGAGATACCAGGTGATCTCTTCTCTGGAGGATTGTTTCCTTGAGGGTAACTCGGTCCATCGGATACACTGATCTTACCACCGCCGCATAATTTGGGACACTGGTCAGGGCTGCACTTGGTGCGCCCTTGGATAGGTGCAGGAATCGCGGTTGATGTAGGAGACGGTGTCGGCGATGGTGCAGGGTTCTGTCCCGGACACTTGTCAAGAGCAATACACGGAGTCTCTCGATCTTGGAGCTCTGCAGGGGCAGCAGTACCGAATCGTATCAGTGTAAAGAGGAAGGCTGATAGTATTGCGGTCTTAATGGGCGACATGACTCGAAAGTGGCTGTTCAAATCGATATTCTTCACTGATGAGACGTTAAAAAACGTCAGCAAGGCGAAGAGAAAAGTTTAGTCCTTGAGAGGGATTGATGAATCTTGGAGACAGAAGAGCGTTTACTCTGTATATATATATATATACATATCAAGATTCCAGGCTGAGCCGACTGACCTTGCAGACTTCTCCGAACCATCCAAAAATCGTCTGGTGTTACTGGCCATCATGCTAGAGTACGCCTTGCCTCCCCCTGCAATATGGCGATAATACCTGAATAGCGTACTTTGCCCCCTTCGACTAGCAACCATGATGGCTTTAGAAGGCAGGAATGAATGCGTATGATCCGTTCTACGAAACGAAACTTGCATAAGTCTTGTTGACGCGTCATCATTCGAGATGCAGGGGGTTGAGCAAAGGTCTCAGGCGTCCTGAGAAATGGGCGCAGATCCGTCAATCTCGGAGTCATGGACATAAGCCAGTCACGGAGAAGAGTCTTTGTATGCAGTCTCTGGGCACAATAAACTCATTGGTTCCAGCACACAGTTAGATAAAATTAAAGGGTCCCGAGTACAACCGACAGGTAGAGTGTCGAAATTTGAAGGGAGGCCACTTGCCTGAAGACATGTGGCAAGGTATTTTGTGTTCCTGTGCGAATATTGCCAATCGTTTAGAATGAGGGTGTGGAAGCCGATCTCGTCAGTGGTAGAGAGGGCGGTAATTGAGCCTTGTTGTGCCTTTTCGCTGCTGTGCCACTGGGACCTCGGAAAATTATGTGCATTGACTACGGCTCAGACAGGCGAATAAGGTGCCTACCGAGCGTTTTACCCCTATTCATATACCTGATCTACGCCACTCGGAACTGCGATTGGCACCTGATATTCCCTGATCTACTGACACGCTGTCAGCGGTCTTTGACAGGCTGGGGCCTAGTTTGCAGATTGGCAGCCTTTAATCTCTGACTTCAAGATATCGTTTGTACTTTGTAGTTATCTCCCCAGTACTTCTTTTCCTCTCCTCGCCTCGCTGGATAGTAGATTGACATGTATGAGGTAGTTGAAGCGGTACAGAACCTAGGATCCGGAAACTAGAGAGAACTAGAACAGTATCACTTTACTTACAGCAATTCTGAGTATCTGAGCGGCTTTCTCAGTCCTTAGTCGTACTTCGTGCAAGTCGGGGCCTCAAGATATCGTTGTAAGTGGTAGCACGCTGCTGGTAGTCCTCGTCCTGTGCCACCTTCCCGTTCCAGTGAGTCTGACGTCATACGTAACGAGGAAAAGTGCCTCAGCCTTCACTTCACCTGTCAGACTCGTTGCCAACGTGTCTTACCCCAGGTTTCCCAATAGGAAAGAGTCATCGATAGAAAGAGCGCCGAAAGCCTTTGACGATGAGTCTTGAAGAAGAGACGGATCGCTACCAGAGACAGGACCAGCTGGTGGAAGCCGTGAAGCGTGGCGATATTCATCAATGCCAAATAGAGTTGAATCAATGGACGGCACAAAGCTCAACTCCATTCAAACCAGCGAAAGATCTTGCACCAGTACTTGCAGCTGCTACGAGCTCGAAGAACACCCAAATGGTCTCTTTCCTGCTGCACCAAGGTGCCCCAATCTCTAGCTCGGACGCACTTTTCGCGTTAAGAGGCGAGGACACCGAAGCCACCATTGCGCTGCTCCAGACCTTTCTCGACCATGGTTGGGACATCAATGGCAAGACAGACATTGGCAAAAACATATTAGTGTAAGCTCTCCTTTTTTCCTTCCGATGACACGGGAAGGCCTTGATCAGGAGATCCATGCTAACAGGTATCTCTCTCTCTCCGAAGACATGTCATAGCCAATGAGACCCTCACACGCTGGTTCCTCGCCCACGGGGCAGACGTTAACGCAATCGGCAAGGTTGGCTCGACAATACTCGATGTCGCAGCCGCAAATTCTAGTCCAGCCATTTTCGACCTTCTTGTTCAGCACGGTGCTAGACTCGAAGACAGCGATGCCTTACATTCGGCAGCTGGGGCACGGGAAACCAAAGAAGGGCGCGTGGAAATGATGAAACATTTGCTGGATCTTGGGGTGTTTGATGTTAATGCTTTGGAAAGGAGGGAATATCCGCCTTCGAGACGTCGAGGAAGAGGTACGCCGTTGCATAATGCTGTCCTTTCTGAGGATGTGGAGAGGTTGAGGCTATTGCTAGCTTATGGTACAGATCTGGAGAGAGAAAATACGATGGGCGAGACGGCTGAGGAATTTGCAGCTGATAGAGGGTTCAAGATATCAGAAGCCTTCCTGAAGGACGCCGCTGCGAGTAAGGGGAGGACGGAGAATGTCGGGGCCTGACAAGATCAAGAGGGTTCGAGTGGCGCTGGTCTCGTCTTTTAGTCTCAAAATCGGGTTGCCACAGCCCGACGCAAGGGTTATTGAAGCGCGGATTCGAATATCCCTGGGGAAGGAAAAAATCCTTTTGATGCGTAAATCCTATGTACACTCTTTGGAATGACCTACTCTATATTCCTGATAGAGTGCCAAAGTCCTCATTCCAGTGTTATCGCACGACTACTTAATCTCTACTTTGCAGTCTCTCCGAGGTTGTATACATCTCAGTCTGGGTTATTCAGAGAGCAGAACGAGGGTGAGTTTGAGTAAGGGTCTTGATGAGGTGCTATTGGATCTCTAATGCTGATCTTAGGCGGGCGTGTGCGTGACCCACGTCTTGCACCCACTTGCCACCACAACGAAGGTCCACAGGTCGTTCATACTGTTGCGCATTCGATATCTCACTTCAGACGCCTAAGGCAGAGGCTCTGGCTGACGACTCAGTGTCTCCAATCAAAAATGTCGTGATCCATATTGGCCAAGTTTCTATCTACAGCGTCAACAATATCCCAGCCAGATAGAGCCTCATTTAAAATAGCTGCACGATGAGACTCAACCGCGGTGGTGCGCTAGATTTCTATTAGGCCCGAGAAGATCAGAGTCTGCGTGACGCTGAAACAGGAGCCTGCAGTCGCCACAGAGCGCAAAGCCACTCGGTTCATATTCTGTACAGCGATGTGAAGCGATTACGACGATTCTTTTTCAGTACGACGGTCACAAAGTTCACATCGTCTCCATTTCTCATTCTTTTCCAACCTTCACTCCAAAAACTTCTCGTCATCTTCAAAATTGCCTCCCATCTATCTCGGCCAAAGAAAGCTTCCTTCAGTACAGAACAGCTGAGTAAAACATGCAGCTACTCTTGCTCCACTATGTCCTTCTTTTCACATTCGGCTGTTCTAAATGCTACGCGCATGACAGTTACCACCGAATTAATGTGGGAAAATCCGGCTTGAGCTTTGAGCCCAGCACAATAGACGCATGGACTGGCGACGAACTCTCTTTCCATTTCCACAATGGTTCACACAGTGTCGTACGAAGTACCTTCGAGAAACCCTGTGTGCCCCTTGAAGGCAACAGCAGCGTGTTCTCTGGGGTGGTGAACGTTGCGAAAGGTGAAAAGGAACAAGTAAGGGCCCTGTGTTGTATCCGGAGATACAGGAATCGCTATTGACTTCTATAATCCTGGTAGAACAACAATACTTTTACCGTCATTACTAAGGATGAACATCCTATGTGGATCTACTGTTCTGTGGGAAACCATTGTAATGAGGGTATGGCTATGGTGGTGAACCCGCCGTGCGTCTAACAGGTTCCCTTGAGATCTTTTAGGTATATCCTTGACGGCTGACTCGACGCAGTAAGAGCAAAAATGGAAATCTCACAGCTTACAAAGCTGCGTCGAAGACTGCTGTTGTTTCGGCACCAGGCATGATCGTTGGTGGCAAATTTGGGAATGGTGGGGTGATGCCCAAACCATCAGACGGGGTGAAGATTTTATGTATTGGTTTGATTCTATGGACTTGTCTCCAAACTTGGTAATATGTTAGGTGTACAATATATGTTGCATGCCTATGTGAAAGGTCGTACAGAACGGGAGGGAACACACACTATGAAGTGAAGTGGAGTTTTACCCCATCTCGAGGAATCGATATAGAACAATCTTCATTACGGGACAATAAATGCCTATCGTTCTTAGTGCTCCATTGAATTCAGGGAATATGAGGTGTTCTGCCAAGATACTTAGGTGTTGATTCAGCGACATGGCCAAAACGAAATACATGAATCAATTATTCTTCAATGACCACGAACTTGAATCTTAAAGTACTGCTCAACCTGTAATAACAACAGCTAAATCGATTTTAGCGACTTCTCTTGAAATAAGATATCTGCATCTCTGCGCGTGAAACGCCAGTCGTATGTTGCTTCAATTGCAACCAATGGCGTGTGTAGTAGACGGAGCATCCTTTCAATTACCAATATACTTAGTAAGTGCCCCAGGTACTTCCCCATCACCTCTATACATTGCATATCTGAGCCCATATTCTAATCTTTCTGCGACAAGGGACCAAGGTGACGTGCGAATCTTGTAAGATTGCGAGTGGTACAGTGCCCGCAAACGACGACAATTAGCCCTCCACCAAAGCAGCCCCGCTAGCCTGATACTATGCTGGCAACGATTCCTAACCAAAAAATGTTCGAAAAGCAGTGTGCTCTGAGACTACCTACTATCTCGCCTGGGTTGCGGTGTTTGAATAGTAGGCGTCCAATCCAGGCCTCCTATACCACATATGGCCCCGCAAGAACGGAGCGGGCACCATTTCCAATTACCCCTGAAGAGCCAGCTTGTCATGCAGCACAGCTGCATCTCACATTCTAACGACAAGTCCAGCTCGATCAGCATCTTATGGACGAGCCTACACGGACACCCATGAAGGGTTCGCACCTAGATACAGACTCATCCGATTACTTTTCGCACCGCGTTTCAAATGCAACCCAAGGGAATGCATAATTGATCACAAGTGGACCACCACGACTCATGGCTTTGAGTTGGTAGCCAATGGGAAGAAAGATGCCGTGGAGTCTAGAAGCGAGATATCGGCTTCCAGGTAAATTTTATGACGAAATCGCGTTTCGTGAAGAAATCAACATGACCCTTTTCCTGCGAATGACGGGTGGAAAAGATTCCAACATACAAGCGATGGACGAAATGGAAGGTGTATATAGGGTTTCCATTTCCCGGAAATGTGTCGTCATTTTCACATCCTACAACCTCAGATTCTTTTGCACAAGACCAATCAGCTAATCTTTGATTATCTTTCCTTTCCCTAGCAAGTTCCTCATACCCGCTTAATAATGACCTCTACAAATCTAGAAGTCATACCTCCAACAGATTCAGAGGGGAAAGGAGCTACAAGCTTCAAGTCAACAATTTCGCACCTCAAATCATGGAACACCGCAGGGGAAGAGTGGAAAGAGTGGTCGGACTTCCAGAGGTTGGACTACATGAAGGAAATCTACGAGTACATCATGAGCTCTATCGGGTTTGCTGCGGATCTACTCCGAAGTCAAGCATCATATGGTGATATCCATGATTTAAATCTCTCGAGACTTAGCGCCATGCGAAAAGCAGAGAAACTTCCAGGGCTGGTGCAAAATATCAAGGGAATCTCGTCTACGATCTGCTACAGCTATAATGCGAGGACTCGTCCGAGGTGCTGGGAGGGGTTCGAGGAAATCCTTAAGTTCAAATTCGAACCACATTGGAAAAAGATGGATGACCCATCGGCTCAAGTCTTGTCGAGCTAAGGGGTCTACTGAAGACAGCAAGGCACATACTGCGAGTAACATTCTTTGATTAAATAGAAGGGTGAACATGCCTGAGAGGAAAGATTATTATGCTTTAACATGCTTGTCTGCAAACGATCGAGTGTAATTAATCTAGATAGACAAGAATAAACACATCTTAACTGGAACTGCTTCATAATCAGAACTTTTGTAACACCTATATATGCGCCTTTGCAAGCCCTGTTCCTCAACACAAGGGCATGAGAAGCATCGAGCAGGCTACCTGACGCAACACAAGGGCATGAGAAGCATCGAGCAGGCTACCTGACGAAGGCAGAGTACAAGTCCCGAGGCAAGGGATGATCATCCAATAAATGAACGCATATCCTGCAATGTTTGTTTCACTATTCAGCCAAGGGAGTGCCGAAAGGAACCATGTGTCGCTCAAAAGAGCGCTGATGATGTCGATTGTGAAGCAAACTAGTTTCAGCTATCCTAATGAACAGCACGGCCACAAAGCTTATCCGACAACTTAGACGTGGAACATCATGCCTACGTCTCCTCATAAACTTACCTTGATCTCTTGGCTGGACGTTGACGCTCCTCGAATTACGAGCGAATGTTTCGTAAATGATCTTTAGCACTGTATCTTTTACTTTCAATGGATAGAAAATTGACCTTTACACGGGCAACGTCTCAGCATTGCTCTCTGCATGGTGGAAGTCACAAGGAACCCGCGTTTCAGTCGCAGATCATGAGGGTACATACTTGATCACCACTGGACCCTTACGCCTCGTGCGTTCGAGTGGATGCCTCAGCAGCCAATATCGTGAAACTAGGTATGAATTCTGGGACGTAGGCCCCCTTCTGCAGATCGACTCGGTCTCAGTCAGGCTCCCCCTCACCTACTCAACTGGATGGAGACACTGGTTCTAAGGAGTCTCATGTGGACTTTGCTATGTGACTTCCTCTCTGCGAGAAAGGATGCAAAATCCGCACGTACTGCTGCTGCAGAAGATAGGGGGCATAAATAGGGTTCCATTCCCCCAATTTACAAGTCACCTTCACAGTGTCCAAGTCAAGCTTCTTCTTCATAAAGGTTGATCAGCACATCATTAAACATCTTCATTCAAACTAGAAGGGTTAAATCTCTGCTGCATACTCACGCGATTGACACTGTCAGGAGTCGTAGCAATGACGAAATCCAGGGAGCAACGTTTGGCCGAGGAGGTAAAAGCGGCGACACCTAACGAGAAGGGTACATACTGGATGTCGACAAGCGAACAGCTTCGACTTCATTGGAGGGATGTCTGCTCTACTGACGAATTCATTCACATGCCCTACAAACACCAGAAGAAAACCTCGGAAGAATTCTACGGGTACATCGAGAAGAGTTTTCTTAACGCTATAGACTTTCTTGAAAAAGAGGAGGCGAAAAAACACCATCCAGCTCATCAGAAAAACATCACGGTGCTGAAAGATGCCCTCAGAGAAGCAGACACTCTTGAGAAAATGTTCAATAAGTTCAATGAAATTTCGGGACAGATACTTTTCAGCTACCCTGAGGCTGAGCGTCCAACGGACCCGCCGTGGAGTCTTTTCGAGGAACTCTTCAAGAAAAGGAACGAATACAAACGTCCTTGGGATGATTTGCAAGCACTAGCTCCGAGGCCAATGTGATATTCTTGTGCCCTTGAGGGACAACAAGCATCTCGACAGCGGATTTCACCATACTTTGCCATAACCTGGAAAACCGACTAAGCGGCTTGAATCAGTGAACGAAGATTGCACTTGACCATGCAGACACATTCATTGAACACAGGCTTATGGAGGCAAAGGAATTTATGTGAAAGAGCCTGCCTAGGACATTAATTTGGATGATAATGATGACACTATTTCTTGTTATGAAATGATTGATAGACATGCCATACATGCAATACTATTATCTTTGAAAATCAAAATCTCCCAACAGCTAACTTACGTCCTTCTATGAAGCTAAACAGCCCTGCATTTCAGTCGTTTCACATTCGGCTATCAGAAAGCACTACTTGATGCCCATATGCTTAAGAACTTGACATCGTGGTGGCAATAGTAGAGTGCGATCGTATGATGTTGCTGCGGTCCTAAGCCCTTTTATGCATGTATGGATCTAGGTCGTCCTTGTCATTCGATACAGTCCTTCCGGTATCTGCAATCCGGCGATTGAATTGGAGACCAAGAAACCTCTTTCTACTATTGAATACCAGCGATCATCTTTGTAGGGGATTTCTTGACAGTGGGTAGACTGTAGTATATGATTGGTGCTACACCACATTGCATACACAGCAAGGGCGGAAATTTACTTCGCCCGAAGTTATGCAGGGATTTGTTTCATAGCTGGTCTTCGGAAATGCATGTCTTCAGCCCGTTCGCCGATATTTATCCACATCTTTGCATTCTGTTGAGGACTAGATATGGCTAGGAGACGCTCCTTCGCAGTATTGCCTAAAGTCTTCTCAATTGGTCTTAGGATTTTCAAGCCCTTCTCAAGATAAATGAACGAGCTCGAAAATAAAGTTGAGGGTCTTCGTTTTATCTCCCAGGATTGCGAGCCAACTTACTCTACAGCAGTGGCCAGTGCAGTTGAATGCAGTTATCCATTTCGTACTAAGATGAGCATTAGTCTCAAACTCCAAACGACCCTTGCTACGCTTCTTACAATGAGTTCGCAGAACCAGCCAGTCTGTACGCAGGATACTGCTATAATGCCAACCGTACAATTATGCTGTAACGCGGCGATTGCCATAAAATGTGGTGGAAGGTGCAGCCTGTCCTTTTTCGGACAAGTACACGTCTGAAGGCGGGGATGACTCTAGATTTGTCATGGATACAGGATTATTGACATGAGATCAACAGGCATGATCGCGCCGAATATTTTCAAGTTCCATCATCGGACGAGTCGCGCTGCAACAGTAGATGTTCAAGTACAAGAAAGTAGAGATAGACATGTCAATATCCAGATGTGGCCCTACAAGCGACGAGGCTGGTTTGAAGGGATTGACGATGCAGGAGGATAAAGCTCTGAATCAGCGCACACAATAGTTGGAAGAGAATTACGATGTCGAGTATTGTTACCCTACTACGTCAGATACATCCGGTTGCTCATGTGGTGCAGAATATGTGGCATACCTGGGGCCCTAGGCGCATTACACTACAAAGTGCGCTGTGACTTACACCCTGGTCTGGTACGCAACATAACTTCTACAGCTCTCTTTTTCTTCGATAGTAAGGCTACTCAATATTCCACGTCCAGTAATGATCCGATATTCCCAGCTCAGCAACCCCCGAATGTCTCTGGAGAAATCAAATTTGGCTGGCAGAATCCGAGACTTAGTCGCACGATGCTGGGATGTTCTAATGAGAGATATATTGAAGAACCCCAAATTGGAAGACAATGGTACGTGATTGGTGACTTGATACAAGATTAGCGTAAGCTTCTCGCTTGAATGCTTTGGAGACGTAAGACACTTTTTACATTCGAATCAACCCCTTTGTCGCTACGGCTACCCTGTATCGCCCTCAGGTTTTCAGATACATCAGATAGAGCTTACTTCGCGAGGACTCCGTGGCTAGAAGCCGCCTCAAAAGTAGTTCTCAACAGCCTCTCGATGTCTCTTGAGTCCAATCAATGGCAAGTAGAGTCTGAAAGGGTTTCAACGTTATATTGGCGCGTATCAAATTAGACGTAGTCAACAAGGCTCGAGGCGAAAGATCAAATGCCTTGAAAGGCAGCATGACCCGACGGCAAATGTGATATAGATTACAACGGAGGTGATTTTCGCCGCATTCTCGATTGCTCACAAGCTGCAATTGACTCTGCACTCGCTGTTGTAGCTTCAGTTCCATTGCACAGAATTGTGAGGTGACATCCTCACATTTGCCGCTTTGCGAGTCTTCCGGTTCCGCGCAGAGCATTGCAATGTTGAATGCTGCACGTTGGCAGCAAACCGCAGGAGGGCCTTTCTAGACAGCACTGATTTCAATCAATGATCTGAAGACTTATAGTGCCGTGAGCTAAGCATCGCCAGGCGCCCTGCAGCGCGCCTGACTGTGTTGTTCCTCGGGCAACATCTACCACTTGGCCAGACGAGGGTTTGTGTCCCGTGGTCGCCTAAAATTCTTGTCGCAAGTCTTCCGCAAGCTTCAAGGACTCATTCATTGCTGATAAGGTTGAGCAGTGGTGGGTTATTAGGATGCTGAAAACAATGCACAGAAGTGCGAAAAGGCTTCACCATGATTTCGGCTGCTCTGCGCAAGTCCTTGGAAACTCCTTTGATCTTAAGAGGATACTGGAAGTCGCTCCCAAGCCACAAAGCTGTATGTAGCTCTCAATTAGTCATCGACATGCATGATCAAGTCATCACTTATCAATCAACGCTTCCGAGACCCTAATGTTTGTGGCACTGTACAAATACCTTCCTCACTGTCGAAAGCTGGGGCTTCTTTCAGAGCAGCACGTCCCCCATTAACTTCTTCTTTCAACATCGACTGAAGATCCAGAGCCATTCGGTCTAGCTAGAAACATTGCTCAGCTGAACAATCGCTCTAACATCACAATGGCATCAAGGACGCCTTTCACCTCGGCAGTAATCGCACGTCGAACTCACTACAACATCACCTCTGAATCCCCAATTCCTGACTCTCGGATTAAAGAATTCAATCGAGCAAACCGTCAAACACTCGCCCAGTGCCTTTAATTCCCAATCTGCGAGGCTCGTGCTTTTCCTTGACAAAGAACTCGACAAGCTCTGGGACATCATTGATGAAACGTATAAAGTCCAGATGAGCGCGAAGAAGGAAAAGTACGATAAGTTGCATGAAAAGTTCCTGCTATTCAGAAAGGGGAAAGGGACAGTAAGTCCTCACCTACTGCGCCAATTATTCACGATGAGACGGTTCACACAGCTGAATGCAGCTAATGGATTCAGGTGCTCTTCTACGAAGACTGCGAGACAATTCGCAACATGCAGGAGGGGATCCCAAGATGGCACGACCAATTCCCAACATGTATTTACCGCTTTTCGCCCTCCCACTCCTCCCACTCCTTCCCCTAGATACCCGGCTGTATACTGACTACTAACTCTCACAAAAGGGTCAGAGCAAGCCTCAGGCATTAACCAATACGTCCTTTGGACCGCGCTCGATAGCGAGGGCTTGGGTTGTAATTTGCAACATTGGAACCCGGTACCCGACATGCGCATCCAGCATGACTGGAATCTGCCTGAGCTTTGGAAGCTCAAGGCGCAATTAGTATTTGGTGGCAAGACAGGTGAGCCGGGCGAGTAGACTTTCAAGCCGGTGGAGGAGAGAGTGAGGGTCTTTGCATGAGAAGAGTGGAGGGGCATTGGGGCAGCTCGAATTAGCGGAGACATGAGAACTCCTGCCACTCATGAACGTGCTATCATCATGTCATTTGTTCTGAAATCGCGTGAATTGTTCTCCATATTTTCATGCATTAATCGAGCAATGCAATATTTTGCTCAAGAATATCTTTGTTGCTACCTGTTCCGCTCTCAATCCTGCGCCGAAAGATGTTACGGACTTTGGTAATACTTTCGTGTGAACAAATTGCTTGATCTTTCTTCCTTCAGATTGAATACCGCGCATTCACGGTTTGACCAAATCCTATTTGTTTGGGCCGTGCGACCTCAATATCCCATACTGCGAGTTTGAAAAGATATTATCGATCCTCATGACCAGCAACTCTGATCGTCAAGCTAGCCAAAATGAGCCTGAGTTCACTCCAATAGAGTACAATATCTGATTGTGCTGGATCCTTAGACGCTACGGTAGATTGTGATTCATAAGTATAACTGTCGACGGTGTGGATCAACGGATCTTCGCCTCATCGCGCACAACTAGGTCTTCTCTGCGAAGAATAGATGGAATTCCAGTCCTGTTACTTCCAGCAGGTGACGCAAGGACGAGCGCTGGAATCAAATACCCATCACCAATCTTCTCGGCGGGGGTGTATTCCTTATGCCACACCTCAAATGTAAACAGATAATTCCGATTGGCATGATCGATCAATCCAACTTTCAAGCCTCTCATGATGTCGACTAAATCATACCACCAAAGCTTTCTGGGGGCCACACCCGTCATCGCGGAGCCTACCCCAAAGAACAAATCAACTCCACTGGAGCTACTAAACGACCGCTTCCACGGGTCATGGCCGTCTGCGTTTAGCGGTTCAAAGGTTCGCGAATGCTCGTTGGCTTCCTCGACAGCGACGCGTTGCAAAGCATCAATTGCCCTCGAAAGTGCGATAGGGTCTATGCTGTCCCTGGCAGAGATGTGAAGCTCAAGCCGTGACATCGGGACTGCAACGATCCAGTCGTACTCCGAGCGAGTGGGAGAGTATGTCCCGTTTCCATAGACACTCAGCCACAGTGGCAAGAAGACGAGGTGAGATCATGCTTACGATGGTAAGGTATCCCTTGAGATATAGCCGGGAACTGAATTGGTCAAGCAAGAGGTCTCTCCGATTCCGGGCGGTAACGTTGGGAGAGCAGCGCTAAGGGCAGCTCTCAGATTCAATATGATCAACAGGAAAAAAGCGAAGAGTTGCGCCATGGTCTATGCAGCAAGGCAGACAGCGAAAACATACCGGCAATATGAAATCCTACCCCTGGAACGCCAAAAGATATACTTTCATCATTATCAGACAAGGACCCATCCCAAAGTGAGACTTCTCAGTACAGCGTGGCGGAGCGCTGTTGGATGTCCGCGCATAAGTTGGAAATCATGTGCGAAAATACACACTTACTGCATAATAATGTCTCAAACAAACGCGCATTTCAGAACAACAAACCCATTGTACATTACATCGTCGATGAAGAAGATCTCACCTACATTTCCCTCACCCGTCCCATCAACACCTCAAGGCAAACAAGTCAACAATCCCCCCAACTTCCCCAGCACAACCCCCTGCTCCGCCGCGCCCGCATCCGCCTTCGAATCCGCCTTTCCCACACTAACACTCGCATAGCACCCCGCCATCTTGACCACATCCTCCTCCCTCGGCAACCTTTTCTTCCCACACGTCTCTACATCATCAGGCGTAAAAACCGGCACCGCGGTCCCAATCCTGGTAAGCACGAACCTGAAATCCGCCGCTTGCGTACAGGTCGTGTCACCGACAGCACCAAAATTCACATTCAACCAAACATTCGTCGGGAGGTACGGCTTGCTTGACGCAAGGAGTGTGTCCGTAACATTCGTCGCCAAGTCGGCATAAATGCCTACATAAGGCGGCGCGGGCACATTCCAAGCGATTTTATCGCCTGTAGTGCCTGAGAAGGCTATGGCGGGGATACCCTCCTTGACAGCCTCGGTGGCCGCGCCCACGGTGCCAGAGAACTGCACGAACAGCGTGCCGGTATTGACTATGCAAACTGTCAATTCCCGCGCTAAACTTGCCGAAATGCGAACATCTGGCATTGAAGTGGTGGGGATATCTCACCTCCAACATTCGGCCCCGTAACAGCCACATCCACCGCCCCACCATTAAACAACTTCGGCGCCAAAGTCTTTATGCCATACTTCATCGCCGTGACGGGGAAAGAATTCACATAATTAAGCCCCGGATCCGACGCGTTGAACCCCTCCGCCGGCGAGCCGCGCGGACAGCTATCGAATTCACAACCGGTGAAAAGCAGCGGGGTGGCGGGGACGTCGGCGGAACCTGTGCCAGATCCATCTCGCGCCGGGGCAGATATTAATGCATTATTCCCCGCGGTTTTCAGAGAGGTGTAGAAGGTCCGGATGTTGAGCTCGGCCCAGCCGTCGTCGTTGGAGAGGATTATGTTGGCTGCGTGTGTGAGGGGGGTGAGGGCGAGGATGGCGAGGTCGATGAGTCTCATGGTGACGACCATGTGCGTGTGTGCTGGAATTACTTCGAGGAGGAATGCAGAAACGGAGAGCTTTTATGTTTCGAGCTCATCTTAGGTGGTGTGCCCAATCACATGCCGCATCCGGCTGTTTCTCCGGCGCCGGCTGTCATCGGGAGGGGAGTAGCCTGCCCAATTAGGGCTGTTGCCACACCCACATGTGGCGGGAATCTAAGCGAATAGGGGGAGGGCGCTAAGGGCTTCCGGGCGATGCTCAGGGCTATCGATGATCGCTCTTCCACACGCATGGCATTGGGTTGTACTCGGCAAAGAAACAATCTCGACAAATCTTTGTCAAAATGAGCTCTCACGCCACACTCTCCGTCTTCGTCGTAGGCCTACAATACTTTGATATCATTGAATGTAATGGTGTATCGTACTAGACGAAACGAACCGACATAGTTGAGATTGCTAGTGGTCAGAGAGTCAGCATAATCATTGAATGCACTTCTCCAAAGTGTCAAGGCGCCTACCTCATCGCTGCATCGGACTAAAAAATCGGCTATGTAACTACGATTTATCTAGTGAGCTACCTACTCGATAACAGAGCTATTCAGTATACTCATGCGTATGTCCATCTTGCGAGCGAGTCGTGGCCAACGGTAGAGCCACTTGATGAATCCGATTTTGGAACGACTACAATGGACTTGTTTACCATCATTGTCTCAAGTACGCGTTTCAGTCCAACACCCGCTGGAAAATACGAGACTCAGGAACGAGGGACTCTACATGGTCATTTGAGACTGGAGCCTGATTATTTGGGACGTCGACATCATCCCAACATGTCTGGGAGTTGTGATGCTTTAAACACGGACCCTAATCTTCCAACAAAATTTGTCAGGCCCAGATTTGCAAATCGTTGGCCGAAAATAGGCCTGTCTCAATATTGCAGCCGTGAGTATCTCCAAATTCAGCCCTAGGCCGCGCTTCCGAAACGCGAATCGAGGCTGGTGTAGACGGGACAGCTGTTCTGGAGCGTAGCGCGTAGCGCATAACAAGATAGTGCTGCGCATGGAACCTATGAGCTCTGAGACTGTGTCATTGGCGAGCAACGGAAATAGAAAGAACAGGTTGTGTTTGAAAAAGCTTGGACTTTCTACTATCCTTTATTATAAAGGCATGAGCGCCCTCTGCAACATACCCCATTATCTCACGAGCTTATTCGAGGCCCACATCATTTATTATACAACTACAGGATACATCCCTCGCCTAACATGAGGTCCCTAATCCTCATGACCCTCGCTCTCCTCTCAACCACCCAAGCCAAGACATCTTCCCCGCCCAAAGTCCTCAAGCTTCGAGACACCACCAACACCACCGCCTCCACCTCCACCTCCTGCCCCTCCGGCAACACCTACACCGTCGCAGCCGGCGACACCGCCACCACAATCTCCAAAACCTTCGCCGTCTCCACCCGCGGCATCCTCAACATCAACGGCCTCAACGCCCAAGGCACGGACCTCCAAGCCGGCGCCCCCATCTGCCTCCCACTAAAATGCCAGATCTACACCGTGCCCCCCGGCTTCGATTGCAACAAGCTGGCGCAAGCAAATGGGATCTCGTTGTTCGCGTTGAAGCAATACAACCTCGACATTGATGGCGGGTGCACGAACTTGGTCGAGGCGAGTAATGTGTGCGTGACGATGCCTGGATCGGACGCGAGTAGTGGTGGTGGTGCTAGCACGAATAGTACTGCGAGTACAACATCGTCGTCGACATCGGGTTTGGATGATTGTAATCCTTGCGATGCGAATGCCACGGCGGCGGATCTGGGAGTGACGGACCAAAGTGGTACGCCGAGTTCGTCAAGCGTGACACCTTGTGAGTATCTCAGCAAGCTAGTTTTGAGAAAGTACTGACTAGGGGAATAGTTCCGACGTTCTTCAATGATTCGGGGCCGGCGTTCGAGGCTAGTCTTGGGGGAGGAGGGACGCGAAGGGGGAGGAGGTCGGAAAGGCTGATTTGAGAGACATGGATATCCAATTTGGAGCGGTTTAGGGGAGAATAGCGATGTGGGATCTCACAAAGAGCCTCTAGAGAAAACCTGTTTCTAGAATGAAAGCCTTTGCTTCCAACTAGTGCCTTTGAAATCTATCTACCACCAGTATCAGCAACATTCGAGAGATAGTCTCTACCCCTCACTAACGCATGAGCGCAGCGGCCCGCTGCATGATCAAGAATCAATAAGACAACCATTTCCCTACCCCAAAATTCACATCCAACCCATCTCCCCCTCAAACCCCCATCATCATGACAGACCACGCATGCACCTTCTCCACCCCCCACGAAATCCACCTCTCCCGCACCACAGCCGCCCTAAAAACCCTCCTCAAATACTACGACCAAACCACCGGTCTCTTCAGCACAACCGGGTGGTGGAACAGCGCCAACGCCATCACCGTCCTGGCAGATTTCGCCATCATCTCCCCCTCCCTAAACACCATCCTCATCCCGCTCTTCTCCAACACGCTCACGCAGGCCCCGAAATCCCCGCACGGCTTCCCCGGCTTCCTCAACGACTTCTACGACGACGAGGGCTGGTGGGCTCTCGCTTTCCTCCGCATCTACGACGTCACGAACGAAGACGAGTATCTTGAAATTGCGATGGCGATTTTTGAGGATATGACGACGGGGTGGGGCGGGCCGTGTGGTGGGGTTTGGTGGAATAAGCGGAAGGAGTATACGGGGGCGGTTGAGAATGAGGTTTTTTTGGCGACGGCGGCGGGGTTGGCGAATAGGACTGCGAAGGGGGAAAAGGGGGAGGAGGAAGGGGGGAAGAAGAGGGGTTATTATAAGGAGTGGGCGGTGAAGCAGTGGAAGTGGTTTCAAGGGACGGGTATGATTAATGCGAAGTTTAATGTTAACAATGGGATTGATGCTGCGAATTGCAAGAATGATGGTGGGCAGGTGTGGACGTATAACCAGGGCGTTATTCTCGGCGCGCTGGTGGAATTGAATGTCGCGTTGCCGGACGAGGAGTACCTGGATACGGCGGAGAAGATAGCAATGGCTGCACTTGAGAAGATGACGGATCAGGAGGGCATTCTGCATGAGCCTAATGAACCAGATGTTGGGGCTGATGGAGCGCAGTTCAAGGGCATCTTTGTGAGGAATTTGAGGAAGTTGCAGGGTGTGAGACCGAGGAAGGAGTTTGGCGAGTTTGTGGCGAGGAATGCCGAGAGTGTCTGGCGGAATCGGGGGAGGGTGATGACTTGGGTGTGGTGTGGTCCGCGAAGACAGAGGAGGCGACGGCTGCGACGCAGAGTTCGGCTTGTGAGGCGCTGGTTGCTGCTTTGGCTGTTGTGGCTGGCGATGGTGTCTCTGTTGTATGAGGAGGGGGCTTTGCTCATCGAATTGTACACATGGGTGCTGGAAGGTGACGATGAATCCCAAGAATCCGATCGAGTCGTAGAGGTGTAGAGTATCAAGAACACATCATTTGATGAAGCACTTATACACATAAGCTCTGTCGCATCCTGTTATGACTAAATTCATGGGGGGATCAATGACTTCATCACAGGGCCAGTCGTACTCAAAGACGCTGACATTGAATGTATGTCAGGCCAGGAAATGCAAGTACTTAAGAAAGGAGAACACAGAGCCTTGAGAAGCTTCGAGCGGACCAGGAGCAAGATTGACCAGTGCTGTCGACGGCCATGCAGATCGGGGTTTTAGACATTCAGAGGTATATACTGTCGAACTGGATGGGAGGTTCAGCGTATCGCCATTCTAAGCAATTTTGGTCAACTTTTGCTTTACAGTCATACCCTTCAAGACGAGCCTGGCTTTGGGTCATCGTTCATGTTCAGCTTGGTCTTGGAGAAATTGAATTTGCGAGCGGACGAATGAGAGAGCCCTAAGCCATACCGTATTTGGATGCAATCCGCGGGACCGCCCAAAAGGGCAAAGCGCAATAACCCCCCGCGAGTCTCGATCTCCAGGCAACAAATAAATGCACCGCATAAGAACTCCCCATCTCTCTGCACATCCTCACTCTCTACTACTACAATGGCTCCAAACAAGAACGAACAAAGCACCCCCTTGCTCAACGACTTCGATGATTCCCACTCCCCCGCAGCAGCAACGTCCTCGAAACCAATGGACGCGTCGGAAGCCCCACCACCCTACAGCTCCTCCCCTCCTCCACGACCTGGCTCCCCTCTTCCTCCCTCATCCTCGCGACCCCCTCCTCCTCCTCCGCAGCCTACTCCCCCTCTCAATCCACCGCCCCTCTCAACGCAAGACAAGCAAAAGCCCAAGGCTACATCCCCCCCACCTCCATGACCACCTCCAGCACCTCGCACTCAGGGCGCCACCACATCACGCCCCTGGCAATCAACTGCTGCAACCACAGCGACACCTTCACGCACGCGTGCGGAGTCATCAATTGCTGCGAGGGCAAGTCTCAGGTGCAAAAAGCTTGTTTTGGAGTCAATTGCTGCGGGAGCGAGAGTATGCTGGAGAAGGCCTGCTGTGGGCTCAATATGTGCGGGAGTGAGAGTAGGTTGATGAAGGCGGGGTGTGGGATCAATGTTTGTGCGAGCGTTAGTGGGTTGCAGAAGGCGTTTTTGGGGGTTAATGTGTGTGGGAGCGTGAGTCAGCTGCAGAAGGCGTTTTTGGGGGTTAATATGTGTGCGAGTGAGAGTGCGTTGGAGAAGGCTGTATGTGGGTTTAATGTATGTGGGGAGAGTGGGAGTGAGTGGGCGGTGGTGGGAGTGGATTGTTGTGGTAGTGGGGGAAAATCGAGGGGGGGCTGCGGCCTTAGGATGTGTGGGAGCTGAGGGTCGAGAGCGATGGGTGGGGTATGCTTTGGACGTGGACAAGAGCAGGGCTATATAGAGACTCGGAGATCGGAGGGTGCAGCAAGCTTGGCTTCGTTCATCTTGAGGTAGGAATGGGCCATACACCTGTGTAAGAGCTGTGTCACAAAGCGCTGGGTGCTATGTGCTCCATATGTCTGCAAGGAAGAGCAGCTGCGCCTCAGAGCATTCGAGGCACCTAGTGCACGAACAAGAATTGAACGGGATGAATTGTCAAGTGAAACAATTGAGATTTGTTGGTTCGTCAGGCCGTTATTCAAGAATATTAGATCATCAATGGTGGTGTTAAAGGAGAGTCGTGGGCGCTCTTTCGAACTCCCTGACATTATCTTTGAACTCAGGCTCGAATCTGTGTCTTCACTTTTTGTCACCGAAAATTCTAGTCGATGCCGCCGTCAGCAAGTCTTGTGTACGAAGCAACCGTTCGACTTACGAAGGTGCTGCCTCCAACATGAGTACCGCCAGTCGAAACATCTTGGCCTTTCAGGACACCGCCGTAATTATCTCCTGCGAATTTCGTATTGGACGTGTACGTTGAGCTCTATCGGGATGTCAGCGAAAGGGTCTGGATATTTGGTATAATCTGTCTTACGTCTTTAACGTGCTTTTCACCTTTGGCCTTGATGGCTTCAACCCAGCGTCTGAGTTCATTCATGACTCTCTGATAGTTGTTGTCGTCTTCCCTGGAGAATTTGCACATTCCGATGTGATCGTCGCTAAGGCTGAGCTGTTCAAACCCTTCAATACAAGCCGAAGTCTTCTCGACAATCTTGCCTATGTGAGTGGCGCGCTCTTCGAAGAAACACATCACATGAACTTCAGTCTCAGGATCCTCTTTACGTGCCCTCAACCAACCTGGGAAGAGGGTTCCCACAATCATGAGTGGTGCAGACTCCTTGTTTAGCTGGCTGATGATGTTGGTATTGGGGGGGCTGCTCTTGTGGAATAAATGGGAGAATTTCTGGATCTTCTCGGCTCAAGCCACTTTATCGGAACCCTGAAATGGCGTTCCCAAGAAAGCTACGCCGCCTGTATCCTTGTCGAGGCTACCATCCTCCGACGTGTGCTTGTTATGTTCCGTAATAAGGCTCTTCGCTAGTACGTCAGCAATTGTTCTCAGCATCTTTCTAATCTTACATATGCACACACGATCCCACCAAGGCTATGGGTCACGAATATGATTGGACGTTTCGTCGACTCTGGCGTTGATCTCTGGCTTCGCAGCTCTGTGGCCAATAGCCGGGCGTGGTCTTCTATTTTGTTACTGGACTCTGGATTCCAAAAGCTCGAGACATCAGCATTGTAGCCCCACGAGAGGATCCGAGCATCATTGATGTCTTTTGATAGGAGTTGAGCTGGCCAGAAGACACCGTCCTTCGACCACGTGGATACACGTCCGCCGCTCAGACCATGGATGAAGCAGATACTGTCTTGCTTTAGCTTGGAAGGTTGAAGTCTCGGAGCACTCACTCGACCACAGGTGATACAGGACTGTGAATCTCGAGCATGCCTTCACCATCTTCCATCTTTGGTTTCGTGCTTTGACTACGTCGCTTTGCTTCGGGTATCCTGGCACACCTGTACTGCTTACGGTCAAAAGAAAGCGGAGGGTACAGAATTCAGCACTTCGACTTTTGGCACCCTGTGCAACTAGGGAACCGGCTACTCGCATGGCTAGTATCTCGTTGAGTCACGACTCCAGAGCCTCCTAAGCTAGCGAATACGAGAAATGCAAATATCCGTCGGCAGGAGTAATGCAACAGATATGCCACGTCACATCTTCGGTCACCTGCATTTCGTTACCTTACACCAACTTCGATGACTTCACGACCGTGATGGAGTCTGCCAAACGGCTTGTAACGACAGTGAAGAACATGCCACGAGCGATTGCGAGAGAATTGACAGAATCATACGGCGGAATAATGTTCGAAAATCACAGTAGCGAAGGCAAGAGGCGAAAAGCCGCAATAGCAAACAAACCTTGCCTCAATTTCTGCGAACGGCCGTCGGTGTGACCAACGTCAATACGACCACCAGCTTTTGCCTTTCTTCTGCTTGTCTGCCTCCAATCAGGGATGGCCCCCTGCATCGCAGCTCAAATCCTCCATCAGCAAGAAGTGTCGAGCGAGACCATCTATCAAACTTCTGAGCTGTGAAGGTGAATAGCGATCCAAGTGCTGACTGCATAAGGATCATTGATCGCAGGATGGCTCAGCACGAAGCTCAGCATACAGCGAATACCAATATTGCTGGCCCCAACCTTGGCGGCGTACAGATCGGCCAGAGTATCACTCATAATCATGGTTCGCCTTTTCAAGCGCTCATTTTGCTTGAGGTCCTTCACTGACATCTCGCTATCAGGGTCTCCTGATCGGTCGCAAACGATCAGAGATTGGGTCTCACCTCTTGGTGACGGTTTTCGTGTCAAGCAGAAAGATGTGCTGAAGAGCGCTGGCTATGTATCTGGTGCAGATCGTTTTTTGGAGTCGTCGGCATTCCGTCATTGGAAAGACGGTCGAGAGCCAGTTCTATGGTGCTCTGGCATGCGTAAGCTGCCCTTGATATTAAATTTGTGATACTCTTGCGATACTGACATTTATCTGGCTTCAGCTGGCGTGGGTAAGACTGTACTAGCGTGAGCCCCGCTCGTGCAGATTATCAAATTGAGGAACTGATGATTGTCTGAACAGCGCTTTCGTATCTGAAGATCTCTACAATTCACTTGACCGTCAGTCGAAGACAGTAATAACGAGCATCTATTGTGACTACAAGCAACAGTCTGAGCAAACACCTGAGAACCTTTTTGCAAGTCTGGTGCCGAAATATCTCTTGGATGAAAACAAAATATTAATGAAAGCCCTGGAAAATCTTTACACCAATTGTGAACGCGGCCTCTTAAATCTTGAGCTCGAGGATATCCAACGCTTCGTCAGGCTGGCTTATGCAGAACTTGATGAAGTTTATATTGTCATAGACGCTCTTGACGAGATGCTGGACCTCAATCGCGCACAGTTTCTACGTATCATTGACCAGTTTTCAACCCGTGAATTGGGTGGCCGAGACCCAAAATTTCGTCTCTTGATCACATCTCGTTACAGCAAGGATCCGCCATTCCAGGACTCCTTTGAACAAGAGATCTACGCTAATGATACCGAGATTGAAGACATGGTCAAACGATACATTGGAACACCGGATCTGTTTGGGAGCTTCAGCATGTCAGCATCTTTTCGACAGCGCCCAGATATGCGAGAAAAGACAGTTAGCTCAGTTGTCTCTCAAGCTGATGGTTTGTTCCTAACCGCCAAGCTACACTTGAATTCCCTGTATCATCTTTTCAACATTCGTCTGCTCGACGAAGCGCTCCAGAAGCTGCCAAAAAGCATTCACGAACATTACCAGAAGGCCTGGGATAGAGTCACGCATCAGGAAAAGTGCCAAAAGGAGCTAGCAGAGCAAGCGATGTGGTGGCTTTGTCTTGCGACTCGCCCTCTCACCGACCAAGAGCTCTGTCATGCCCTCGCTGTACAACCTGGAGATTCTTCTGTAAACAACAACAACCTTTCGGATATTGATGATATCATAAAGTCTTGTAAAGGTCTCATCGCGAAGGATGCGCAGAGTGGTGTGGTCCGGCTTGCGCACTCCACCGTTCAGAGCTTTCTAGAAACCCAGATTCAAGAGAGTTCCGAAGACGTTGGCGCCTTTTTGACTACAAGATGCTTGACCTACCTCCGAATCAAAGAGTTCAGTTCTAGGGTGTGTGATTTTTTCAGCCCTTCGACAACGGAGGTCGATTACAAGGTCAAAGGATACAAAAGGGTCGCTAAACAAAGATTTCTTTCCGAAAGGCTACGAATGTATCCCTTGCTGGACTATGCTGCCAAGAGCTGGGGCATTCACGCCCGCGGTAAGCCAGAGGTCTTGCTCCAGAAGCAGATTCTTGATTTCTTGACTTCAGGTCGGCCCTTGCGTAATGCTCTTATGGTACAATACCAGCGAAGATGCAGGATTCCTCACCAGGAGCTTCCTATCGACCTTCAAGACATAATACCTCTACATGTCGCAATCGGATTTGGTTTGACCACCATTACAGAAGAAGTGTTGAAGTTTTGGACCTTTGAGCAGAGCAAGCTGGAGAGTCTTGAAGGGGTACGCGCGCTCTACTGGGCAGCATGGTCAGGAAACAAGGTTATAGTAGACTCTTTATTGAGGTTCGGAATAAAGCCTGAGATTTCCAATGAGCCAACATCCTTCAATGCCTTTGGCTATAGCATTGTCTACGGACACAAGGAAGCCATAGACGCGTTTCTGGATCACGGATATGGGGTTGCAGGGAGTGCGCCTTGCCAAATTCATCTGGCGGTTTGTGCTCAGGAAATTAGAGTCTTACAAGCATATTACGATTCTCAAAAAGATAGGGCAGCAAGACTTTTGGATCTGAATAAGATCTTGCGCATTGCCAGTCAGCTTGGGGGACCGACTGTTCTCGAGTGGGCATTGAGTTTGGGCGCTCAGATTGACGCGCAGACTGAAGAATTCGATGCGCCAATTCATGAGGCCGTCACATATGGCCGCACTGACTTTATGCAATCTCTCATTGCACATAACGCTGACAGAGACTGCCGAAATGCAAGGGGTTTCAGTCTACTACAGAGCGCAGCGGCGAATCAGCAGATTTTCTGGACTCGTCTAAGTTTTGCGAAATTCTTCCATGAAGCCCATTCAATTTCCCCTTCCATGATTCGTCCTGACATCCTTGAGTTCCTAGACTGCACAAAAACGTGCTTTCAGGAGGCTGCCTGCTCAGCGAAATCGGCCATCGACAAAGCATCCTTCTTTCACCAGCTTATTGAACATTCAGACTTCCTCGAGCTCGTCTTCGAAGAGTCTCAAAGTCGAGAGATGATCCGTATTCTTCTCGCCAACGGCGCTGATATCAAAGAACGCACCGCGAGTCAGGAAACTTTGCTACATCTGGCGGCCCCAAGTGTCGCAAGAATGAAAGAGCTTCTAGAGTCATCTGCGAATTACTACGATCATCGATTTGACGTCAACGCAAGGGATCAGAACGGCAGGACACCACTGCATCATGCCGCCGCCGCCGGTTGCGCAGAATCCATGGAGTTCTTGATCGAACGTGGAGCGGACCCCAAAGCAGTAGACGACACAGGTGCAACAATAACTCATCTAGCTATCTATGATATTGCCAGTGTCATGGCTGCTTTGGATGCTGGCTGTGACGTCAATGCCTTGGATAATTGGCATAGGACACCCTATCACTGCGCATCACTGGCAGAAAAGCCTAGCAGCGAAGTGCTTAACTTTCTGAGCAATCATCTTGACGTTGATCCGCTGATCCAGGATGCGTTTGCGATGACTGCAAACGGCTACTTAGAAAAGACCGAGGATATTGAGGTAGAAAACGCGAGAGACGAAATTGTCAAATCCCAGAGGAATGTCAACGAAAAGCATCTTGATCCAAAAGCGTTCACAGAGAGAAGTAGCTGGAATAAGGATCTGTTCTCGCGAGTGCTTCACAAAGCCGAAATTGCCCGTTCACTGGGTGACTGCAAGTGGGAAGATGAGTACGCGTACTTCCTTGTCAAGGCAATGTCTCAAAGAAAGTACAAAGAAGTTCGAGCGTGGGAAGTCGTCGAGAGTTTCGAGGACGAGGATTACGTGCCGCTGTCAGAGGAGGAAACTTGGAGGCTCGAGGACGGACCGGGTGACTTCAGGTCAAGTGGTAAACCGGGCGAAAGCGTGCCCCGTTTGAAAACTAAGACTTGGCTTGCTGAACAAGCACCAATCTTCGGGAATTTTTTCCACCAGTTAGATCTTTATTTAGCCTCTGGCGGAAAGGCAGAGAATTTCAGGTTCCGGTGAAAACACTGTTCTTTCCACCACAGGCTCTGTAGAGGTGGACTCAATGGAGGCTTAAAACAAGCACCGCCAACTCAGGTTTACCAAAATGCATAATCAGAGCGCATTAGCAATGGGACACTACGTCAATCAGCACCAATACCCATGATCGACCTCCTCTGTTTGCATTCAGAATCCACGAAACAAGACATTGAAGAAGATCTTGAGACCTCTCTTACCAAGATCGTAATTCGTGGAATAATGCCAAATATCCAATGCAATGCCCTACTAGACCCTGACAGAGACTCAGACACAAAAGCCACGATTCAATAATGTCATTCGGAGCATTCATGCCAATGGATATACAACTACTTTTCAACCACACCCACTCTTTTCAACACCACCACACTAACACGTCACACCCTGCACAACCTGCCCCTGACTCCCATAACACTGCCCATCATTCCCTTTTGTGAGGGTCTGCCCCCCACTCCCTTCACCCCCTCCACTCCCACCACTCCCACCACTCCCACCACTCCCACCACTCCCACCACTCCCACCACTTCCACCACTTCCACCACTTCCACCACCACCAGACTGCCCACACGACGCCCCCGGCACCACCGCCCCGCTAGTATTATAGCACTGCCCGTCCCCGCCCAGCGTGAGACTCTCCCCACTTCCCCCTGCACTTCCACCTCCGCCCCCGCCGCCTCCGCCTCCACCTCCAGGAGGGAGACTGGGGGAAGCGCCTAGACCTGAACCCGTGCCTGTACCCGTGCCCGCGGGAGCAGATCGACTAGCCCAATGCCTATCATGCCTTGTATCAGCCCATCTCCCTTTCACCCCCCTCCCTTCCCCTCCTCCCCTCCTCCCCTCCCTCCCCTCCCTCCCCTTCCCCCCAAAAAGAAAAAAAAAAAGAACTCACCACGTAGCAGTCATCTGCCCCGGATCATCCGTGCCTCCATTCATAATCACATACTGGCCCCACGCAATATCGATGTGTGCGAGATCGCAGTTCCCGCACGTGTCGCCCACTATCATCGTCACGGCGGGTCCGCCCCCGCCCGCTTTGGCCGCCACGATTGACTGTCCGCAGATTGATGGTTTGTAGGATTGGTCGGTTATCCATTGCGTGGAGACCGCTACGACTGTGTCGTCTGTTGTGGGGTTAGTGGGGGGGGAAAGATGGGGGAAGGGGGGAGGGGGAGGAAGGGGAGGGGAGGGGAGGGGGATGGGGGGTATGTTTACTTTCCGAGTAGGTGATGCCACAGGCACCTAGATTTCCGAATCTATGGAAAGTGCCGAGGCCGGTCTGACTGCATGCGGGCTTCCATGTTAGACCTGAAGTTGCTTTCGAGAGGAGAAGATGGGGGGAAGCGATAGCTTACTCTGAAGAAAAATCCTGGCCGCCTCCACCACCTTGTGGGACTGGGACTGGGCTGGCATGTATTGCGGCTGGCGCCAGCACCAGGCTGAGAAGGATACTAGAGAGGGGGAGGGACATGTTTATTAAGAAGAGAAGTCCGCGAACCTGCGCTTGATGGTATTGAATGTATTAGGCTAGTGGTCAACACTGGAATATCCTGTCCCCACATCCCAAGGCCCTCATGCCCTCTTACATATATTGCTTGGGCGGAGAAAAAAAGCCTCACGACCTCCACGCCCCGCGACGGTTTCATTGTGCGGGGTCAACCCCAGCCGCTTGCCAATAATGAGCCGTCCTCTCTGATGGCTAGAATAATAATGTCTGCTGCCTTGTGTTGCGTGGGAAAGGGTCGGTCCAATTGCGACATCGGCGCTGTTGCCGATAGGCAGAGTTTTCCCGTAGCCCACCTATGTCAGGCTGTTCCGCCGCCAGCATTATTGTCGTATCAAGTGTCGGGGTGATACGATAGGGTCGGGACGCGGCCCTAGTTGGACAGGGCACCATGTGATTGACTTGCCTGTCCAATTCTGGTGCTGGTCTGCGGCCTGATGATGGTGTCGTTTCGGAAGATGAGCCAAGCGCGGAATGTTTCACTGTGAAACGTGTTCCAGGAATGGTCGCGGCTGCTTCAGACGTCTACCTGGCCAATCGATTGGGGAGGTCTGTAGGTTGGGCTGAGAGTCAAAGTTGGCGTTGGGTGCTTGAGCATGCTCGCAATAAACGGCGTTTGAGCTCTGAGGGTGTAAGGCGCGGCACATTCTTGTAGGAGATATAACCATTGAGCAGTCAACATATCCCCACTTGAGCAGGTCTCGCATCCTCTTGCCTCTATCATTTGAGCGGAATACTGCCTTGAATACTGCCTTGAAGCTGAGTTTCATCCAGGCGTTGCGACCGACCGGTAGGGTTCCGAGCCACTTTGTAGCTTTCCTCTCCAATCAAACGCTCTTCCGCTTCTCATGCAAGATCTGGAATCTCATTTTCCGTCTTAACCCTTATTTTGGCACGCAGCCCCGCATCCATGGCTCGTCATTGTTGCTTCTAGACTGTTTAGATGCCCTGTTTATCACACAAAACTCCCTGTTTCTGACTTGATACATCAGTGCGCAGGCTCAGCTCACACGCCTGGATTCGCGAACGATGACGTCGCGAGAAGCCTTTCGTTTCTTCACCGGAGGACCCAAGGACTCCGTCAAACATCCCCTCCCGCCGCCGTAAAGATGAGAGAGATGACGCTGGTAGCCCCGCGTCTCGTCTGTATCATTGCCGAAATGCCGTGAATTATTGTCAACTCTCGTGCATTTCTTGAAAGCTGCTAGGGTCCTCTTGCCACGCTGACTAACGCATTGTCATATATCAGGTGCAGTGGAACCAGAACTCAACGAAAGGCGAATGTGCCGCTTGGCGTCGGCGTTTTGCTTCTGTGTGGGTTCAATCCTCGTGAGATAGGACAGACACCTCGTTTCGGAGTGAGGGGTCTCTCTTTCCGTCAATTTAGTAATCAGCTCGGTGACCGGGTGAGTCTCTTGAGCCGTGCGCGGTTGATGTTTTGGGATACTCTCCAGGGTCTCCAATCCAGCCCGTGTGTTGGTCAATCCTAGCACGTGGGCCAGCGAAATCTTTTCCCACCGCTCAATGCTAGCCTTACAAGCCGGCTCCGGAAGCAAGAGCAAGGACAGGTAGGTCTCAGACCAGATAAACTTCGCTTTCCCACAAGAGAGGAAAGCCATCCGCTGCAACGGAATTTCCTAAAGCGTTCATCCGTTAAGGGCGCCGGCCGGAGCACCGAGTCGGCCTCGTATTTAACCGCAACGGCAGAGGACAGACGTCCTTGGCACCCTTCCCACTCACGTGGTTTCAGTCAGCCTGCTATTTCATAGTCTGGCGAGGTGTCTATTTTGTTGAAACCTAAGCAGCCAGCCTGATGCACCTCCAAAAACACGCGAAATGGGCTCCCCGGATATAGAACTTAGACTTCGAGAGCTGCCGAGGATGCCTTTGAGATAACCCGGCACCACCCCTTCCAGACTATGGGATATCCATTTCACTCGTTGTCGATAATCCATGCTCCAGCAAGCCAGTCATTCTCCAAAAACTTGAACAAAAAAGACTCGAGCGAGATCCACATCGCTAATACCTCCATACCCCATGTCAAGCATCGAAAACCTGAACGCGATCTCGCGCCTTGTTGCAAGGGCACTACAACGACTGATGATCCCCACCGCTATATCGTGCACGTCTTGATAACTGAATATGGCTGTATCAGTACTACTGCGAGTGTGCAGCTCGATGTGGCAGGTGCCGCTGGCCCAGATGATTGGGTTGCCTACGCTTCTTGGCCCGAATGTCATCGGTTGGGCATAGTGTTTTTCGTCTTTGAGCGAATTGAGGGCGTTCTGACAGGTATGATAGGTGACTATTGGATGAATACCTTCTTCTGGAGGTGATGGGAAACATTGAGTTATCCGTTCCCGTTCGTTTGGCGCGAGAGATGCGCCTGATGTGTTGAACATGAGGATGTTCCAATTTGTTGGGGTGCCAGATGTCATCTTGAAAAATGCGAAGAACAAGATGAGGATCACACTTGTGCCCTTCATGTCGGGCTTGGTCTTTGAACGATTCGGCCAGGCTCTAATACTTCCTTACTTTTTTACTTTCAAGATGTGCGAGCCAACCGAAACCTTCCGTTGACTGTCATCGGTCTTTCGTTTCCTTATCGAGCTCTGGTCTCATCGTCAAGTCGGTTCCAGATTTCTTTAATCCTGATGCAACGAGCCAAGTACTGGTTTCTTGCTGGAGGATCCGGCTGCCCCAGACGCAGATCACGTTTCGTACAAGAAATAATTATATCAAGACCAATGTTCGTGATATGTAGGTATGAAATCGCGCTTCTCATCCCTGAGACGTGGTTTGCAAAGGTCCCGTAAGCGCAAGACGTTCCATGAATACATGCGGGAGTTTGGTCTCTGCACGTTAAAGCCGCAACGCTCACCCAATTGGCGGTGACTTACTTGCATGATCGGCGAATGATCAACCCGCTTCGTGAGATGAATGCTAAGGACCTGACATTTGACTGAGTCTTCTCGTAACATTTCAAGAGAAACTTGTGTGAGCATAGTGGGTTGTCAATAATACCCAAAGCGACCACGTGAGGGATTGTTCGAGGTCTTGCTCACAAACCCTTGTCCATTTCAAGACTGCATCTCAATGCTCTTTTCCTTCTCTCTTTGTTCATTGCGCAATCGCTCCATGCGTTGATTTTGTCGTCTAGAGCCAAAGGACCAGCTGCCAAGGACAAGCATCGTAAGTACAACAGTGAACAAAAAGTACAACCATATCCAGCCGCTGACAACGTCATTACGAGACTGGAAATCAAAAAAGCTTGTGCTGAAGAACGTCGCAATGAAGGTGCCTGGCAGGAAGATAAGGGTTACAGCAGCATTTATTCGCATGTCGATATTGCCACGTTGGGTGAGAAAAGCAAGGTTGCGGGATTCCTCGGCAATTTCTTTCATCGCAGCGCTTTCTTTGAGGGAAGCTTCGGCGAGACGATGTGAAGAAGTAGCTGTTTCGATATTGACACGGTTGTCTTTTTGTCCGATGAGGCTAAAGACCTGCCATATATCTGAAGTCAGCTCAGATGTCAGGTAATGCATATCTATTCGCTCGGTTGAAGGCAATGCGTGTCGAGGTAGGAGACAGACCGTTTGTACTTGTGCTTGTGTCCGCTGTAAGAGAAGAGCTCGGTTCAATTGGACGCCTTCAACAAGATTGCGCAAGAATAAGACTCTCTGCTGTAGTATTTCCCGTGGAATCGAGGCTGGAAGCTTGTCATCAAATAAAGACAGCAGGTCAAGAGCTTTGAGGCTAGCGGTGAATGTCAATTCACAGAATGCTAGTGTTCCAATAATGCATGTCAACTTCTGCGTGATGAGGTCAAAATCCAGGAGACCTGCTTTCGCTTTGAGAGCCTCACGTGAGATGTTACGACGTGGGTCAACGGAGAAGCCGTACTTCATCCCAGTCTCAAGCTCGAGACTCTCGAGTGCACGAGCACGATGTTCAATGACTGCAACAAAACGGCTAGCTTTCAATCCAATCAGAAGTATTGGAATAAGTAGAGGATTGGGAAAGGAGCATTGTGAGGCGCGGATGGACTCCTTCAGTACCTCGATCTCATCTGTCTCTAAGCCTTGGACGATACAGGATGTGGTTCCCGAAGATCTTTCGTAGGTCGCAGCGACGCAGTAGTCCCAATTACGTGACCGGCCGCCACAGATTACCAGACCTGGAGAATCAGCCATGCGACTAGACAAGAATAGGAGGATTCAGACTTAGTCGCTCGTCTACTCCCAACGTCTCGCTTCGACTCGTGGTGACTGGGAACGTGTGGATCATGGCCGCGCGAAGCGCAGGGTTCATTCGCCACGCAGATGTCAAATGGCTGAAAGTGTCCTCGCTCATAGGCAGCGGTAAGAGATCCCCATCGCTGACATGGGTCTCAGGACTGCAGATGCTGAAAAGACGAATCAGCTCAAGAGTTTCAGGCTGTGCACAGTGAGACTTACAGCACTCGTAACAATCGCTCGCTCGGGTCAGTCTCTCTATCAGCTTCTTGTCTTGTGGTAGGAGTCTATTCGGATTAATTTGCTGAGACACAAGACATCGCAGGCGACTGTACTTGTTGATCCACCCAACCGCGAATCTGCCGCTCATCAAGACGGCCTTCTTCGATCATGTACGCAGGATCTCGATTGAGAAGAGTCTATGAATACATGGGTCAACTATGGGCAGTCCGGATGTGTGCATGTACATACGGGTGATTTCCAGACGTCAAGGAAACAGTGCCCATCGCGTGGGTGAAAGTCGTGACCCTGGTGAGGTTGCTTCGGTATTTGATAGTCATCGAGAGTATCAAATTGACCCATGTCGTCTTTGGGATTACTCAGAGCTTCGTGAGCATGCGACGAGAGGTCTTTTGATGAACAAAGTGGGAGAAGGCTGAAAGAGGCTGGTGGAGGATCTTCAGAGGTCGATTTTATTTCCGTAAGTCGGGGGCTAGTCAATTCTCGGACTAGTCCTTGTCTGCATTTTTAAGTGATCGTGCATGTTCATCAACGTTCAACATTCTAATGCTCTGGATGGACTCTTTGTCTCGCTCATTGCATCAAGAACATTTTTTGTCGCTGCTTCAAGTCACTGTATAACCACTTACTCCATGATCCTGCTCATTCACACTCCAAGCGGTCGAGAGCTTACAGTCTTTTCCAATCGCGACACCTCCACGATGTACACTTTGCCGTGTTGGCCATAATGATGGCTTGGCTACATCAACGCAAAGCTTCTTCGTCTCTGCATAGTGCACCTTTTTCAATCGCTTTGCACGCGATGTCTTTCACTTGCCGTTGCTGCCCTCCTTGTCAAAAATATGAGCCACGCTACAAAGGGAGCTGCGTCTTACTCCTTCACGGCGACAGCTCGCTCCTTTTCACCTCTTGCGATATTCTCTCAAGAGAACTTCACGACCAAGCGGCAGAAACACTTCGCTCTGCAAGTATAGCAAGCGCCGTTTCCATCTCCACCACATGCTCGCAGACGGGGCTGACGCCCTCTTCCGGGGCCTCCATCCGAGGCCATGGTGGCAAAGTCCCTTTCTTATCACTCGTACAAGCGAAACACAAGCTCAACAGGAAACCGTTTCAATCCGATCTCATTTTTCGTGGCATCTTGGGAGTCAACCAGGATGACTCCAGATCCTCCGCCCATCTTGACCCTTGGCTACTGGAGGCCGAGGATGATCCAGCCAATGATGGAAGCGCAATCTTGTAGGCTTTTTGGAGCCGTAATAAGCATCTCCCTTCCCTCTCGTTCGGGCAATGATCGACATATTGACAGCGGAAGAAGGGCCATCCGGGGTGGAGATGCGCATTAGCGTACCATCCCATTACCCCAATGAGCCAACAGCAAATCCGGAAAGAGTCTGGTGCTCTTACGCAGCAGATTTGGGTTTAGCACCTGTCTGCAGTAGTCCTGAACACTTGCGTATGTTTCATCGATGTCCTGCAGCTTCTTCTGACGGGGAATTTCTCTTCCGTTCATGTCCCAGGCGTTGGGTCTTTATGAGTAATGCGTGATTCCCGTCATTACCGCCTCAATGATCTTGCGGGCCCTTTCACAGCCATCATTCACAATTCTCCATGGACGGCTGACATCATAAAGCCCCTCTGTTGCGGACGCCTTCTCTCTTGGTCCCTTGCGCAATGTCTTTGATCGTCTGCCTCTCTGAAGAATGGGTACTAAGGATTTGGAGTCTCTTGCGAAGCCCCGACATGGCACGCGCATCACACCACGAACGTGCTTGTGGCCATTGACCGGCAGTCTGATTGTCACCTTCGGGCTCTCGATAGGACTGACTTTTCGCTCCAATCACCATTGCTATGCCGGAACCTGTGGAGAATGGCTCTTCCCATTGCAAGCGCGCCTTCACGTCGTCATCTGGTATGCTTGGCTATCACTGTCGACGACATTCTTTGCAGTAAGAGCTTTTCACCCGGAGATGCAAAGAGTCCTCTCCAGGCATTTAGTTGCGCGAAAGCTACCGGTCCTCGGTAAGTCCATATCCATCGGAGGACTCTGCATGATTCTCTGGGTCGTATGTCTTTACGGTGTAGTCATCGGCGTGTGGTGGCCACGACTGTCACAGTACTTTACGACTAGAAACTCAGATGCTGGTATCTTGAAAGGCGGTGAACAATTGGCGGCCGTTGCAATGACTGGACATCTTTGCGACATCACCATGGGCATGGTTCTGCTTCCCATCTCTCGCCACAGCGCCCTTGCATCCTTCTTCGTGATATCTACGTCGACGACACTCACGAACCATGTATTCGCGGCCTACACGCTGTTCACACTCGTCATAATCCATGGACTACTCTATGTGTCGTGGATCCCGGTCTTCAACAGCTTGTCAGATCACCTCCGGACTGTTATCCCTGTTCTGAATCCTACATATCTCTACAAAGAGACGTGGCCAGGTAACACATCCTCGCTCGGGATATGGAGGGCCTCCTTGATCTTCACCGGAACCTCAGCAGCCATCATTATGGCTGCTCTCTTTGTCACTACATTTCCCCAGGTTCGTCAGAGACACTTCAATCTATTCTACTTCACCCACGTGTTCAGTATTCTGATGGTGGTGATCATCTGCCTCCACGCCAGCACGATGTTCTACTGCACTTCCCCTGGCTTGGCAATGTGGGTGCTAGATTGGAGCATGCGCATCTACGAGTTACGTGGCGAGCTGAAGGGTAATATAAAGGCCCTCGGTAAGGGCTGGTATTGGTAAGTCTCAGTCTGCGTGGGTCGAGACAAAGCGAACTCATCTATCCTTTTAGTGTTACCCTCCGTTTGCCCCGCGCTCGATTGTCAGGCTGCTCGTGTCGGTCTCCACTTGCCCACTTCTACATTCACCATGCAGGGTCTTCTATCCGTGAGCTTCATCCTTTCACAACAATCACGCATCTTGCATCGCAAAACAACAGCACCCACCCAAGTGACGAAGATCTTCCGATCCAATTCCTATTTCGCAAGTCGGAGAAGTCTCCATCATCTTTAGAGCTCGAGAAGGCACTTGCGCGCCGATCACTTGTGCAACGCATCCTACGAAGTAAAGGACAGCGGATGAAGAGTGTGCAGTGGACAGCAAAATTGGCGGCTTTGGCGGATCAGACTCCTTTAGACAGAAAGGCTGAACTCAGTACGACGTGTGAGGATGCGAGAAAAGAGCATATGTCTATGACGAGTGAGCATGGATTTAAAATATCACTGCGTCTAGAGGGCCCATACTTCACCCCTGCCGACCCTCATCGCTACAATACAGTGGTATGCATAGTCGCAGGCACGGGCGTCAGCGGTGCTTTAGCCATCGCAGCCGCCTTCGTTCACTCTTCTCTCGAAGGGTCGCGGACCGCTGATGCGGAGGAACAGGCCTCGCGAGAGAAGAGCCCACGCCCCTGGCGCCGTTGCATCATCATGTGGAGCGTGAAGGCGCAGGATGACATCGACCTCCCAATTCCTACCTCGTGTGAAGGCTTGGAAGTCCGCAAGTTCCTCACTGGAGATGGCAGGAAGCGTGTGGATTTGAAATACGAGCTGGACAGAATCACTTGTGGTGGAGAAGGGAGCACAGACGGAGGCAACCCCAACAGGACCTGGGTTTACGTTTCCGGCCCGAAGGCTTTCATTGCTGCAGGCAAGGAAGCTTGTACAACCGTACAAAAGAAGAAAGAAAGTAAGGTCAGCGGGTGGATGAGTAAAGGCAGCTTGGACTTCTATGCTGCGAGCTGGGATCCATGAATATGGCACACTTATTACGACCTACCTACAATGCAGTGTGCGCGGAGGCCAGCCTATCACAGCGGTCCAGTATCCACAGTTATCGACAATACAATCTCAACGACTGTCAGACCCATTCTCCACTCACGCAAAGGCGTCTTGTCAGTCTCGTTCAATCATGCGCTTAGGGCTCAGAGCAAGCCCTTTCCCAACCTCCCTTAATCCGCCTACTGCTGGTACCCATCAAATACACCATGACCTTCAGATCATGTCCACACCGCGCGCAGCAAAGCCCAGGCATTATCAACTACGTCGCGATAGTGCAACAGAGCCAACTCATCGACGCATGATCGTAGGGGTATTCATCCCAGAGGCCGCCAAAACCGTCAATTGGCGCGCGAAATTGTGTGTATGTTTTAGACATGACATCACCACTATGAGACCAGTCTCTTAAGCGATCAGTCATGGCTTCTTAATCTAGGCTCAGAACATGTAACATGCACTTTAGACGATTCGGTGCCATGTCTGGCTACCCCACGAACTCCCGACTCCACGCTGGCTATCCACAAGACTCGCTTCCGCATACCGGCCGTAGGTGACATTGAAGAGTCAAGAAGGATTGTTGTTTCACCCGGATCGCATCCGAGATGTCTGTCAATATTCCGCACCAGATCATTGGCCGATGCGTGACATGCTGCCGCACTGGAATTCACTCATTGTTGGAGACCTCAGCTCTAGTATGATCGAAAAGCCTCCGATGATGATTGGGGTGACAACTCTTGCACCATATCACTGATCAAGACCTTATGACAACCTGTACCCAGGCGTAGACGGCACTCGGACCTTAAGCCAAAGGCTCAATGCGGCTACTAACGAGTACCCATCACCTGGCCCTTCTCCTCAGCGCCATCTCACCCATCACCGCATTACCTCAAGTACTCACTCAGCCTGGCATCATCCCGAACAATACCGCCAATCTCCCCATCCTTCCATCCTCCCAGCTTTCCAACCTCTCCGACCCTGAGATCTTCTGCCGCGAACCCTTCGATTCCAACCCACCCATCGCCTCCGTCTCCTCCTGCCGCGCCACCCTAAACGAACTCCGCACCTTCCCGGACTATAAACTCCGCCAAGGTTTCATCGAGACCACAGACCCATCGTTCTCTAAGCCCAGGCGGCCGCACAAGCCGCCCTACGTCAGCGATAATCCAGGGAGTGATTGTGCGGTCCTGATAGGTGCGACGGTGAAGAATCAATGGTCGTGGTTTTCGTTTGAGGAGGCCAGGTCGTTAGCGCAGGAGATTGTGCAGTATTGTGGGGAAGAGGGAGGGGCAGGGCGCGGGGGTAGCGCCGCGATCGGGCTTGATGAGGCGGGGAGGAGGATGAATTTTTGGGCGGTTACTGTTATTGGGAGGAAGAGGGATGATGGGGATGTGGTGTTGCCGGACACAAGTTGAGGCGATATAAAGATGATTTCCGGCATTGTTTGTAGCGACGCGTTGTCAGTGTTTGGTTTGTCATTATCGGAAAGGCGACTACGCAGGGAGTAAGCTTGAGCCCAAGTGCTGGCCGGCTTCGTTGGCAGTCGACAGGGACGAGCACGCACTTGAGCAACTCAGGTATGAAGACCGTCACTTCTCGGTCTATGACTCCAAGTACAAGTGGAAATTCTGGGGAGAAATCACTTGTGTACTGCCTGATTTTTCCAATCTAGAACGCTAGCCCCGTGCCATCCTTCCAAGAGGTGCAGAACACTTCCAGGATATCTCTATGTCTCTATCGAGATCATACCTCTCGCAAAGCATCATCGACGATCAGCCATCCTACAAGACAGCAGCTGATCCAATCAAGCTGACTTTTATAAATGCAATGGCTGATGCATTACAGACCAATCCTTCCATCCTGCAAAGCCACGATAACCAAGATCTCAAAGCTATGAAGCCTTAGAGAGGTAGCTTCTCCTTCCGACGACAAATTGATTGGCATCCATGTCTCAAAAGTGCCCGCACAGGGTCCGTGTGCTTGTAACGCTCCACAGATATACAACCATGCGCTCGCTGCCATGCGTACATACAAGCGCCATCTCAGATCTCTAGGGCCCGAGCCTTTGAACCCTGTGTCACATCGACAGCCACCTAATCCAAGATCGTGAGAGAAACATCAATGATTCACTCCATGAAGGAAACCCCTGTGGCTTGCTCCTGCAGCTGTTGACAGACTCGCTCCAATCCCCCATCATCAAGGCGCTCTTCACATCAGGAAACCCTTTCACTGATCAAATGTTTCCAGACCCTGGATCTATTTCCGAGCACTCTGTTCTCCTAGGCCCGCTAAGACGATAGCCCATCCAGACCCTTACTCGCCGTGCATGTTGTAGTAAGTGCATAAGAGGTGCCTTCCGAAACACACACACCTTCCTCGACCGCCCACCTCAGAGTCACGGAAGACGTCTAATCCCCCCCCCCTCAACCGACGAATAGAGTCCCTGAACTACCATGCTAACGACTCTCCTATCCATCTACCTCTCCCTAACACTCCTACTCCTACCCCAACACACATCCCCCTCCCCTTTCCCCTTTCCCTTTTCCACAACCCCCGAACAATCCCCTCACCTCCTCCCCCTTCCCGACACCTCCCCCACCCCACCCATCCCACCCATCTTCAACACAACATCCCACCCCGACCTCGACGGCACAACATGCTACGCCCCCGACGACATCGCCTTCACCCCAATCCCACGCACCTACACCTACGCCTCCTGTGCCCCGCTCTGGCACGCAATCTACAAACACCACCCGCTTGTCAGCACGCTCCATTTCTGGACAGATGAGCCAAAACCCTTGGCTGCTGTGGAGCCCGAGTTGCAGATTCCGGCTGCGTATCCCTCCTCCCCTTCCCTCTCCAGCCCAGCCACGGTGGAGGGGGAGGGGCAGGGGAAAGGGGCAGGGGCAGGGGCAGGGGCAGGGGAAGGGGTAGGGGCAGTGGAAGGGGCAGGCGCATGCCAATTCATCATCCTCTCAACACGAAGCCTGGATCAAGTGGTGCGTGCGGCGGCGCAGGCGGGACGGCCGTTGGGGTGGAGGCGCGAGTGGGGGGAACGAGGCCAGGCGGTTTTGGGCACGAGGAGTGATGAGGCGAGTTGGGGCCAGGTGGTGGAGGCGTTGGCGGCCCTCTTGGTCTGTGCTGATAGTGGGTATGCTGGGCATATGGGGTTTGGTGAGTTTTTTTTTCTGCTTTTTCTGCTTTTGTTTGTTGTTGGGGACCGGGGGAGGGGGGAGGGAAAGAGGAGAGGAGGTATGGGGAGGGAATGGAAGGGGATGATTGAGCTGACTTTTGAGGTCGTGGGTGATAGGGCGGCTTAAATCTTTGCACGCTTTCGTGTATCCGGGTGGACAGCGCCAGACTAGGTTTGGGATCGTGGAGTCGATGGGGATTATTGAGGGTGTGTTGTGAGATATGCTTGGTAGGACCGGGGGGTAATGAGAAGTGGAGGTTCTGCTTGGATATATTGCCGAAGGTGATACATAGGAAGTTCAGCCTTACGGGGGATGATATACATTTTGAAATAATGAAAGGAAAGCAATAGGCTTTTTATCTTGCAATTGTCCGTGATCAATCTGGAACTTCCGTGGCATCATTATAGTTCGTCTCTCGTCAGGCCCCTTCATCATCCATCCGAAGGTAACGTGGCTGCTTCGCTCGTCTCGTCAGGGAAATCTGTTGGCGGATTGACTAGTTCAACGATGCTGTCTCCTTCTTCATCAACAAGCTCATCATTAGGTGGCACTTTGTTGGTCTGTGCAAGAACTTCCCCCGCCATGACAAATGATAAGCTTGTGCCTATTTCCTCCAATGTCTGGACGGGCTGAGGAGGAGCAGCGTCTACGACTGGTGCTGTGCTCGGCTTCTGTGCCGGTAGAGCAAGCTGCTCCCATCCATCTGGAAGATATTGCTTGCTCTCATCGACAGAGTCCAAGATCCTTTGCCGAATCAATCTATCAGCAAAGTCAATGCCTGGCATCAGATTCCTCAACTCTTCAAAAGCTGAATCTGGGTCTACAATGAGGGTCCATGCCACAGGAAAGACGACTGCGAGGATTGGGCCAAAGATGGGTATGGCTCCAAGAGCCATGGTGAGCACATTCTTGAAGAAATTCTCAAGCCAACCTCCGCCTTGTGCAGGCTTCCATTGCAGATCCAACCCGAAGTTTGCATTAGCGACGGTCAACCAGGAAATGTCCCAGGCTCTCAAGTAAGTCCGCGGGTTATCCGGTCGGAAACTTGAGCTGTTGATGACGATGTTGCTTCGGTTCACAATCTTGATGAGTCTTGAAGCGTAGACATTGTCCTTGCGAAGCTGTCGGGGAAGCGGGAGCAGCTGTATAAGACCCTGGACGTCAAATCCAATCGTGAAGCCCCGGTGGGTGGCAAGACCATAAGTACTGCTGCAGGTGTGGTTCACGAAACTGTTGCCACCACGCCATACCGCAACGTCGCGCGTTCGAGCAAAGTTTACCTGAACCCATGCGCAGAGTTCTTCATGGTGCTCGTCAGCAGTGAAAGCCAGGGGAATATAGATTGCCCTGATGCACGCAAGCAACTGCTTACAGTTAGCACGTGGTTTTAGATATTGATATGGGCGGTAGTGAGATATGCGGCTTACATCAAACCATATCCATCGTTCCTGCTCCGTGGGAAGTGGCATTATCTTGAAGTAAGACTGACTAGGTCAGAAGAGGGATTGTGTGGGCATCTAGCTTTGAGGATACCTGAGCCGCACCGCCAGTACGGTAATCACTGAATACATTCGAGGTTGTGCAAAGCTCATGTTGCTCCCGTCTCCAGATATCGCCTTCCCTTGGGCCATACATGACTGGCAGGTGAGTCCAATTACCGTACCTGGTGCTGAACACGCCATTTCGGACGATGGTGTAAGTAGCTCGAGGGTGAGTATGGCCAGAAGGATGATTGCTGTCTCGATCGCCAATAGCATCAGGCACGTTCCAAAGATACTCAATCATCATGTTACTATGAAAAAGCTCAGGATTATTCGCGTCATAAATATCTGGTCGGGCCGTGACACGTAAACCGCTACGGTCGAAGAAGCACTCGCCCTCAGGAAAGGCGAGAGCCATGATGAGAATATCCTGACAGAGTTTCTAGCAAAATATGTAAGACAGTAACAGCAACTCGGTGGGACTCTTCGTTTGTTGCGATCACTGCCCCCTTATGAAAGGAATTCCACCGAAAAAAGCCGCACTTCCCTGCATTACTTCATCGAATAAGACGATCAAGGGAGTTCCAAATTGGCCCTGCATCGTGATCTCTCCCCAAGATGGCTAGGATTCAGGCGTCACCACCTTGACTTCACATGCAGCACCAGCCTATGAACGGGTGCAACGCCTTCATGCATATTTACCCCGCAAAAGTACATACACCAGCCGTGGGATGAACATACTTGAACGTACCTCCCTTTGCGAGCTCTTTGCGAAATCTCTCTCAATGCTATGGACTGTTGATCCAGCGCTGGGTCTAGATCCCTGCATCGCTTAGTATATCATTGAGGGATCTCGATTTTGACGGCATCGCTGTGTGATATCAACACGAACGGATACGATCAGTCAGAAAGAGGCATTACCACGGTTCACTTATTTCTGCACTCATCGTATCTCTGATAGCGGGCTGTCAGTAGCAGCTCTCCGCCGAGCTCGAATGCTGAACTTCACGCCTGAAGAACTGGTGGCACGCATGGTGGTCTGGCCCAGACTTGCACAAATGAGGTTTGACGACACTGTGGTGTTGATAACATACTCCACGATTTGTGCTAGCTGTGATTATCCTGCCCTCTTAGAGGACTGCCCTTTACACCACTCGCCTTCAGTCAAATATCATCTTCTTGAATGACACTACAGAGTTCCTTTCGTCGTCATGCTCGATGTCCGAACAGACGTCGAGGATAGAGATGTCCCTGTCGCCGTCTTATTTGAAGACTGACGTCATATTTTGCTTTCTTCTTTACTTCACTTTTCATATTTGAGTTTTGAAGTGAATCATTCAACACTTCTGAAATAACGTAATCAAATCCTTGGAAGCATATCACTTCCACCATCACATACAACACTGTTGATCCCTCCCATCATCTGGACTTGATCTGCGTAGGCCTACGCCGAGCAAGGATGGCGCTTCAAGACCCATCTATACCTCTTGATGGCCGCTGCCATCTGACAAGGATGCCCAATGAGATCCTAGACGCAATCTACGTCCGATGTGTCGAGCCTAACATGGCATTGTGCTCACCAATACTTGGCTCGAGGCTATCTTCCGAACGAGTCTATCAAGCAACAATACTTCAATCCTTTTGGAACTCAAAATCGATTTCTCACGTTAGCAGTTACAATGACCCACGAAAACCACAGCCAACTTTCGTACCTGGTAATCATGTTCAGAAGATTCTCGGCCCATGCGTGCCAGGCGTTCTAACACCTGAGCCGCAAAAGAGAGTTCAGAATCTGATCAGCAGTTTGAAATGGTACACATTTTCTCGCCTTGAAGTGAATTTTATTCGCTTGCTTGAGGCTTTCTTCCTGGACTTCCTTTCCGAAGAGGGAGCGCACATCAACCTGAAAGACCAAACCAAGCTTAGCCGAGGCTTCCGGCGTCGATTCCCATATGGCAGGATCCCCACTTTGTCAGGACCGGAAAATAGCATAGTCAACTTCTCCAAACGTTTACCAGATGACAAAGGCTATAAATTCGAATGGTATTACCCCGTGATTGCAGTGAACTCTCTCAATACCAAGCTCAGAATATCCTCAAGATATCTGCAACCGGTGTCTGTCTTTGTCTTGCCAGATACAGTCCTCAATCCCAGGGGCTGGACGGTAGAAGCGATCCAGAAGTTGCACTTATTGTGCATTCAACTCAAACCGAAGAGATTCTGGCATCCACATGTACATTATGGCAAGGGAGCGCTTTATAGTGGGATGGAGCTCGCCATTGTTGAGATAAACAGCGACGCTCTCTTGATTCTCTGTTGGGCCGCTGAACGCCTTTCCCATAACGACAGATTCACCCAATCCTGCGGCCCTCTGAGTTTTATGGAAAACTCTTCCGTCGCATCTGCAAGCAACGAAAAGGATACGAAGGAGTGAAAATGTTCAAGATCCTGCTACGAAGACATGCAGAATCCATACCTCGCAACGATCCTACCATCACAAGTTGGGCCCACAGACTCGCAGCTAGCAAAACCAGTTCCTCTTCAAAATTTGGCCAACAGATTCTGGACTGGGGTAGCTCCACTCCTCGCCACAGCAAAATCGTGCGAGATCCGTACCATTATAACCCCAGCTTTGATGAAGAGGTCGAGAGTTTAATGCTCCGCCTCTCCAAGTCGAAGAAGTGAGCAGATCGTATGACTGGTATTTCCAGCGAGGCCGAGGCAGTGAAAAGACCTTTATGCTTGACGGCCACATAACTCGTGATTTGACATCTGCCTAATGGTGCGAACAACTGGTGAATTGTGTTACTGTACTTCATTCCTTTTTGACTAATTAGTATTTCATAACCTGAATCGCGGAAAGAAAAGAGCAGCGGAAAGGATCAGGGATATTCGTGGACTCGGAGAGTCAATGACATGGAGGATTTTCCAGAAATCAGGGTGGGGATTGAGACGCTCAAGGCTCATTGTGTCCTTCTTATTGATAATTTGCATCAATGCAAGATATCGAATAAACGATTCACAATCCTGCATTCACCGTGCTGTAGTCTTCAGGCGGTTCATTTCTGACTTCGAGGTCGACCTTGACACCGACCTGGAGCGACAACAATCCTATCGACAGCACCTGATTTCAGTGTTCACTTGAGTTCCCATGAGGTAAATCCCTACTCAGTTTCTCTTACCTTCACCCCAATTATTCCAATTCCAGACATCGCCAAGTCCCAATCTGCCTTGCCGCCCTCTCACCAGCCCCTGCTTTCCCCTCCCACGCCCTGACGGAATGAATTCCACACGTAACAACAGACGGTTACATTTGGGGGCCATTTCATCTTTGGCACCCTCACCCACCCGGTCTAGACCTAATCAAGGACAAAACTCAACGGCTATCACCAACCGGCGCCGCGCTATCGGTCTTCAATTTCGCTAACCAACAGGCCCAGAACTTCGGATGCCACCACGCCGACGCGATAATCTGAAGCTTGCAGGAGCTTGCGGTCGACATGAAAGTATGTCGCAGGCTGGGCTGGGGGGAGGGAGGGATGGGGAGGAATAAATATTGGGGTGGTCGCCGCGTCGAGAGATGCTTTTCACGCCTACCACTTGACTGACCTGTCTGGCTGCTGTGACGAGACAAAGCCGTTCGAGCTCACGACCCCGCACGCACGCGCCGCAGACCACCTCCAGCTTTCTCCCCTACGACCCGCCTCCTCACAAGCCGTACACAATGCTCCCCACCATGCTCCCCCTCCTCCTCACCTCCCTCACGCTCATCGCCAACCTTCCCTCAACCCTCGCCTCCACCTCCTCCCCCAACCTAACGCCCCGCTCTTCCTACATCCTCAAAACCCCCATCGCCCTCCCCAACGCGCTCGTCCGCCGCGCAACCTGCGACTCGACCGACATCGACTGCGGCAACCTCTGCGTGCCCTCGGGCTACAAATGCTGCAGCGACGGCGGCGCCGGCTGTCCGATCGGCAACAACTGCGTCCCTGGCGGATGCTGTCCGATAGGCCAGACGTGCTCTGGTGGAGGTGGCACGCTGACGGAGCCTGATTTTGGGGATTTGACTACCACGGGCGTGGGGACGGGGGGGCTGAGTACGGCGACTGGGAGCTTGAGTGGGGGTGGGGATAGTGGGAGTGGGAGTTCGGGAAGTAGTAGTGGGGGAAGCAGTAGTGGGGGGAGCAGCAGTGGGGCGGCGAGTGGAGCTGAGGCTGTGGTGGGGGATCGGAGGGGAGTACTGGCCGCGTTGGGACTGGTGGTTGGGTTGGTGGTTTTGAGGGCGCTGTGAGGGGGGAGGAGAGTGAGAGGGTATTTGGGGGAAAGAAAGGAAGAAAGTATGGGAGACTTGTATTGGGGGTGTATATATTGCGTTTCGATGAATGAGATGGGATGTATGGAAGAGAATGATGGTGGTACGATCATGAGCTGTGGGACGTATGAATGTAGATAGTGGATCGTGAGGGATTGTTGAATGCAAGTCTATAATTCATACCCGTCTTTTTGTCTCCTTCATAACAATGCTCGTGATAAGAATAAAGGGCGCGTGGCCGTCGTGATCCTCCTCTATGTCATGTTGCATGTGTAACCCATCAGGCCCATCTCCTCGACAGTGTAGGCGAGAACATTCAAGCCTCAATTTTCTTCAAGCAATCTTGGAACTCCTTCCAATCATACATGATGGCCTTCGCCCCACACTCCTCTGTCAGCGTCTTCGCCATCTGCTCCATCTTCTCCTTGCTATCCTCGATCCCGTAGATGCCCACGTATCCGATCAATGGAATACCAGCTCTCTTCGCAGCTGTAGCACCACTCTTGCTGTCCTCCACCGTCAAAGTCTCCTCGGGCTTGACGCCAAGCTCCTTGCAGGCATGGAAGTAGATAGCCGGATCTGGCTTGCTGGAGGGCGGATTGAGGGAGGTAGCCGCCGAATACACGTGCTCTGGGGGGAAGAAGTGATCAATGCCGACTTTCTCGATACTAGCCACCACTCTCGGCTTCGCGGACGTCGACACCACAGACATGGGATAGCCCTGCTCTTTCAGCTTGTTGAGCTCGGTGGTAACCCCGGGGCACTCGACAGCTTTCTGGCTAAGCTTCCTGGTGACAGCCCCGAGCTCGCGGGCCACGTAGTCATCTACCTCCTCTTGAGACATGGTGAAGTTGTGTTTCTTTTGGAGGCCAATCAGCATGTTGCGGAAGTTGTGGCCGACGAAGTCTTCGAGGAGGCTGTCGACGGTGTAGCGCTCGGATTGGCCATGTTTTTCGAGGACTTCATTTGTGAGCTCCGCGCAGGCTTCAAAAGCTAGGCGTTCGGATTGGACGAGGGTGTTGTCGCAGTCGAGGAGGATGTATTTGACCTAGAGGAGCGGTGTGAGTTTGGTGGGGAAGGCAAGTTGATTGTCTTGCGATCAGAATCTTACCTTAGGCATGTTGACTATGCTCAGAGTGTTCTTGAATGTACAACTAGGATGATGTGAAAGTATGAAGGTCTAATGAATATGCAATGGCGAGCAATGGGGGGGGATGGAACGAAAACAGACCGAAAACAAAGTGCCCGAAAGGTGATGCCAAGACTTGTGCCCCACGTGCGGGCAACGGTAGGGCTGAATATTTACTTCTGCCAATGGCCCCTCGGGCCTTTCTTTTCATGTTCTTGACGACGTAAACGTTGATCCCACCGCTACTGTCCTCTGCAATACATCTCGTGCGTGTGGGAATGTATGTAGTAGTCCCCTCGTAGGCAGAGACTCAGATCAGAGCAGTGCTGATGGAGCGAGCTATTGAGAAGGATCTGACGAGGTACAGCAAAGGCCATCACGATTTGTCAAAGCGACGAGTGGCAAGCTAGCGAGCTACGAGGTACACTAATGGCTACATGGCTGGCTCTCATGAGCTATTCAGTGAGAAGAATAGAACATGGAAATGGTAAGGGGCGGACAGACAGTGTCCGTGTTTTGGTTATGTATATGTCTCGTCAACGCGTTCGGACCCCGAGATATTCATGTTCATTATAGACCCACCAAGCCTGGTCTATGTGAACGCTTTTCTATTTCAAAATCATCCCTATCTGTGATCTTTCAGATCTACGAGATACTTGATGGCTCCGTAGCAGCCAATTTCTCGTCGATAAACGAGCCTTATAAACGCAATCTTCAAGCTAGAGGTCGTAATATCTGGAGGCGAAGGATCCGCCCCGACTAAGGTGCTCGTAATTCTTCGCTGTCTTGAAGGTCAAATTCTTCGATCGAATTGATATCAACAGAAATAAGATCATTTTCAGGCCATCACTCTCGCTTTTGGCATCGCTTTCCCTGAACGTACCTGGGCAATCCTTTCTGGTTCATGTACTGAAAGTCGAAACCCGGAAGACCATAAGTGACATGCTCTCGCTCGCTCACGACTTGGAAATGCCCACATCACCATTCGCTCCATCATCTAGGGTCAGGTTCGTAGGTTTGCCATAGCATTCAAACGCTATCGGAAACAGCTCTGTCAACTTTCGGTACGGCACGCTTTTACTCTGGATGTTAAATCCTCCGAGGTCACTCCAGCTACTGGTATCCACGGGATCCCTGATCCTGATGATTCTCCCTACCCCAGAATTGTTCTTCCTCCCCTGCGATGATCTAACTTTCAGCAAGTCCAGAAGATCACCCAAAGCGACTCCGAGTTCACTCCACTCGATCTGCTCTATTGGTAGATGCATGAGGGATATGGTTTCCTCTCCCATACATGGAAATCCTTCAAAATGCAGAATGGCGTCGCCTGAAGTAACGTTTACATCGGAATGCGCGCCGCTGGGGGGAATTGGTGGTGGCCTTTGTTTTGCAGCCTCGGCCATGGCTGAAGCGCCTTCCTCAAGGGCTGTGAAGAGATCTCTCTCATCGATCATCGCTGGAACTAGAGGGCGAACGTTCTCAAAGTCGACCTCTATCCCTATGTACCTATCCCCACTGGGCCCACCGCATGACCAGAAGCTGCGCGTGGCGTTAGCTTCACACGCTGGAAAGATTCACACAAGACTTACTCTCCGCCGTAGAATGGCTCAGGGTCAAAGTCAGGTTTCAAATTTGAGTATGTACATCGGTTATTCGGTTCATTGACAGCCGGTATCTCTACAGTTTTATCCTTTCCTAAGATTTGGAGAAGTCTTCCTTCAGGTAGTTGACCCTGCCCAATCTCATTGTATACTGATAAGCCATGGGCGAAAGGAATGAAGCTGGTGATAATAGTCAAGAAAATTGTTGCATATGCAACCAGAACAGGGCACATGCTGCTGCAGGATCACCACCCTCGCGAACGGTGGATAAACAGGTGGCGAATGTGCCTTTAAGCATTGTGCAGGGTCACGCTGTATCTTGCGATGAATGAGTCGACGTCGCGCCTTAGCGCAAGACATGGCCACCCGGAGAGGAGCACGACGATTCATATTCAAATTCAGCTGCTGATTCGATGAGGCTTTTGACGCGTGAAGCGCCAATGATGGGCTGAAACGCTTTGATGACCAGAGTTTCCTGGTATGTCTCTAGCGAGGTGACACAGTCGGCGAGTTCCTAAGACACGATGCGCTCAAGCTCCCATGTTACGGCCGACAGACTTGCCACGATTATTACCCTGAGCATAGCTACCAAGGCCATCTTACATCTAATGGTTTCGTACGCTGGTCGGGTATTACTCAGAGTAAAGCAGCCTTCTTAAATACTGGCTTCTTAATCAAAAGAGCACGCAAACGATATGAGAACCTGATGAGACAAGACTTGAGGAGCTCAACGGCTGCTGGATATCTTTACTTTCATATCTTGTATTGCTCGATATGCATGCTTAGCCCCAAAATCGGCAGTCACGAGACGTTCGATCTTTCGTCTTGCATCGCACAGACTCCGCAAGTAAAGTTCGACTCTTTGAGTGCCTCAGAATAACCAAGTCCTCAAAGACTTCCTCGCACCATACTTCATCTTCAAAAGAAACCCAAGCAGTCGATCCGGAGCTCCACAGGTCGAGGTCTGTTGCAGAAATATACCTTTTGATTTTGTCTAGTCGCCAGAGCAAGCAGCAAAGACTCAGCACGCCGTATCCCAGTAGGCCTACCATCTACTCTTGTGGACACTAGGTGGACCTCTTCCTTACCCCCTTCCATCTTGTGGGCAGTGTTTTCGTGAGTACCCACAACCATTGCGCCCATGTGGAGCCACGTACCGAGAACAAATACTTCCCTTCAAGATTCATGTACTAAATTTGTATTTGCGTGAACCTAGGCATCGCATCATTTCACGCGATACGCGACTCACGGAACTCCTCAGCCTGATCGCCTTAGTACTAAGATTTTTGGGCTTCTCAGCCACAGGCGACTCTTCCACGCTCTGCCTCAATCATGTACGGCATGTGGGGAGGAGATACGAGGCTTGCTCGTCCCTCGACTACAGCTCGCGACACGAGGTGGACAGGGCTCTAGATCGCTCGATCTCATAGAATGAGTAAATCCCAAGACATCGCGTGGGACGGATTAAGCCTCAAGGCTACTGTCCGCTCGATCAAAAAGAGGGCGCAGTGCATGCGTTTGTCTTTATCGTTCTCCATTTCGTTGACTTACGGAAATGTATCCAGGCTGCTCTATCTCCCGTAGACAGAGAAGCGGCGCGAATCAACGCTACAAGACATACCATTTGACCTTGGAATCCGCGAGGCTCACTGTACACAGCCGTCTCGATCCCACGTATTCCACATGATACACCCCTCTCGTGAAGATCTGTTTTCTGAATGACATGCTCTTGGGATCTGTGGCATCGTAATCGTGTCTTCAAGGAAAGGATGGAAGCATAACACAATTCTGTATGAGATTGATCGGAGAGCCGCGACTCTATGCAAGTATTGGTTTGCCATGGGAGATGTTTTGCCGCCATCTGAATCTCATCATTGGACAGTGCTTCTAGAACCCCCTTCCATGAGAGGCGGCAGGATTCTGGAATAAACGCACAATCTGCTTCATTGTGCGTCAAGAAACATGGATTTTCTCCAAGTTATAGTAGAAACGAACGTTTGAAGAACATTCAGACTGCAGAGAAAGATCTCGTGTCGGATGCGCAACGGGCGACATACTGCCTCCCAAACGACGCGTTTACCACACGAAAATATCCGGCCGTTGTCAAAATGAGATGTCATCGGCACTGAGAACCACATTAGGTATCTCACTGCTTGCAGAGGCCTCATTATCAATCGAAATACCAAATTCTTGAGCACGGCTTCGACTGCCACAAACGCTGAGACACTGGTGCGGCTATATGCACAATATCTTATTGAGCCATGCCCTGCTATGCGACCAGCTTCCCAAAATAGTAATTCAGCGTTTGAACTAAGTCCCACCTTCCCGCGAAAATAACCCGCCTTGGTTCTGACTTCGTGTCTGCATGTCTTATGCTTCTCCTAAGGCTTAGCTGGCATATTCGATATTCAGGGAGACGAACAATGACTAGCGGGCGCAGCCGTCTCCACATCTCATCTGATAGCGACTGAATACTTTCCGGACTGGCACTCACTGACTTATGCAGCTAGGCAGTAGATGATGTTGTTGAGAATGCTGATTGCTTGGACCGGTTCGAAGAAAAATCCATCTCGTACTTGCACGGGAGGATACGACTTTACATCTCTCAACAGAAAGGCATAAGAGTCTCGTATCCTAGACGACAAGGCAACCTTTTGCCCAGCACGCGGAGAATCTACAGTATTGATATCGACCCTTACAGCTCATCGACGCTCCACTACTACAGTACACCCATGGCTCACTTTCTTTCGAGCAAAAGTATCAAACCGACGGAAGAACATGCCATCATGTCGTCGCAGGCAGGCGTATCCCTAATCGCAACCAATGTTTCCTTCGGCGTGATTGCAGCTTTGTCGGTCGCCTTGAGACTGCAGATCAAGAGAACTAGGTCCACGGCCTTCCAAGCTGACGATTATTTAATTCAAGCCGCGTTGGTAATATTCGCGACATCTGAACTGTCGGAATGCCGTTGATCGCTATTGTATAGTTTGTTTCCATCGGACTGGTCCTGACGAATTTCATTGGCGTCTTTGTCGGAGACCTCGGCGATCCCTTTGAGACGCTGTCGCCTGAGAAGCAGGTGGTTTACATGAAGGTACTAGGATTAGTACTCGATCCCCTAACGAATCTACTGATGCTTAAGAGTAGTTCGTATTCGCCTTTCAAATCTGGTATCTCACCGCCGTGGCGTTGGTCAAGCTGTCCATCTTAAGCTTCTTTGGGCGATGCTTCTCCACCGGACGATATCCAGTTCTAGTCTTGATCATGCTAGGAATAATAATTGCCTGGCTGATAGCCTTCTTCTTCGCGACCCTCCTGCAATGGCTGCCAATCCAATGCAATTGGCTCCCTTGCGAGCCCAGACCGGCCTACCCGATCATGTATATCTGTCTTTCATTCTCGGACGTCCTGATGAACCTTATCATACTGTGTCTCCCCGCTTTTTACATCAGAAGGCTACAAATGAAGAGAAGAATGAAAATTGGTCTAATATGTATCTTCGGACTTGGTGTTTTGTAAGTTCCTTGATAGAGGTCGTCCTAGACTTTGTGTTGAACCATGCCCCAGTTGTGTCACATCATCCGTTGCGCGTCTCGCATACGCAATCCAATTCAAGCGATCGTTCGTTCGGTTCGATATCCCTTTTGACGGTACGTAGCAGTCTGAAGAGAGTCTCTCGACTGCATGCTTATTCAACAGTATCTACGGTCAACATGATGATGTGGTCGGGCATCGAGGCCTGTGCCTCAATAATCTGCGCAAACCTACCATGTTACGGAGCCCTCCTCAATGTCGCAAAACGTCCCATTGCAGAAGACAGTCCGCTCAGCCAAAGAGGCGCGCCTGGAAATTCCACATCACAATCCTCGTCAACACTGTTCTCCATTGGCAACTGGCAATTCGCAATTTCGAACGACAAGATGGTGGTCTCTCCTCAAGACCACCCCGCTGACTTCACTCCTGAATTCCACGGCAGCAAACAAACCTCTATCCGTAAATCGCACCCAAGAAACATCCACGAACTTCAAGGCACGAAACCTCTCGAAGAAATGCAGGGCCTTAGGTCCCCCACTTTCCACGAACTACCCAGTGGCCACAGCACCAGCCCCAAATTTATCCATGAGCTTCCCAGTGCCGACACCCGCTCGTCTCACAGCAATTGGCCTTCTTGGAAGTCATCCCCCACGCTCTACCTGTGGCGACGATGGCGAAGCTGGCGGAAGTCTGAGTATAGAGATACTACGTGGTCGTTTGAGGGAAGGGAGACTTCTCATACCCGGTGTTGGAGCAATGGGGACTGTCTCAAGGAGGTGGTTATGCCGCCTGAAGGCCAGATATCGAGGAAAAGTACGATTGTTGTTAGGCAGGACGTTGAAAGGGGGGTTGATGAGCCGATGCCGTCTAGTGAGGGCAGGGAGTCGCAGTCAGAAGGGTTGAATGTGCAGTCTGGATGGTTTTGACGCGGTGTTTACCGCAGTACTATTCGGTTAAGCTGGGAACATTGTAAAATATGGACTGCAGCCCCATGCAAGGTGTGTTCGCCAAATGGAGACGTGTCAGGCCCGCCACATTCCACGGTCACGTTCAGCATCAAAACAAACCCTATCCTTGCAGAATCTTCCGGCATCACTCTTGACTGATAGATCGAGAACATCATCCTTCAACGTCTACATCGCATCAAGGAATTGCGAGAAATCCAAATAGATTACCGCACCGCTGAGAAGGAGAGAAAAGGCCAATATGAAGCTCTCAAGCTTGCTCAGTCTTGCTTGGTACATTATCTCGATGCTCTACCCTCGAGATACACGCTCACTACCTATCCAGCGTCTTCACCATCACTCACCTCACGACCGCCATACCCAATAAGCCAGCTAGCAAATCGCACTCCCCCTCCTCATCCCACCACACCCCCACTCCACCAAAATCCACGTCGACACGACCAACTCACCCTCCTCCTACCCACCCAGAACCCCAAGCTCGCTCTTCCTCCAGCATACACCACGCCTCAACCCCTAAAATGAAAACCTCGACATCAAAACCACCACACCCTCCCGCACCTAAAAGCGCATCTCCTCCTCCCTCGCACCATCCAACGACCCTGAAAATCAAAACATCAACGCTTCACCACCCACCCCCAACACACCACCCCAGTCCACCACTTCCCCACCCTTCCTCTCACAAAGCATCCCCAACACCTCCGCACAAGACGTCCTCTAAATCCCCACCGCCCAAGTCAACTCCCACCAAAAAGAGCTCCACAATCCACAAAACGTCCCTAACACCTCAAACCCCCAAGAGCACTCCCCACCCATCAGGCCATCCCTCTCGCCTCGCGCCCAGCAGCAGCACCAGCAGCACCTCCTCCTCCTCTTTTAATCGCCCACCCCCACCTCCACCTCCACCCCGTACCACGACAACAAAACCCACGACCTCACACCCCGCCCCCGCCCCTCCCGCACCCACGAACACGCACCCCACCACCACGTCCTGCCCCTCCCCCCTTCCACAGCAGCGGCATTTGTCCCACAATAACCACCACCCTCACAGCCACACCCACGAGTTGTCCACCGCCACCACCAGGGTGCCCGCACCCGGACGCACAGCCACAATGCGTGATCGTGACCACGACCACGGTGCCGGGGTATTGTCCCGTGCAGCCGCCTACTACGACCGTGACGGGGACGGGGACGTGTGTGGTGGGCTGTGGGGGCGGGAGAGGGGGTTGTGAGGTGCGGACTGTTAGTGTGAGGGGGGGTTGTTAGGGGGTGGGGGAAGGTAGGGAGAGGGCAGGGTAGGGAGATTTGCGGTAAGTAAGTGAGTAAGCGAGAGATGAAGGAAGGGAAGGGAGAGGGGCGTGATGGTAGGAAACGCCAGCACAGCACTACGGGGCGGGGGAAAAGCGAGAGGGGATACTGGAAGGTTTCATGGGAGCAGTATACCGAAACGGAAACGGACGAGTTTGATCTGGTCTGGTCTTGATTGAAGGATGAGGTAATGGAAGGTTCTGAGCATGCATGCATGCGGGCGGGAGAAAGACGTGGGACTGCTCTGTTAATCTTTGTTGAGGGGGAGTAAAGAGGGTTGATCTTCATGGCATGGCAAAAGGGTAAACCATGCTTGATATAGTTACAACGATTGCTCCTCGAGCGAGAAGAGGCTTAATCGATAGTCATCACCAACCCCCGTCGCCCCTTCCACCCCATACAGAATCTCTCACATCTTCAATTCTCTTATCACGCCAAACCCTCCCCCTTTCCCCCACATCCCCTTTTCATCACCCACGCTCCCCCCCCCACACAAAATCACCGTTTCTTCTTCCCCTTAGTCTTATCAACCACCTCGACCCACCCGCGATCCACCCCCTCTTCTCCAACGCCTTCCCCACAACCTCCCTCTGCGGTCCCTGCACCAGAACCTCCATGACCGGCTGTTTCGGCGAGCTGCCCGCCAACTGCCCCACGCTCGTCGAACTCGCACAGCTCTTCTGCAGCTCCTCCGCCAACAATCTTGGCTCGATGTAGAATGCCTCCAGACCAGACACTTTCGTCACTGTCTTATTCCCTGATCGTGTCTCCAATGAGATGAGGACTTTGGGCGGATGGCCGGCTTTGGGCTTGGCGGTGTCGCGCGTGTCAGGGGCGCGGATGATGGCGTAGAAGGGCGTGCAGGATTCGCGCACGCGGTCGATCAGGGCGTCCCGGGGAACGGTGCCTTTGGCTATGACTTCGCGGTCGAGGGAGGAGGAGCTGTCGAAGATGGCGTTGGCGAGGAGGGGGTTGAGGGTTACGAGGCGTTTGTTGGTGGTAGAGATGAGGTTCTCGGATTCGATGTAGGTGGTTGTGATTTGCCGGAGCTCCGGGGGGAGGTAGAGGGATTTTGTGCTGGAATTTGCGGAGGAGAATATTGGAGCGAGAGAGTCTTTGGGGCGGTAGAGGATGAGTTTTTGCAGGCGCTGGTTGATGGAGGGGTCGGAGTTGGGGTTGGTGGATGATGCGATGGCGTTGCCGCCGCCTCCTCCGCCTGAGTCCGCGCCTGGGGTGTCTTTCTTTGGGAGGCGGTAGGGTGTGAAGGTAGTGATTGCCCGATCTTCGAAGTCAACATCGAGGATGACGCATTCTCCACCGTCTCGCTCTTTACACTTTATCAATTGTGCTTTGCCGAGAGCTTTCATGAATTTCTTGAGATTCTTCCAGGTGGTTTTCTTGATGTTCAAGGCTGCAGCTTGTGCGGGCGTATGTATTGGGAGATAGGGCAGAATCAAGTTGGATAGAACGAGGGACTGAGGTATTGGAAAGTTCAGGCCGTAATTTGGGTCCTCCCTGTGTTTTCTCTTAGTATCATACAGGCCAAAAACGAAAGCTTGCCAGAAGGCGTCGTTAATATCTTCTGTTTTCATTTCCGGCTCTTCGATCTTTTCGAAAGGTTCTATATCTTCACCTTCGACATGCTCGTTCTGCTTCTTGGTTGGCAAAGCTGTTGGTAGTGCAACCCCGCCTTGGTCCTCTTGGTCATCCTCATCGTCGATATCGAGTTTCTGAGCAGCGCCTTCTAGACTCTCCGTTTTGTCTTTCTCCAGCCACCCATCTATATGCTCTGGTGGAGGCGCACCGGGTTTGCCGGATGTTGACCAAGCCCATAGTTCATCGCCCTCCCAGTGCTCAGTTCGTACTGCGTGACCTTTTGCACCCTGTACATTTCCTAACACTGCAATATCGATCTCGCAAACTCCAATCGCTATAGGAACACTCGGCCGTTCGAGGCTAGCGACAGCGACGACTGCATCCCTCGTAGCTCGTGAGGGGAAGGGCGGTCCATTAGCCAGACCCGGCGTCATCAGAGGGGCACCCGTCTGGAGCTTCTGCAGGACGAAGTCTGGTGTATGAAGGAGGGCACATATTTGAGGATTCTTCCATAGCGTGTAGACTGCCACCAAATCAGCCTCCTTATCATAGTCTTATTCGTGAGACTGACTCGTGGGCATCAACCTCTCTTCGACCTTGAACCACAGTATCCTCTGCTCTTCACCCGGATGAGCTCCAGCGTAGATAGTGCCTGACACTTGGTTGAGATCAGGTCCTGCGGTCGTGGTGAACCGTGCTGAGAGGGCATTTTCCGGAAGAAGCGAATTTCGTAGAGCGGTCAGAGTGACTGCGGAGTCTGGTTGCTGTGTGCCTGTGTCTTCAACACCTTGCTCTTCATGCTTGGGTACTTCAATGTCAAAGTCTTTGATAAGCTGGTCTGCTATCTTGCGACGGTCAGAAGAGCGTAAAGGCGCCAATGGCTTGATCTAGGCTCGTCAGATCGCGTCGTGATTTCAGAGTCGCAAAGCCATACATTTGGCTTCTTCTTGAACATTGCGATGCCTTGCCGGGCTAGCTATCGAAGTCTCCCTCGTTTGACGAACGAAGAGAACCGCCGAGACCGTGTTGATGATCAAAAGCAAAGCAAGTAGTCAGTATCCAATTCATGAAGGCCCACATCCTAGGGTATGACGTAAGGCGTTGGAGAGTCTTGGCGGCACTTTCGGGGCGTCTCTAGGGAGATAGGGGGCCCACCACTATTCTACTATATGGCAAGAACCCTGCCCCAATTCCTCAACCTCTCCCCTGCAAAGAATTATATATAATTTATTTTGTGTTTCATTTTACGAAGAAGACACTCTGGCCGAGTGGTTAAGGCGACGGCCTGCTAAGCCGTTTCATTCGTGAGCACAGGTTCGAATCCTGTGGGTGTCGATTCGTTTCATTTTTGCTTTTTGCTGCTTCTTGATTGGATCGTCTCCCTGCCTGCGCCTTTTCAGTTTTATTTCTTGACGCGATGGAGTTGGATGAAGTGGGGGAAGGGGGGAGGGGGGGAAGTTGGGCGGAGATGGGCGAGGGGGGCGGAATCAGCAGAACTGGCCTAATTGGGCTTAGCGTTATTGACCTATGAGCCTTGGTTGTCTTGTATAGCTTCCTACCTTCGTCTATGAGATCAAGCATTTATCTACGCATCATATCATATGGTATGAGCCCACTTAGAGTCCGAGTCTCTTGGTTAGATTTCGCAATGATTCCGAAAATCTCTAATCAAAATTATATAGATTTCATCATGTTCCGTCTAGCATTCGGGTCTTCTCCCCAGCATTCACGACCCCCACCCCCTCAAAGTGTCCATTTCCACCACCACCCTCATTCCTCTCAGCCACCAGACTTGGAGTCCCATGTTCCTCAGCCCTTTGCGCGCTACGATACCCATTCTTCTCAAGCCCAGAATTTTCTCCACCCGCGAATTCCAGCATCTCCCCCTTGCGGGTGACAGGCACAGCGTCCGCCCCCCACTCCAGTGTCCCTGCCCAACAGCTTCATAACCCTGCCTCTGCAACTGCAATGTTGCGTCCCTAGCCCAATTTTGCCTCTTATAATCATTTCTACCACAGCGGTTCCTGCACCAGCCCACCACCGTATCCAGAATGAGGGCCGTCAAGATAAGAAGGCCACCAAGAACGAGGATGATAGAGACGCCGAGGACGGAGAAGGAAATGTAGCCACTTGCGCTGCGGATTTTCTGGCGTTCACAGATGGTTTTCTCGCCTTTGACGAATTCGAGGCCTTGGGAGCTGTAGGAGGGGCCGGTGGCGTAGTTGATGATCTCTTGCTGCATGCGCGCCATCGAGACAGCGAAGAGGTTTGTGACTTCGATTGTCCATTGGTTGTCTGGAAGGCCGATTTGGGTAAAAGTCGAGCCGCTCAGTGTGTCTGTAACTCTGAGCGAATTGGCGCCGCGACTTTGAACGTTGTTGTATGTGCGACCATTCACCATCGTGTAGAAAATGTCGGTCAAGGTGAACGCTTGGACTTCGTTGAGGAGTAAATTGCGCGATTCGTTTTGCAGAGTCGAGACTGCGGTGAGGTTTGTGCATTTGTTGTTGACGGGGTTGCAAAGCTGGAATTGGTCTGCGCATGCCAGGACGCCTACGGTGTAGTCTGGTAGGTAATTTGTCATATTCAGGTCACCAGATGAAAGATTTGTGGGCGTTGTGGCGTGGAACCATGGATCGTAGACTGGCGATAGATAGGAGACTGTGTTTGGGGCGAGGAACATTATTGTTACGTCGGCATCAGTTCGATTTAGTTCGGGAATAGGGTACCAGGTCTGTTGCGCCTGTCCCGAGTAGGAAACAAAGGGGCTAGTGAAGTCTTGTCAGTTACGCGAATAATCATACTAAAGAGACTACTCACACAAGTGCGTAGCCGGATGTACCGACATTACCATGAAGGTTGTATATGAATGTTGTGTTTGCAGTCCCCTCATCGATCGAGGCCCCGAAGCCTCCGAAAGTGTAGCGTGCAATACGGACAGGATCGCCATTCTCATCGGTTTCGTTTGTTTGGTAAGCATGGTCTTTGGTATGAAGGACGGAGCACGTCGTAGCCTTCCGATGCTGCAACCGGTCCAAGCGTTTGGAGTTGATCCCTAAGTCATAGTGAGAATCGATAAGACCGCTCTCGATTTTGAATGCAGATGTTGGGCCATCCCAGCATAGATCCTGATCGAATGGGCATGAGACATTGGCCGTAGTCGTCCATGGTATCTTTGCCCGCGGGTATTGATTGCATTGCAAAGCATCCTGAACGCTTCCATAGCATGCTCGTGAGTATGCATCCGCTGCAAGGGTTTCATTCGCCTCTTGAGCATTAGCCGCCAGTTCGTTGACCGGATTTGATTCGGTAGGTGACAAGTCAGGCAGCAAGTACCCGCAATTGGATGATCGAACGAGAGTTTCATTACCAGCGGCCTTCGCGACTTCAGAAGAGAAGACACCAGCGGCTGCGAACAAAGTCATGTTGCAGACTGCCAAAACAATATATGGTAAGTTTTGCATGAGAGGGCTGTCGGCAATCTTCCTCCAATACCAGGATAGCTGAGTCAATTGCCATGCTGCTGCCCCTGGTGTACTGCTGTTGCGGAAGATCGCTTGCTGTTGGTGATGGATTGCGTCATGAGGACTTGGTTGTGTACGGTACTGATGGATTGCGAAACTCAAGATACGCCAGCACGCCGCACCAGCAGCTGTAACAAAAATACCCAAGAACGCTGTGAGGAGGCTGCCATTACGCTGCGTTAGGGTAATCGTTGATCCTAGTATGGCACCCCGAGACCAATTTATCCATGGTCCGGTATAGATTTCGGATCCAGAAGCACTTGACATAGCTCAGATGTTGTTTTCGAGCAGCACAGCCTTGTTGGCCGTATTGTTGTCCTATGAGGAATCGAGCCAGGTATGATGGCTTGCATGGTGCCCGGGCGAGAATTTACCCCGATGAACGGTTCTGTACAAATCTTGCGAACGCTGATCAAGTGGGTACCGTCATTGGTCAAGCGGCCACCCACACGCAATCTAGTCACTTTTGTGGCTCTTTGATAGCGTGTACGTGTCGAGGCTAACCGCGACTATGCCTTGTGGGTAATAATGAGGCGTTTCCAGGCCAGATTCGTCTTCCGCCAAGGAGCTTATGCAAGAAGCGTGGTAAAACCTACCCCCTTTAACGTCTGAGGTCCGTGCATTTCCAGATAGGCGGTTTGTGGTGCCGATCGATTGCCGTAATGGATGTTGTCAGCTGTCAACGCGAAACGGAAGCCTGGGTATGGTGAAGGGTGCCAGCGCCGCTCCGGAGCGTGCAACCTTTTCCAGGAAGGAAGCTCCACACTATCGATCGCTAGCTTTCGTCTCGACTTCAGGTTCCGTCGTGGGGATTCAGCATGTTGTCTTGACATGGGCTGCAAGGAGTTCAAGAATGTGGACGTGAGTGATACCTAAAGGTCAGAGAAATAGGATTATTACAATCCTGTGGTTCTCAACCTATTGAAACCCTGGGCCTAATCCTGGTCCATTTGTGTCGTCAGCAGCATGTTTCGAAGGCCACAGTAAAAGGTCGCCTTTGATCTCGCAATCTGTGATCCTTTAGACCTCAATGTCGGGCGTGCGACATGAGCTATGTGTAACGCCGACCTGCCTTAATCATTAAAATTGCCTTCCTTGAGTGCCTTTCAGCAGCGTTAGATGGAAGGCTAGAAAGAAGCCAGGTCCTGTCCGTTATCGACCTGCAACCCCTTCGCGGTCTCATTACCCACGTTTTGCCCCACGCCCACCCATACAAGCCTCGTCCTCACCGCATAAAACGCCGTCCTATCCCTCCTCCTCGAGATCAAAAGGTCCAAATCCGCCGGCATCCGCATATTATACAACTTCGCCAGTTCTTCAAACGCGTCCAGCACAACGCTTTTCGGCAACTTCTCCATAAAGAACCCCCTCTTGTTGATTTCAATCTCGAATCTCGTCAGAGTCTCCATTTCATAGAAATTCTCTCTTGCACTTGTCGGTGTGAAGGTTCGCCCCGGGATTTCGTCGTCGAGGTTGGAGGCAAATGAGCGGATGAAGTTCGCGAATTCGGAAGAATGCGGGACTGGTTCACGGATTATGGGGTAGATGCGCGTGAAGAGGAGACCGTAAGGGTGGCCGCCGGAGGAAAAATAGTAGCAAGTCAGCGGAGGGACCGGGGGCCAAAAGATCCTGGAGACTGGAGTTGTTGTGTTTAGAGTGATCAGCGCGTTTTGAGGATCGTCACACGGATAGCTGGTTTCGTTGACGAGTGGATCGGCGAGGGCATGAGGAGTCAAGAGTGTAATCAGAGAGAGCAGGGCGACCGAGAATGAGTTGTGATGCATTGCGCGAATAGGTCGAGAAACAAAATTCCTTCTAAGGCCGGTTGGATGCAGGTTTAGAGGATTGGCAGATGGGTTGCTTCGATTTAAAAGAGTCCGATGAGCAAGTATAGGCCGTGCTTAGACGCGCCTTCAACGGCGGCTATGGCTTGGGATGAGACGTTCTCATTGCCCTCCGTGATGTAAGACAAGAACGTCCTGCGCTAAGACACTTGCTCTTTGAGTCCCTCAATTTGAAAGACATCCGTCAAGACTTAGAATTCCTGATTTAGGGATGATCCATGAGCGTGTCGCGGCCAGTCCAGAATCTTCAAGAGCGATTCTGAGCCTGAAGTCGGTCATCATGAAAGACGTCCCGTCGGATGATACCGCGTTTATACCTTTGACATTGTGCATGACAACGGCACGTAGTCCACTAGAGTGACTGTCCGACTTATGGGACAAGCAATTGACCACCTCGAGGACGCGTCGAGAGACAACGAATGCACGATATCCGCCGGACTCAGTACTCATTCTTAGAACCCATCAAGGTCAAAAGCCCGCATGGCGACTCTGCAGAAGAAAGACACTCACCTTCTGTCTTTGATAAGGGTTCAGCACCGCCGACACCAGCGACCGTACTCTCTTCCATGATAGCCACCCCATTACTAGTCCCGATCCTCGAGGCTCCAGCTTCTACCATGCCCATAAGATCTTTAAACGTCCTGACGCCACCACTAGCCTTCACCCCCACCCCTCCACCCGGAGCAACAGCTTCAACAACCCTCCTCATCAACCTCACCACCTCTACCGTCGCCCCGGGACCACAAAACCCCGTGCTCGTTTTCACATAATCTGCACCCGCCAAGACCGCAACGACACAGCCCGCAACAATTTCATCCTCCGTCAATTGCGAAGTCTCGAGAATCACTTTGAGTAACGCGGGCGTGGCTCGCTGAACAGCGGCAATGTCATCGAAAACCTCCACGAATTTGCCAGCCTTGAGGGCATGATAGTTCATGACCATGTCGAGTTCGATGGCGCCGGCTTCCCAGGCGGCGGTGGCTTCCTCAACTTTCAGGGGGTGGAGAAAGTGCCTTCGGGGAAGCCGATGACGCATGCGACGCCGATTTTAGCGATAGCCAGCTGGGTGCTGGCGCATTTGACCCATTGCGGGCGGACGCAGACTGTGCAGAAGGAATGGCGTTTGGCTTCGTCACAGAGGCGATCGATCTGGTCTTTGGCCGCGTCGGTTTTGACGAGAGTGTGGTCGATGAGGTTTGCGGTTGCTGGTGGGGTGAGGGGCGGTTTTCCTGGTGTAGTATTGGGGTTGGATTGAAGGCGTGATCTTACTTCAACAATCCTCTTTTGAAGGTCTACTTGGGAGACCATGATCATAGGTACTCTGACGGGTCGATAGATTGGTGGAATGTGAGGTGATGGACGCGGATTCTCAGCGCTAGAGATAATGCCAAGCCGCTAATTAAAAATTACAGTATCGAAATAAATCTTTTCTGTGGAAGCACTTGGATTCTCCTTCAGAGGTTGTTGACGATTTAAAGCGTCAGCAGAATTGTACAGGATGCAATCTCAGTTCCGGAGGTTCATAAGAAGACAATATTACCACCAAGCCACTTGCATTGAAACTATGTACAAGTAAATGTTTGCCTCGCAACCACTTTCAAGAAATCAACGATGTCTTGCTGAAGTCAATCCAACATAACGCTAGCTCCTGTCTTGTCGGAGGTCGCCTCCACGTACAATGGGATTACAAAAGACCAGCAACCCAATTGGCGGCATCCGCAGCGTTTTGCCCGTAGCTTGTGTGAGCAGGAGTGATCTGATAAGTGCGTGGAGTACCACAGACGCCGTCACCTTGGGCACAATACTCTTTCAGATTGGGAATATTGGTGACTGGCGAACCATTTTGTGGATCACCGAAGATGACCGCTGAAAGTCATAATGTATTAGCTGTGGTCTGGTACAAGATGGCATGGGTCAGGCCTACCTCCTGCCGGTGCATTTGAGGCAAGCGAAGAGCCGGCTTTGTGGACAACGAAGCCTCCCTGAGAATAGCCGGACAGAACAATCTTGGTCTTGGCGCACTGCTGGCGAGCTTTGGTCGCTAGATTCGTCATCAAAGTTCCACCATTTCCACCTTGATTGGCGTTCCCCTGGAGAACCTGTCATCAGCCGAGTGAAATGTTTTCCAATGATCCCTTTACTTACCGCATAGTCAGCAGCATAAGGAACGCCCTGATAAGCGACTCTGTCGGCGCCGAGCTTCGATTGAAGAGCTTTGAGTAAGGGGGTCCAATCACTGCGCCGATGTTGCCAGGTTCGCTGGTACCGCGAGCAAAGATGACTGTGAGATCTCTGCACACGCCATCGTCGACGTCGGTGGCAGAGCTGGACCCTCCACCATACCCACCACCACCACTACCACCTCCACCCGGGAAGGTTGGAGGCCAGGAGAATTGTGGAAAAGCTACTGGAAACGCGGAGGTTGCGGCCGCAAGCAGCAGTAAGCTAAGCATCCCGGATGCTTTCATGTTGAAAGAAAAAGTATGTAAAGAAGAAGCGAAGAGTGGAAGGTCAATGAATGTCTGTCTGAGCGGAGAGAAGAAGATGGAAAATAATGAATGCGTTGATTGTCGAAGGCAAAGACGGAGCAGGAACAACATCTTTATATCAAACGCCGAGCGTCCAAGCCAATGACTTTCCAACTAAGTTTACGATGTTTGAGACGAGTCACAGCCATAGCTCAAGGCTCATGGTCCATGAACACCAAGATTGACGAATAGGAGTCGTGTCTGAAGTGCCGAAGCCGAGGAATGTGATATATACAAGGTATACAATGAACTCTCTCCACACTTGAGTGCCGAGATATTAAGAGTGACAGGGGATCCTGACCTAAAGATCTTGCTTGAACAGTGACACGAACTGTCGACCGGGGTCTCGGCTATTGCAGTGTCAATCGCACGACCATTCAATCTGCAAGATAGATGTCACTGTCCCTCACTTGTAACACACAGCAAGATGCCTTGGTCAAGCCTACCTTCAACATCCAGCGAGTACAGACGCAATATCTCGGACTGTCTTATGGTCCAGATGTGATATTGAAGATGAAACAATATCAATCAAGCTAGATGTGATCAGGGGCGAAGGCGCGGCGCCACTGTGGCATTAGCACATCCACCATCCCGAGCTGCCCGATAGGGCTGCCTTTCTCCAAATCTCCACATCTGTGAGGAGATTTGGCAAGTCTTCACGGCTCACCCTTGCCTAGAGGTGCCACTAGCAGCCCCTGATGACTTCTAGACCAGGAGCAACTAGATATTTATTTACCCCGCCTCCTGTCATTCATAGCCTGACAGCTGTACAAACCCGGTTCAGACTTGTCCATACGACTGCAATATGACACGACAAAAGCTTGAAGTGTGGCGAGACTTCCAACCCTGCATAAGCGCCTTTGAGGCATGGATGCATTATGCATATACGTCACGTCACTGGCGGTCGGAGACTTCGGCAGTCAGATCGCTATCACGAACTTGCAGCAATCAGAAAGCAGCATACATTATTTCAACCTTGAGGTGGTCATCCATGGTGCAACAGGCTTACTAGAACATAGCCTGGGGATATCGGTGCTTCAACAACTGACATATAAGTCTGACACCTGACATCTGACGTCCGATCTGACATTCCCATCTGTCAAACTGCCAGATCTTGCTATCCGCAAAGACCCCACGCACGACCTCAGCCAAAAACGCAAGTCTAGGCGCTTTTCGCGGCTGCACGGCCGTTGGAGCCGTTGCGCTCTGCATACATATGCGTAAGCGAGGTCCGTGATGCAAAAAGTTACTTCAACCCTTTCCCTCCTGTTCAACCACAACGAATACCGAGCACGAACCGCTTCATCGTCATCTACAGGCTTCCAAAAGTCAGTTCCGTCGAGTGAGACATAGAATTAAGACTGACATGACTCGGCCATCTCCACCTCGCCTCCATCCCCTCTCAATATCGACTGGGGGATTTGATGCAAGATACTGGCGGCCCAAAGAGGAAATGGCCCGATAGTCATGTGCGTAAAGTATGCTGCTGACGCCCGTTGCCATCGTACCCGAGCTCCACTGCCGATTCGGCACTCTGTCATGAATATCCTCTTACAATACCTGTTTTGCCAGAGGCGTAATCTGACCAGCAAGCCATGGACGCAACACCATCAATGTCATTCAACCAAACAAGCTACCAATACTCGATCCTTCCATCTCATCATCAGTATCCTGCTTCAATCCTTGACGCTCTTGCCTAGCTGCAGCTTCCTTCGCCGCTTGCAGGGATCTCTTAGCATCCTCCAACAGGAACTTCGACCTTACGTGCCACCTCCCGTCGTCATCATCAATCACGAAATATCGATCACGCACTCCCCTAATAACGCGCCTCATCCGTCTGCGTTCCTTCCTGCCCAAGAACACAAAACGCACTTCCTCAATATCTTGTTTGAGTCGTTCCTTCAAACCCTTCCATTCTCGAAGCCTGATCAGGTCCCCAGCCCCAGCCCCAGCCCCACCCCCGGCCCCATGATGAAACACGCCGCATCGGTCGGCAGCAGCATACCACTTGAGAGCAAAACGCACATTCTCGTAGACCAACCCCGTTCTCATGCAGGCGAGTCTCAGGCGATCTCTAGTCGGCCAGTTACGTGGACATCCTGCGTTCCTCCACTCCTCGCTATGTCGCTCTTCTTCGCATTGCAACACCGCATCGACTTCTTGAAAAGTCTTCCCCTCGATGCGGGTCGTGAGATCTTTGCAACAGGCCTTGTTTTTGAATCTTGAATAGGATTCTGCTGCGAAATCCCCGTATTGGGCATAAAGGCGGGCCTTCTCGAGCTCAAGTAAGGCTTCGTCTAGTCGACGTTCTTGTTCGCTGGGATATCGTGGCTTTCGAACAATGGTGGCGTCTACGGCTGGGTTGTGGGAAGGGGATTGTATTCTTGGTGGACATGAGAGGGACTTTGGTCGCGTTGATGGAGACATACTTCTCTGGGAAGTAATTGAGAACTTTTAGAGTGGAGGGCTGTAAGAATGATTTATGCAAATGTGGTTAGAAACAAGTCTGTGAATCTGGGAGATGGGGGTTTGTGGATGAGAAAATATGCTTTGTGACTCATTTAACACTCCACATGATGGCTTAAGCCACTAAGCGAAGGTTAGGGGTTCTTTCTCTGGCGTGCGATACTACAATGCAGTTCTATTGCAGGTTTCTATCGATATACTCGAGGATTACACATTGTGGCAGTGCCCTTCACGCCTCTTGGCGAGAAGCAGTCATAGGTCTAATTCAAGCTGCTTTGGCCAGTCGTCGACAATGGAGCTTGTCGCAGAGCCTGCCAAAACTTCCTGAGCCAAATTTGCAGTCTCAGTGAAGCGAAGCTGTAATTTTTTGGTCCGCGTTTCTTTATTGATGGCATGTATATTGGCGCTATCCCTTAGCCGCAGACCTATTCCTCATGCGCTGCCTTATTCTTTGAACAAGCGTAAAGTTCTCCAGAGAGAACTTTTCGATTTTTTCCTGGTCTCGTGGAGGCCAGGATCGGGGGCGTATTGCCTTCCCCCTGTCACTATTGCCACAGAAAAGGTCCCAGAGTAAATGGCGGGCCAGATATGGAAACGATTTGACAATTTTTGACCGGCAAGATTGAGGGCAATCGCGATGCTTGTATACACTACAAGCTTGAGTTAAATCGAGTTGCTCTTCGTCTTGCTTTCCATCAAGTACGCAGCTCGATGAATCGATTCCCTCTTGATCCAATAGAAAGGCGCGCCGTCTCTTTAAATTGCTACCTCCGTCATTCATATATGAATAGTTCATAGCACTTGAGACCGCATCGTTGCTTGTTGTTGATGAATTCATCGATCCAAGCCCACAACTCCAAAGGCAGGCATCCCACATTGGCTGAAATTCGATAAGATTCGCCCAATCACAGGGTCTGTAACCACTATAGTCTTCAGAATTCAAGTCGCATCCAAAAAGACAGAGCAGTATGATCCCTTCGGAGACAAAGTCTACTACTGCAAAATATTTGACCGCAAAAGCGTCCACCAAATCCTTCAATGGTCTAATATTAGACTCACGTAGACTTCCTAAAAACGGTGGCGAAAGTAGGAGCAGATGGTGAAGCATGTGGCAGCCACCATCGTCAATTTCGCTAGGGTCTGCACCAGCAAGGAGCACTAGCAACAACCGAGACAAGCGGCTTTCAAGCAAATTAGACAATTCCTGTCCTTCTAGCGGCTCAGTGAACACCGACTGTTGAACGGTGAGCAGCAGTAGTTGAAAATTATTGACCCCGTTCTCATCTTGAAAGTGAAGATTAAAACCAACTCCTTGTAAGACTCCTAGCCAATCGAGAGTTATGAGCATGGCATCAGCCTCGTCTTGTGCGATAACGAAGGTGTCCATGATTTCTCTCAGGGCCGCAGACCATCCCGTTTGAACATACTCGACACCTTGTCGCTTCAGTAGTGCTCTCAACATCGGGACGCTTGTACGCTGGTAGTGTTCCAAATTATCCGTCTTAGATGCAATTCTGTGTGTATATATTAATACTGCTATGTCTAGACCAGTCCAACCAAATCTGCTTCTATCAGCATACATTTCACACGTTTCCTGTGCGTGCTTCACCTATCGGCCACATAAGGGTCTGCACCTTGAGAAAGCAGATCTTGCACTACGTCAATGGAGCCCCTCAATATTGCTGCCTACCATTCTATAAGTGTGTGCGATCATTCTGCATCACATATGCAACAGTTGATTGACACACCTGTAGAATTGTGCCTCCAGAGCTTACGTCGCGATCCGATAGAGATACCGCTCCGGTAGAGAGCGCCATTCGTACGCCGTTGACATCGTTAGCCTCTATAACATCGTAAATTGGGTCATCATCGTCGACGAGGCCATATGTCCAAAGGCCCATGTCCTTGAGTAAGGGATATCCTCGATTGTCATATTGCAAGCTATATTGGAGCTCCACGCCACGAGATACGAAAGCTGAAGGCACGAATAGGAGTCGTATCACGTTCCTCCCTGGGTATCGAACAGAACGTAAGACGAAGTCCCCGATGATTGTATGTTTCCTTGAGGTGATTGTAACATATGGTCTGCTACTCAAGTCTTTGGAGCAATCAATTGACAAATCACTTGACTGGTCTTGCAATTTAACCAGAGCCCCCCTTACTGTAGTCTCACCATCCGTACCTGTTCGATGTATGTCATCATCGCCTGCAGAATTGGCGTAGGCATCGTCAAAATCGTTGTGCACATGGCGAGATTGCGTCAACAGGGAACTAATGGCAGTCGTAAATTTATCTTCGAAAGTATCTGACATCCAACCTCGAATCTCCTGCCGATTAGATGCGATGAAGCTCTGCTTGAACTCTTCGAAAGTTCCACTCAAGACGTCACGCAAGATCTGTTCCACAGGCCTCTCTTCGCCATCCTCGATGCAAGCTGTGACGTCAAACCTGCCTCTGTCGACGTCCAAGCTGGTGAAGTCTCCGGTATAGGACCGAAACTCTGGTTGCTCTTGGAAAGCTAGCAAACGCAAGTGCCTGCTCAACCTATCAAGCTCGTTCACGAAAAAGGACAGATCTGCAATCAACCGATCAAACTTCTTTTTGTCAAATATCGCCCATCGCGCTTGTCGTAGGATTGATGAGTTCCTCTGTCGCCTCTGCGCCTTAGACTTGATACTGTTCTCCATAGTAGCGAAGGACGTAGATGGGTTGCCGGATGTAAGAGCCAAAGCGCTAGTGCCTTCATGCTTCAGCTTCAAACCGTATCTCGACTCTAATTTATCGGTATCTTCTAGCATCCCTTTAATAGCCACCAAGTATTTTGCCACTGTATCCTTCTCTTGTATCCAGTAGCTCCTTAGTATCGCATTTTCTTCACTTGACTGCATGACCGCCAAAGATTCCCCCATCTCTTGAATCTAGCTTTCAGTAGCTCAAACTTCGTCACTGATAGCTCATAATCCTTGCCAATGTTCTGGGCAAGGCGTATAGACTCGATACACTCCACGCAGGTACTGTAGAGACCAGTAAGGGCGAGGGCGCCGACAGCGAGTCCAGCGAGCTCTGCCATCTTTTAGAACACTATGGCATTAGCCGGAATCATCATTTCACAAAGAAGGTACAATCTCACGAGATGGATACGATGTAAAGCCGGCATTGAGAGGGCTTAGAGCCCCTCAGCCACCCCATGACTGTTGTGTTCATGCAGCTGGTGAGCAGGCTGAATGTCGTGTCTCAGATATAAATGCCAAGACTTTTTTTTACAGATAGCGTATGACGTAGCATGACGTCGTTAACCAACCAAGCTCTCAGCCTTTCGTCGACTTTTGGTTCTGGAAGTAAACAAGCATCCAAGAATTTCTTCGCAGCCCTCAATATCCACTCAGGCATATTCAAATATCTCGACTACCGCTTGAGTCGACACTCTCACCTTCACACCAATCCACAGCCCGGCCAAACCCATCACAACGATGGCAGACAAGAAAGAACAACCAGGAATGTTTGCCCGCGCCTACAACTACGGTATGGCTACTGCCGGCGACGTCGCCGGTAACGCGGTCGACTCAGCAGGAAAGACAGTCACAGAGAAGGGCCAGGGAGTCGGTACCTATCTGTACGTGTCCACCTTACCCCTCTTCCCCTACCATTTTCTCTTTCCCATCATCGTCCCTTGCCCTTCCTTCCATCCCTCCCATCCACCCCCCTCCCCTTCTCCCCCTTCTCTACTAACCACTGCTCCAGCGGCTCTTACGGCAACACAGTCTCCGACTACGGATCCGGCCTAAAAGACGCCACAGCAGCCAACGACACGAAACGCACACCCACCGCCTCGAACCCGGCCGGATTATCCAAGAACACCGAGGGCGGGAAAAACACGCTGAAACAGGGCGCTGCAGGGACGAAGAAAGCTGCTGCCGGCACGAGTGCTGGGGCCAAGAAGGCCGCGCCGCCCGTGAAGAAACCCGCTGCTCCCACTGGTGGGGCGGGGGTGGAGAGGCGCGCCAGACGCGATCACAGACCAGCGGCGCCGCGAAACCTGCAGAAGCGGCGAAGAGCACGGCGGCTCCTGAGAAGAGGAAGCCGCCGAAGCTGGGGAAGCCGAAGAACGCTGCTGCTGGTGCGAAGGCGGGGGCGGGGGCGAGTGATGCTGCTGCGTCTGCGACTGCGGGCGCGAAGGCGGGTGGAGAGGAAGCGAAAAAAGGGGCGGAGGGGGCAAGTGCGCCGGCGAAGAAGGCGGCGAGTGGGATTGGGAGTGGGAAGCAGACGAAGAGTAATCCGCTTGGGTTATGATGGGATTTGAACAGACTGGCTAAATTGGAAGAAGGAGGGGGTGGAAGGTGTTTGGGGAACAGGTGGGATGAACGCAGGAGAGATGCAGGTGGAAAAGGCTGATTTGACGCTGAAGGGGAGTGGGGGGTTTTTGTGTCGTGCGTTATTAGCTTGTCATTATGTGCGCGTGCGGAGCGTTTGTTGCTTGTATGTGTGTGCGTCTTAGATGGGAAGTGTTTTGTATGTACATGCTTCAGCTGTCCAAGACTTCTTCACCGACGATACCGTACGTGTTTGGCTAATCCCGAAGGATTTGGACGTGCTGTCTTCACTGAAGCGAGAGCTTTCATACTGAGGAAATGCCATAATTCTCGCAAAACTCGACCTCATCATGGTCTGAGCCTCGGGCCCTCAAATATATATTTTCCGTATCATTACGACATGCCCTCTTGCTCACTTTGATTTCTCCTTCTCCTTCTGCTTCTCCGCTTTGCTATGATCCTTCTCTTTCTCACCATGTTCTGACGCCTTGTCCTTCTCCTTTTCCTTTGCGGCCTGCTCTCCAGCCTTGTCGTGGTCCTTGCTCTTTGATTTGTGTTGTTCCTTCTTCTCACGCTCTTGATGTTTCTGGTGAGCCTCGTCCTTCCGTAGATTCTCCTTCTGCTCCTCTGCTTCTACCATGTCTAAAAGGCCCGGCAATCAGCATTGTATCGAGGCAGGGAAGCAGGTATGCAAACCTCTCCACTGATCCTCCCCCTGATAACTTTCCTTGTGCACCTTCTTTTCAATCAAGTGCTTATGTTCCGGGTCATCCGGGTCAAGCACCTTGATCGTCTCCCACCGCCCCTCTCCTTGATCCCGATCCGACAACTCAAACACTGCGCTGGCGATCAAGACCGCCAGCGTCAACCCTTGAGCATACACACGCGCTTGCACCAGTTTTTGCGCCGAAGATAGGTAAGGATTTCGCCCTACAAAGGAGAGGGAGGCGACCATGGAAAGCACCCACGAGCCACCGACAATCTGGTATCTGTGCTCCTTGGCCCAAGATATCGAGCGCTCCCATTGTGTTTTTTGGGCGTCTTGGAGGGCTTTGGCCCGCTCGGTCATGTTTTGGTAACCTTCATCGGGGTGTTGGGCGGCTTCGAACCTGCGGGAGAAGTGGTCGGCTGTGACGATTGCTGGGGGAAGAATGAGAAGTCAGCTCTTAATGTCTAAATCCTTGGCGAATGTGAAATGTGCATTCTTCTCGCGATATGGGGGGCGAGATTGTTGGACGTACCACCGAAGGTAGATGAGCTCGTGATAAGAAAGGCTCGTAGAGGTAAAGTCAATTGTCGAAAGGCAGGGTATCTGGCAGCAGCTCCCCAAACGCCCAGCGCTCCTAAGGCAAGACCTGCTGCACCACCAAGGCTGCCACCTTTGAGGGTTTCACTGCGTGAGGTGTAAGTAGTGTGACCATCACGCCCTAGGGTGTTGGCCTACTTGTAGTGCGCCTGCTCCTCTTCCCTCGTCAAAATCTTCATATTAAAGGTGCTGGCAGGTTTGGAGAGGTACTAATGCCTCAATGAGAGTGAACGGAGGTATCAATGGATAGTAAACATTGTAAAGAGCCTATAGCCCTCCGTCCGAGAGGTCCGTACCCGAAGCAAGCTGATTACATAGTTAGCGCGTGTGACGTCTTCTCTGTCCTATGTAGAAGACCTGGGTTTCGTCCTATCCATATTATGCAGGAGATTTCTCCACGGGGAAGTAGCGTGCCAAGCCTACCCTTTTTGCGTATAGAACCAAACTCAGTACCTGCCACCAATGCGAGTCTAGAGCCCTTGAGCACGAGCCAGGACGGCAGACTCTCGTATGCTCAAATGAATGCCGTGCATCTTATCCTGCGGCTTGCATTATGTAACGCCAATTAGACGCCTCCACAGACCCGGGAAAGTATTTCCTCTTTTAGGTTGAGTAGCTTTTGGTCGATGGTACCTTATGTATCTTACTGTGACTTCACGAGACATTTTCAATCTTCGACTATTCATCGTCTGTGGGTGTAGGTGACAGTAAGCCCGCTTGATCTATGGCAAGAAGTGCCCGGTAGTCTCCAGGTGGCACGGCAAATGACCGACATGAAGAAAGGGATCAAGAAGCTGTTGGGGAAAGATGGAGGTACGTTATTTTCAGTCGTTTTGTGCGTGTGCGATGTATCTTTGGAGAGTCAGATGGCATATATGCATAATCATTATGCTTATCGAAAGCGAGATCTTGGACCGATTAAGAATCAAAGACCTCCAATCGTTCTCTGAAGATTGCCGGGACCTTTGCCACAATTGGAGACTTGATATCCTTGGTCTCGGGTACACCCATACCCACATGACTCCCCACGTTATCAGCGTTCAATCAAATGCTTTCCCTATCCAGATGACAGATTTGACGTCTCTAATTAGATTCGTCTTCGTCAGGACGTGTGCCTACCAATGCAAGCATATCATCGCTTGCAGGTAGTGGTCTACAACTTGAAACGCCCAAGACCCGTATCGTCATTATGAAGACTCCCGATCCACGGCATATGCCTTTCAGCGTTCTCACGACTTTGATGAACAACTTCGCTCGACAGATTGACTCCGAATCCAAGGTCTATAGCACCGAGTATCCTGTCTACAGAGACCCAGCATTTACCTTTGATGTCCTAAGTATCAGTGTAGAGAGATGTAAGGAGCACCCCCAGCAGGCTGAGCAGCTGCTATACTCGGACCTCATCCTGCTTGGAAGTACGATCAAGGAGCACCTAGGCAGAATCGATGACGAGACATGTGATCTCGAAGTTTGGAAACGAGGGAAACGAGAGGATTGCCTGGTCGCCAAGGGTTCATTGGGATTTACGAAGGCGGCAATGCTTGTAGAGGGAGACGGGCCGGCGACCAACACAACGGATGTGAGATGGTGACACAAATGCTTGGAGTCTGGATATGAAAGAGCCATCAAATACCGAAAATGTACATTAATCAAGTCATATGAGGATTGAAATGGGTAGCGTTACAATATAGTTGATGTTGTGTTCTTCATTATCAAGTTGTGCAGTGTGCTTTCTTTATACAGGCTTTGTGCAATCTGATTGGCATACCGCTATCTCCGCGTATGGTAGACTAGCGTATAATAACTTACCACCGCCAGAAGTCGAGTCTGAAGTCACAAGGGCACCTACGTCTAGCCTCCCAGCATCATTGGTACCAAGAGTCAAGGGGATTCCGACGCTTGCTTAGCCCCATATCGTAATATTAGCTGCAGAAAAGTTGCCAGCATGAATGGCACGTCACCAGACCGCGCCGGATTGCGCCCTCACCGCCCATCCAACGCAAGACATCCTACAGCTCCAGCAAGGATGGCCGTGAACGGACATTTCGCCGGCATGGGCGGCCAGGCGACAAAAGAGCAGTATGAGCACGGCATACAGGTGATAAGTGAAGACCAAGAATTCAAGTAGGCAATACAGAGGACCCTTTGAGAAAATACACAACTGACAATGAGTAGCCCTTCAATCTCCAAATACCTCGGATTTGAGAAGCTCCTCCCCGTTGGCTTCAACTACCACCTCATCTCCGTCTTTGGCTCCCAGTCAACCGGCAAATCCACCCTTCTCAACCAACTGTTCGGCACAGACTTTGGCGTCATGTCCGAAGAAGATAGGCGGCAGACTACAAAGGGCATATGGATGTCGAATAACAAGAAAGAACGAGCAGAAGGAGACGCCAAGAAAATGGCAGATAATATAATCGTAATGGACGTTGAGGGCACGGATGGGCGAGAGCGGGGGGAAGACCAAGACTTTGAACGCAAGGCCGCATTGTTTGCTCTGGCTACCAGCGAGGTGTTGATTGTGAATATATGGGAACATCAAGTAGGATTGTACCAAGGTGCCAACATGGGGTTATTGAAAGTGGTGTTTGAAGTCAACCTAGAGCTCTTCCTTAAAGATAAAAAGTACACAAGCACCCCTCGGCACTGAAGCGCATGCGCTGACTCTACCAGATCTAACCCCCGATCACTCCTCTTCTTCGTCATTCGAGATCATCTAGGCACCACTCCACTTGCGAACCTCAGAACGACCCTCATAAAAGACCTTCAAAAGATATGGGCGGGTCTGAATAAGCCTGCAGGGCTTGAGAAATCACAGATAGAAGATTACTTCGACTTTGCTTTTGCCGCCCTTCCACACAAGATTCTACAACCAGACAGGTTCATTTCAGAAGTGGGAAAGCTTGGCACAAGGTTCAAAGAATCTCATCGAGACTCTAGAAGAGATGGCCTACAAACCGACCACCAGCTCGAAGGTGGTGTCTTCCTCCCCGAATATCACAGAAGAATTCCCGCGGACGGCGTTCCCATCTACGCCGAACAAGTCTGGGATCAAATCGTCCACAACAAAGACCTCGACCTCCCTACCCAACAAGAGCTAATGGCCCAATTCCGATGTGACGAAATATCCCGCGAAGTGCTCATCGCCTTCGACGAATCCATCATCCCGTTCGAAAACAAACAAGCCGAGGGCATCCGCATTGGCGCCCCCGAAGTCCTCGGCGGCCTCGGCGTAGCCATGCGCACAGCTCGGATGAAGACACTCAAGAATTTTGAAACAGAAGCAAGTCGCTACCACAAAGGCGTCTACGCCCGCAAAAAGACGGAGCTCGAAGCGCAAATTGACGGTCGCCTAAAATCTCTCTTCCAGAACCAGATCACCGCCTCCCACAAATCAGGTGTCCGCCACTTTAGCGAAGCAGTCGGCGCAGCAGTAAAAGCCGGCCAGAAGAAAGGAAGCTACGACTTCGCCCAGATTGTCGAAGCCGAGAAAAAGCGAGCCCTCGACCGTTTCGAAAAAGAAGCAAAATCCACCCTTGTCGAGGGCGCGCCATGGAGCTCCTACAAGCAAGAAATTACACTCTACCAGAAAGAGCTAAACGAAGTAAGCCGGCAGCTCCGTCGCGACGAGATGCGCCGCCTCGCTACACGGGTAGAGCGCTGGGTCAAATCCCGACTCTCCGAATCCGTGGGCCTCGAATTCAATGCGCTTGGTTCCGGGCGAGGTGGTGGTGGAGCTCCCGAACACGGTGAACGTGGGGCCGAAAATGAGATCTGGAATCGTGTCTGGGATGTCTTCGTCAAGACGGTGCGGGAAGCCGAACAGCGGTTTACCGAACGCGCGAAATCTTTCGATGCCAGCCCTGGCGAGGTGGACGTGGGCTTGTGGCGGCTACGGCGCAAGAGTTGGGGCGTGCTGAGGGCGAAGATCGAGGAGGAGATGATGGAGGGCAACCTCCTGCTCAAATTGCGCGAGAATTTCGAGGATAAATTTCGCTATGATGAACAGGGCGTTCCGAGGATTTGGAGGCCGAATGATGATATAGATGGGCTTTATACCAAAGCGCGCGAATCGACGCTCACCCTTATCCCTCTACTCTCGAAATTCCAGAACTCGACATCACGGGAGCCGCCGCCGCTCGACGACTTCATTGGTGGGATGCCAGAGGAGACGACCGTGGCTGATGAAGAGGATCTGCAGCCCATCGGCGGCGTAGACGAAGAGGAGGGCAAGAGTCTAGAGGAGGAGATGACGGTGCTGACGGAAGCGAAGAAGCAGGATGTCACAGCCCGATTCAAAAAGACGGCCGATGGTGTGTACGTAGAGGCGAAGAGGAGTGCGATTGGAGGGATGACGCAGGTGCCGTTGTATTTCTACGGGCTATTGCTTGCGCTGGGGTGGAATGAGATTTTGGCTGGTGAGTCTTTCCCTCCCCTTCCCCTCCTCTTCCCTCCCCATTTTCCCCCTACCCCAGAAAGAAGTACACCGGCTAACCTATACCAGTCCTCCGCAACCCAGCCTACTTCGTCCTCCTCATCCTCTGCGCTGTCGGCCTGTACGTCACATACATCCTCAACCTCTGGGGCCCGATCCTGCAGATGACAAACGCGGCCTCCGCGCAGGCGCTCGAGGAGGGGAAGAAGAGACTTAGGGAGTTTTTAGAGAATAGCGAGGCCGGACGGCAAGCGTTGGCGATGGAGGGGGATAAAGCTGGTTTGGGCGGGGGTAGGGTTGGGGGTGCGGGTGCGGGAGGGAAGAGGGAGGAGGAGATTGAGTTGGAGGAGATATGAGTTAGTGTGATGGGGGCGAGGAGGGGGGTGAGGGGGAGGGTTTGTACGAGTGAGCATAAGGCAGAAATAGGTGGGAGTGGAGATTGGTCTGCACATAGCCTTCACTTCTAATCATGATTTGAGCCCGCCCTTGCTTGTCCATTTACAGAACAGAGGGATTGATGTCGTCCTGAGCACTATCTCCCGCCTCCTTCGCCTACGCTTCGGTTTGTATCGCCCTTTACTGCCCCGGCCTTCCCACTATGCCTGGCGTCTAGACCTGTGGGCTGTTTTGGGGAGGGGTTGGCATTCGTGTTCAAGCTTGTTCATCCAGATGACTTGAGGTACTATGCTGTGTGGCCATCGCTCGCTTTCAATGCCCTGGGAAGAATCAGTGTAAATGGATGTGCCACAGACTTTATGGGGAAGAAGTTATCTTACGAGGGGATGATCTTCGAGCGTTCCTTGCACTGTGAATGCTGGGCAGTGCTGATGCTTTCGCAGATGCCAGGAGAGAGGCCGGGCGGTGATATATGACAGTACGATAAGCTTCACAATGTAGTAATGACGTCCTATCCTGAGCAAGAGACACACATGAGGTATCACCGCCAAGATAATACTTCGTGATCCGAAGTCAGGATAAACGAGAAACGTTTCAAGACGTATGGATTAAATCAAAGCGCATCGCAGGATAGGGTATGAGATCCAGGGGTGCCTAATCCCAAAAACCAGGAGTCAAGCCTGTACAGCGCTCATATCAGATACCCGAGCTTCAACAATTTGACGTCCCTGGTTGTCAATAAATATCGTTGAGCAAAGTCGCGACATGTGGACACTCGACTCTGGCATTGTGTGACCTCGCTATAAGATCGAGTCGTCTCATTCTTCTTCAAAATTCTCCGCCTGCTTCTCCGCCAACTGTCTAGCTCCCCCATCTTCATCTTCTTGAGGCGGTATGAATCTCCTCATCACCTCATCTACATACGACCGCGGTACTCCAGCAGCAATCGCATCATGGATGCCCATGTTCATCCTGTAGATATACTCTTTCTTGGGCTTCGCCTCTTCCAATCGCTTATGATCCACGTACACCAGCATCTTCTCCGGTTTAGAATCTTCCTGCTTCAAGCTTCCCACCTTCTTTAATTGCGCCTCGGACCATGTTCTGACATCGATCATCTCTTTCGCGTATGTCTCGGGCACGCCCTCATTCACATCCAGTCGCCTCTCATCACTTGAAGAGAGGGTGTAGATGAGTCCGTAGACGTAGTCATTCGAGGAGGGGGAAGAGGGCACGACGTTCGCGTAGCCCCGTTCACTAATGATCCAGCGATATTTGTCAAGGCGGCCAACGCCTACGTAGGTAGACTCTGGACAGCGCTTACGCATCTGGTCACGCCAGAGGTTGGAGCCGTAGCCAAAGTAGACAGTACGAGAGCTGGCTGGAGAAGGCATGGCGGTGGTAAGACATAGGAAAAAGACGAGGATGTAGAGGAAGCTGAGGCGGCAGGGAGAGCAAGTGCCAAGACTTCGGCGAGGGGTGGCCATTCTGGTAACAAGGGATTACAGCGTGGTGATCGAGGTCTCAATTTTAATGCTAATGGCCAGAGCTTATGTATGGGCTTCCCCATACCTGCACAGGACTACAGAGTTCATGGTTTGTGGTGGCTTCTCAGGGACAGCTCTGACGCGGAAGGCGCTGTCAATATGCCCCCAGAGCCTTCTGTCGAAGCCTACTCCACCTCAGCTCACTCACAAAGTATTATGTGTCTTGATTCCCGGACAGCTTGTCCTTGCGCATGTCCAAATCGTGGAGCTGAACATGTTTTGGCCAAGGGTAGCAGGAAGTCTCCCCCGAATAGACGAACCTCGAACTTCAGAGGCTGAAGGTCACGTTGCGAGAGCTTCCCTCGAGGAGTCATCGAAGTTTAGGCCTACACATCGTGGTACGTGTTGAAAGCAGACGTGATGCCTGAATCTCTTAACGCAAACGTTCTTGGACAACATGAGAATTACGAGAAGATCAAGATCATCCACAAGGTACATGTGCCTGATGGGAGACTAGAGTCGCCACTGATAGGCCCAAAAAGCTCCATCCTCCGGCGTCATGAAGCCAATCGGCTGGCCCCTGGCCATGCCGACATCGACCGTGCATTAGGGCGGAAGATCAGCCCCCACAAGGCTGGCGACTACTGTAAATCTCTGAACCTGCACTGCCTCCAGCGATTCGTTGGCTGCCTCCTGATCTTTTTACTGTGGCAGATCCCGCTTGCGCGACTACAATGAATCGAAGCCTCGAAAGCCAAAGCAGCAAGTACATGGACTGAACTTCAATCTAGCCAAAATCCAGAGGCATGGAATACGAATCACGCCGAGCCAAGACATTTCCTGTCAGGTTTGCGAATACTCAATCGTCCCCAGTGAGAAGACCGCCAAGGGGAAAACCACGTCGTGTGCCAAATTCGGGCTCGTATGGCCGGTCACGACGACTCATTGCTGTGAACTCGCCACCATCGCGCCGTGAATGGGAAAGGAAGAATGGCATGTCACATCGGAGTGAAAGACATGCTCATTACGACGACGATCACAGTTCTCCTAGGACTACTTACGGACATCGCTCGCGTTTTGCTTCTTCCTCTTCGGATTCAGATCATAATGGTCGTCCTAATCATTCAAAATACCCAAGACAGGTTAGGCTTAACAAGAATTACGACGATCCTGCATATGAGAGCTTTGGAGAGACTACAGACACTGATTCCGACTATGACTCTGTATCGTCTTACGACTTCATCTTACCAGGCTACGGAGATGCAGACTCATATAAGGAAGGTACTCTACCATCGATGTCCGATGACACAGAAAAGCTCGCGCTCTCACCTGAGCCGCCAAAGCAGCCCTTTTTATCTAGATCAAACACAACGGTAGAAGTCATAGAATCTAAATATACAGGAGAGACGACAAATGAAGGGCTACGGTCTGCTCAAATAGTCTTGAAGCAAGTGCAACCTCCAGAAACTAGGAAGAGATCATCCCCACTCTTTAGATGGACGTGAGTCTTTGCTTGAATTGACGTCTGATGTTTTAAGTAACGACGTAAGCAGTCATTTTGAGCATCCTATCATGGACTTTGAGGCTTTCAAGGTACAGTATTGAAGGGATTATTATACCTTCGAGTGCCTGATTAACGAGATTACTAGCATGAAGTCGGCCAGATTCAAGCTTTGACCAAGGTTCAAAAGACTGGACTTCACAGTTTCCTGGGGCGGGTCCAAAGGAAGTACGATAAACCTGTTCAAACTTCATTGGACGTTTCTGCAAGATACATGGAGCCTTCTCATCTGGAAGACACACTTCCACCGGAACCCCAGGGTAAAGACTCAGCGTCCAGGACTGTGACGTGGCTATGTCTACCGTACTTCTCGTTGGAGAGTTATGCTGGGCAAATGCCAGGTTCACGATCCTCCTCACATCCGATCAGAACGTTGCTCCAGTTTCGACATTTGCAGGTCAAGAAAGCGCGTGATTTACAGCAGGCTGCGATGTTTCAGGCCGCCACTCCCAGTGACCATTGCTTTCATGTTGCACAAATTTGGTCTATCATTATCGGAGATTGTGAGCTTTCAAGCCTCCATGCGAAACTTGCGAGCAAATCGAGTTGCTGATGATCATTGGGTAGCTATTTTGGTAACCTGTGGACGAATGTCTTTACCCAAATTACAGAGCGAGTCGATCAGTAATGTCTCAGAACTGACGGCCAAAAGCCTAGAAGGTCAACAGCGGTCCATTGTCATCTACAATGGCAGCGCTTGCTGTTTTGCACTTCCGCTTGCTGATTGCCGAACATGGTCTGTACGTCATACTTCAAAACTCGGAATATTCCAGAATTTCCGTGACTTACAACTACTAGGACTTCATGTCCCATTTTTGGGAATACTTCCCACAAAGTTTGCAGTTTTTGGATGAAAGCCGGGTCCTAACACCTGAAGATTGGCCGATGCTTTTGAAGCGAGCAGAAAAAAAGAGCATCCGACTTGATATTCAAGAAAGGTACACTATGTTGATCTTTGACAAAGCATATCTGATCCTCGTAGACGGACTCCCCGAGAATGGCAACTCGGCGTTGAAAATATTGAGCAGGTAGCTCTTGGCCAATCGACTAGCACGCACACTAACAAAAACGGCCTCCGAAAAACCCAGATGCCAAAAACGCGTCCAGGATCGATCGAACAAACAAGCGGAAATACATCTGAGGTTCAGGGAGGTCATCCTCAGCAACAGTTTGCCTCGCAGAAACTTGAAAATAAGGACCCTCAAAATAGAGTTGAAGATGACGCTTCCTCTGATGAGGTATCAGCAACTCTGCAGCACCGTTCGAACGCGTTCCATGTCTTCGCATGGTCAGGTATCGGTATGGGTGAAATCGTTCGGGAGGACCCCGGCCAAGGCCTTCCATCACGAGAATCGGGCACACCGAAGCTCAGCAAGGGAGATGCGTCTCAGGCTCAGCAAAGGATACATGATGATTTGAGTAGGGTCGAACTATTTCTGAGCACTAGAGCCAGTCCGTCGGATCGCATACGCTATCGAAATTGTCCCCAACGAACAAGAGAGCAGGTGTACTTTGACCTCGCAGAGCGAAACAAACAGATGTCCGTGGCGCCTGAGGATCAAAAATTTATGAAAAAGTACGAAATTGGAGTAGATCTAGTGAAGGTGGCCGACTCGCTTTTTTGCTTTTTCCTACCGCCAAAATATCGGGGACCAACGGTGGACAAATACTGGGGAGCAGTTGGGCGTCGCTTAAACGTGAGTATTGTAGTCAACATATTTTGGTACAATAACCAATGTGATAAATAGTCGACGGTTCAATCATTGCAGGCAAATGACTCCGAGGATTCTGAAAAGGGGCCACGCGTTGGACCGCCCAAACGCAAGACTCGTGCATCAGGGCGATTCGAATACGAACAAGACTCATTCCTGCCTTCGTTGAGAGATGATGCCCAAAAGACGCAAACATTCTCTAACCTCGTATCTCAAATACCACACAACAAACGTGCTTCCGCCAGAGTCCCTGCAGAATTGCCGGAAGCTTGGCTTCACCTTCTCAGGATTCTAGCGAAGAAGAAGACCACGAGATATTCTTCTGGGTGGATCAAGTTCAAGAATCTTTTAGATGATGGTATGCGAAAATTCTTGCTGGGTCTTGGAAACCCGAGCCTTGCACCTTATTCGGTTTTTACGCCTTTCCAGGTTGTATGTTTGATCAGCTCCGAATTTCTCAGAGGCATGCCAAGTACTATCCCAGGCATTGATGACATATATACCGACTACATAGAGCGTCTTGTAAGTAGGGAATAGCTCTCCCATAGATCATTCTGCGTTTGCATTAATCGATTATCCAGGGCTCTGATATTGCAGCCAATCCACTGGATAGAAAGCACCAAGACAGGCTCAGAGATGTCAAGCAAGAGATTTCTGCCATCTCAATCCCGCTGGATCGCCAACGTCAAGTTATGAGAAAGCTTGCACCACATCTCGCGGCCGGTTATTACAGGTCTCATTACGAAGGACACAATCAGAGCCGCCTGACGAGCCATAAATCAAAAATAAACTCCCAAAATATTGATCATTCCAGCTCTGAGCAACGATCAATCCATCCAAGGCCAGCTGTTGAAGTCACAACTTTTGATGACTCCACCGATAGGCCCATGGATATGGCTGAGATACAGGACATGTTGTGTCAAGACAGTCTTGAACTTCTCGACAAAAGGTGGCACTCATTCCAAGAAAGCCTCCATGCGGCAGAAGGACTTGAAGAATGGGTTAGTCGAAGTCGAGATGATGAAGACGATGACTTATGCTAATTGCGGCTTCGAACAGCAACAAGATCAGATCAGTCTGAACAAGGATTCTCAAAATACCGCTATATACGCCTTTACCATCGTGACCGTCATCTTCCTCCCTCTAAGCACCGTCGCCACTATCCTTGGTATGAATACTCGCGACATCCGTGACATGCGTTCCAGCCAGTGGGTTTTCTGGGCCGTAGCTCTTCCGCTGACCGCTTTCATCATTTTGATTGGTCTATCGTGGACGGGAAAGATGCAGCACATATGGGACAGATTGGGAGAGTTTTGGCAGGGCTCGAATCGCAGGCATCGGCATTACAAAAGGATGCAGCAGGAGGACTTTCGACAAGATCGGATAGGAGGCGATCTTTACATTCCAGAAATTCGGAGACCACGGCCACCTCGTCGTCGGTATTGATACATCATCGTCGAGACAATAATTAACTCGGATGAGCTATCACATTCCATCTTATCGTTCCTCTCACCGAGGTCATCTGTAGTACCACTGGATCGTCTCGTGATTTCTCGGTAGCCTCACTAAGATTTACTTTTGAAAATCCTGATAGAAACACGCAACACCGACACATTTTTTACTACGCCACAATGGTAGAAATTATCGAAGGCGACAAATAAGCAAAAAGTCATCCGCGCGTCTATTTCATTTCATTTCATTTCTGTATGAAATCTTCAATATCCGGTGATGACCATGTGGTCCTCATTATTCACGTCTTTCTATCCTTCTAAACTCATTATTCTACACCCGAAATCGTTTCCAATCGTGTGTTGTTGGCGCGCTTGCTTTTGGCGTTTCAATTTTAGGGATCAAAAGCTTGTTATCTCGCCCACTCCATAGCTGTGACAGGAGGTACCTTGCACTTGCCAGTCCGGAAGTATTTGGCATCGCTTTCTATTCTTTTACCAGGAAGCGTTGCTCTTCTGTGGACTATTAGCCAGTTTTTCTTCAATGCTAAATAACAAAGCGTAGTAGTGTTGGGAAATACTGCGTCAGTGCTGTGGAAATGCTGTGCTGAACCAGTGTTGGAGTCTCGCTTGATGGTTTATGTGCAGTCCTCGACGGTGTCAATTATATGCTCAATTCGCCCTTCTGCTGGGAAGTCTTGAGGGAAACTACTGACGATTCATAATATGAATGTTTGCTAGCGTTCCATTCTACTGTCTGGCGCCGCTGGACTTTCTGCTTCAACGTTCGTGAGTCTGTAAAATCCCAACTGAATGATGAAAGGTTCGAGATCTCCTGCGGATCCTTCTTTTCAGATTCGCAACCGTATCTGAAGTCCTCTGTTCAGCAGACTTCTACCGCTCTTCTGGCGGCAGACCATTCAATGTATGGTATTTCTTCAGTACTGGCTCCGTCGATACCTCGAGCGCCGAATATTCTTTCGAATAAGGTTGTCACATCCTGGCTTGGTAGTACGAGTCGAGCACGCTCAAGACTCCATATTGGAATATTTCCTCATGGGAGTTTGAAGTTTGCGTTTGATATCTGCGAGAACGGATGTCAGCTGCCAGAAAACCACGGGTATAGCACCTTGATCTCCTCTCATGCATCTTTGAATGGCTAATCATAAGCTAGGGACACGTATAATGGTTTTCACTCGACTGCAGCATTTCCTGGGCTTCAAATCTGAAAACTCGTATGATAATTGACTTCTAATGAGAAGGGAGTCGCAGAAAACAAATGTTCGATACAAACGGGCGTTCAGCTTGCTTGACGGCAGATTGCACGGGTGCTGTGGAAGTCTCGCCTTTCCCTCTCCCTTTGCCACGAGAGTTCTGCTGGCCTCTGCTTTGTGGAGCAGGCCAGGCAGACCCGGGCGGAGCCATGACCGACGAGTTGAGACATCAAACCTCGGTAGGTCCAATCCAAATGAGTGACATTATCAGCCATGCATCGAGTGGTGTTGCTTTTGCACTCCCAGCGCTCGGAAGGTTGTGATTAACTGCACTTGATCTTTAACGAGCCGCTGACAATTAAACTTCTCGTAAAATTGATCCGCTATTGCATCGGTGTCGTTTTTGACCGCCCGTTGCCACTCCCGAATCCGGTCGGTCCGGAGGCCTTTAGCAATAGTATCATATGCTGCACCTAAGTGCCGGTCGTCTGGTCGTGGGTCTTGTGGGTCCTAGTGTAAATGTAAACTAAGCATCTTTTCAGCGCCTGCTGCTGCGACGACCTCGCTGGATGTATGAAAGCTTAGAACATCTAGCGTCTCTAACAGGCTATCTCGAGAGTTCCAGAGTAGCGCAACAATCTTGTAAATGTCTGGCATCATCGATAGCAAATTAATGAGACCACCAGGACAGAACCAGACATTAGAGATTCCTGAATTTGATTTAGAACCCTGGGTATGAAACGACGGATCGTTCAAATCGCAATGATTAATTAGAAGTACGGTCAGCCAGCTAAAAGAACATGCTTTAACCAAGGCTTTAAATAGAGCTCTATATGGTCAATATTGAGGACAGCGTCCTAAGCCAGAATTATGTGTCAGGTCAGCATTATGAAGTACATTTACACCATAGACACAGGAGCGAGCCACAACAGCCCAACCTGCCGCTTTGTAACAGAACTTGCTATTCCAAGTAAGAACGCAACATCGATCCTCAGCATCGTGAACGAACGGTCGTCATCGAACGCGACTCTGGGACTGCTGTACCGCACATCAAAAAGACCTTCTTCTAGATCAAAGGAGTCTTTTATGCATATTAAATCCCACGTTCCGTCGGAGGATCACGAATAGACGCCGAAAAGCGTAAGAAAAGACCCAATCGAGATCGTCTCGACAATTTTTGGAAGAGTCGAAGAGTAGACGAGCATGGAACCAAAGGTGTGACACAGCAAACTTAACGTCGTTCTCCTGCTGCTATCAGATGAGGCAAACTGCCTGTGTCATTTGTCTTCCTTCCACTGTCATATCCAGTCACGCTCTCTGGCTTGAGCTCAGCGTTTTTGGGAACTGTGTTGCTATCACAATCTCCCATTGTCCCACGATGTGTAGACGTATCTCGATCCCATTAATGAACATTCCAGGAGTGAAGCTCTTCGTGGCCCCAAGGCTAGCCATATAGCGACGAGCTGAGACCGAAGCTCGATGCCTTCGAACTATCGATATGAGGCTGGATCAGGAAAGAGATACTCAAGCATCGATCAAGTAAGGAGAAGTTAGCGTCGCTCTCCATACCTTTCTTCCTGTGCTCTCCGCATTCGACTGATCTTTCCGAGTCAAGTTCTCCCTTGTTGATCTTTGCCCAAAGTTGTTCTCGCAGTTCTCCAATGCGCCGGGTTTCTGTTCATGATACTCGACTCGGACCTAACAAGGACTCATCTTATGGACAGCATCAAGGTTTGTGTATTCTGTGGTAGTATAGATGCGACAATCCTGAACACAACTTTTTTCTTCTTGCCGAATTCGAGCCCTCTCATGATAAAAATAGCCGATACTAGAGACTTTTTGGGACGTTCGTGGTGCTTCCAGCACCCTGCGTTCTGATCTGGGTAGAGATTCATCGACTCGAAAGTAGTGCCTTGGGGTTGTCGGGAGTGTTTACGTTTGCAATTTCCACATTCGCGATATTGAATGGAATTCCTGATTGGTGCTTCGCGAGCCCACCCTTCTGTTTTCTGCCTCAATTTGTGGACGGATTTGAAAAGCTTTCTGTGATGTGCACAATGGCAATCAATCTAGCAAAAGTCTTGCGTGTGTCATCGAATCCTGTGGACGAGATAACGGCTGCGATGCTCCATCAGCTCCACCTTTAAGTTACAATGGGCTCTTGAAGCCACTTGCTAAGTGCTCCACTCTATTCTGAGCTTTGCATCAAGCACGGACTACATCAAAAAGGTTGGTTCTAGTAGCAGCCTCCCAATACTGCATCTTGCTGTACGCCGCTAGGGATTTAATTACTTCCATGGGACGGAGGCAAGAAACAGTATCTTATATTATACGTCTTGAGAAAACCAAGGATTTAAAATCTGAGGGCCACAAAAATCCTTGAATCTTCTGGTCTTCGATTACGTACCAGAACCGCGTCATCTCCTCGATTCTTCGATGGATCTGGGTACTCACCTCCATGGATTCCATGACGTGAGACAAAAAGTCGATGTATCGAAACACTCTCCTGGATTCTGGCATGATTTTGAAAGCACGTGATTTCAGAATAGTGCTTAGCTCTCCGATGTCTCCCCATCTACCATGATTTGGCGTTCCGGACGGGAGACGACAGGCCCTTTTTGGCAAGCATTCGCAAACTTCATGAATACTCCGGTTTTCGTTTTTAAACTCGGCGCTCATCCAAGATAATGATGTTGACCTTTAGGTCTCTGGGTTCCCACATGTCCATACACAATGCTGGCCACCATGGCTTGGTACGTTCGCGCCTTTCCCGGCATTTCCATTCAGTTTAGCCTGCTCGCTCTGCGTGTAGCGATGATGTGGGAGTGGCACCATACTATGACGATATGATAGCTCCGAGCTCCACTTTCGTGGTCACTGAATCATGGAAATGGAGAATATGGTGGGAATGCTCTCATCATGCTCAAACGATTTTCCTCACATCGTTTGGTGCTTCTTCTATGAGTAGCAACAGATTCTCTAGTGACCTTTCGCACGGGACTCTGCAACAATGGCTTCCTGTTCTGCTTTCTTCAATTTCCTGATTTGGTTACTTTACTGGAGACGAATTGTGGCGATGCGTTTTGCTTTCCTCTATGTGTTTGCAGTCGTGCCCAGAATAGGGAACAACTTACCCATGGCAGTGGCGTTTCCAGTATCGGCGACCTGCCCGAGGAGCTGTTGCGCATAGTTCAAGGCGTCGACCGTGTTCATGAGTGCGGACCCTTGATCCTGCAGTCTCTGCTAGGTATGCGGGTGCGTGTGGATCGTCTGTATCAGCTCATCGACGCTCTTCAGCGAGCGCCGTTCATCGGATTTGAGGAGGATTTGGTCCCGTAGGCATTCCCTTTCATCCCGGAAGTCCTTCAAATTTGCCTGCAGGCGCTGCTTCGAGACGGCATACATCCCAGCCTGTTTCTCCACAGATCCTTCGCACGGGTCTATCCGGGATCACTTTGTTGCGTGCTCTCTGCTTGTCGACATTTAAGTCGTGTAGAGGTGGCGGGTGGGTCTGTGGGTGCTGGTAACGACGGTCCGAGGTTCAGCTTTAGGTGTAAGGAGGAAGGAGGTCGGGTCACGGCTACGGTGTTGGAATGGGTGGGTGATGTGGGTCTGGGATTTTCCAATACTGCTCGGTAGAGGAGCTGAAAGGGGGAATGTGGAGGGGGGCTGGTGGGTCGGTGGGTAAATGATGAGGTTGTTTGACTTTCGAAATGGCGTCTGGTGGAGATTTGTATGGAGGCGTCGAGTAGTGGTACCTTGACCCCAAGTCTTCGTCAACTCGTCAATCACGATCTGCAGAGATTCTTGATCTATGCTTTTGGTGAGGATGCTATTCTCTAGATCGCCTGTTTGAGACTGAAAATCGTCTTTATTCTTCTAGACCTCAGAAAACGAGTTAGCACTAGATGCAGAGGCAGATATGCCCCTCCAGGTTTTTGCGACTGATCTCGGCACTCCAGAGAAGACTCGTCATGATTTAGAGCACTCTCCACCGTTGGCCGAAGCGAAATAAATATAGCGTATAACAAGTCCTGGTTCGCTGCACAACCACGGTGCCCAGGAGACGGATGCCTCCATCGGAAAATTACCTGACATCGTAGCCTGAAGATCCGCTTTGGGATGGAGATGCAGACAACAATTTTTTACTCCAGATATTCAATTGCTGATAGTTGCTTGAAGACTATTGTCTCTGGCTGGGAGTCAACGCCAGTGCATCGTACTTCTTCCAACCATCAACATTATCGGCAGAGAATGTTCGTGTAACATAGAGAGACATCAAACCCTGTGACACGCAGTAGCAGACTTGTGCAGCAAACTATGTATTTTCTCAAGCTGTGCGCTGAGACAAAGCCTGATCCATGAGAAATTGGTCAGGAATCTGTCATTTTCCTCCAGCGTCTTGATAAATAGCACGTCATGGAACCATTGCTCAGCTGTATAGGAAGGGGTAAGTAGAGCCACCGCCCATAAATATGACGATTCTATCGTCTTGAATTTTATCTCCTCTGGTTGGGAGCTTCCTTGGGCCATCTTTGTGCCTGTGGCTGCAACTCCGGATTTTTAAGGATGCCGTGGACAATTCAATCGACCATTTGCTGACTGGACGTCTGGATTTCGATTTCCATCACTGTCCGGTCAGACGTGGTGTCCAATTAAATAGCAACTCCGTCTGGAACCTATCACATTCCTGCGCTCCTCATATCTGCTAAGAAGTTCTGGTGGTGAGATCTTGCTCAGGGCGGAGAGTTGCAGCTTGACGGAGGCAAATCGACCGCTTCTTCGTGCTGCTGCGGAAAGCGATTTTCGACCGGCAGTGCGGCCAGATTGCCGTGACCAGACTTAACCATACCGTCGGGCTCCATTACCTGTTCGACTGCGTCTTCTGTGAGGGTCGTGCTTGCGGTGTCCGATCCTGAGCTAGGGTCCTGTGACCTCGATGGTTGACGATGTACTTGGACACCGACGACCTTTGGGATAGTCTCTGACAATTCCTCTGCACTTGTTCAATGTGAGCTCAATAGTACGTCGGCTCACATAGCGTAGTGTTGAACACTGGCTTGAAGGACCAAGAAAAGCCAATCGAAGAAGATCGATGGCTTGGAGGCTATAAGTCTTGGGGCTGCCTGTGCGAGAGTGAAAGGAAGATGAAGGCGTCCAATCAAGCAGGGTCGTAAAGACAAAGAGGTAGCAGTAGAGTATATATATTTAGAGAGGAAGACTATGAAAGCCGAGCCCGAAGGCAACAAGCCAAGGAAGACTAAGGATGAAAAAGGAAGGAAAGAAAGAAAGGAAGAAAGAGGGAACCAGCCTCCTTATATACCCCTCCGTCCTTCACAATCTCGAAATAGACGCGTAATTCAATAATGCATGTCTTACAATCCATTCGTGATAGTTTTGGATGAGAGACATGGAAGTATATGTGTGAAGGGTTTGAGACATACACTTGCATTCTGTAAGATACGCTTTGTTCACGTTTGTGGACTATGGTCATGAAACATGTACGCCTGCATTTTGTGAGACATTTCCTCTTCACACATGGGGATGGGGGGCGAAAAGTTGTGAATTTCACAAAGATAGTTTATTATGTGATAGGGAATGGTGTAAATGGGCAAGGTAATTGCTGATCGCTGGTTCATGCTGGTTCCGGTGCGATGACGGGTGGCAGTGGGAACAGACCACGCTCGCGAGTATGGAGACTGTAATGATGGGCTACAATGGTGGCAAGCGAGTATTCCTGGTGAATGTGTCTCAATTGCCTCAATAACGTTGTACCCGATTGCGTATACTCCCTTGAACAGGCACGCTGTCTCATATTCCGCCACAGGTGATTGTTCACTGTGCCCAATTCACGCCGTTTGTACGTTTATTCATACATAGAGTCAAAAGTCTGCCGAGTTCATCAATGTGTAAAGTTGACGGAGCATTCACCATGTGTCCGTGCGGAAGGTACGGTGATCAAATCACACATACACGAAATTGAAAGACTCCTAACTAGGTGGTACATGTACACCTAAAGATGGATCTCCACGCTAATCTTTGTTCGCTCGTAGCAGGTGGGGACAAGGCATCAATGGTCAGCTTGCTGAGAAAAGGTATGTTAGAGGAACAATATATCTTTGTCTGGCGTCCTTTAGGACGCGCATTTGAAATGGAAATCATTGCCATGTACCATCGTCCTGACGCACGCCACCCCGTCGTCAAATTGCCTTACCAGCTACTCTCCCGACTACCGTCTCATCAAGTAGCCTGACTCCTATGAGCTCCGCATATAATCATACGGGCTTTCCTACTAGTCTCCATAACCCTCATCGCCGGAATCCCTTTTCAACTCCATCTGTATCGTCCGAGTTTGCGGTCGCGCCTGGCGACTTTGGCGTCTCAATAATCTCTCCCTGCTTCACAAGTCGCTTACTCATCACGTTATACTCGTATGCTTGAAGATCGACTGCTCGCCGCAGCGGGCTAATTTTGGTAGCCAATGTTTCTTCCAAGTCAGCAATCTTCTCTGCTTGCACGTTCTGCATATGATCGAGTATCTTGGCCTGCACAGACTTTAAGTGATCGTTCTTCTTCACCTGCTCTTGGAGGCTCTCTTCTGCTCGTGACCAATATCTATACGCAGGGCTGATTTGGCATTCTTCATTATGCGCCTCTTCTGCCTTGTTATACTGCGAGCTGTTCAGCCAGCAACACCTCCAAAATTCTCCTTGTGGGGTTTGACAATTGTGGATCGTCGTCAGAAGCGTGCCTACTTGATTCTTTTTCGAATTGAGATGCAAGGTCTCAAATGCCATTGATCTCTACTCCAAGCTCCGATCACTTACAGAGATTGTACAAAAGTGACTACCGCAGTCGTTATCGCTCGATGGACCAACTCTGGGTTTTCTACCATGGCGCAGATATATATATATATTTATAAAGGCCTCAGACAGCCATATTTTCTGAAGGGTCGATAGGTCCAGGACGAAGCTTTGCTGGTATTGCCCCTCATAAGAGATGTCGAGTCCAGGTCAAGAGAGATCTCTTGTGGTGATCAGCAGCCAAAACACTGGGATAATAGACTTTCTGTCAGTTGCTCTTGATGCACCTGAGACGCCTTTGGAAGTGCCCACAAACTTGTCAAATTTGACATCGTTCTTTGCCAGCAGCAGATTGAGCACTTTTCCGCAGATTTTGGCAAGACGTATGTACTACCGAAAGCGTCAAGCTCAAAGACTCCCACCAGAGTAGACGATAGCTACTGCATCAGGTTCAGAAGGTGTATATATATTTAGACGTCCTGCTGGCCATTTTCATCGAAGAGTTCAAGATATGTGAAATGATATGCTGTCTTGTTGTCCTTCCTTAGTGCTGTCGGTGTCCCAGGTAAGCAGTCTGCCTTTGGCCTTCAGAGGTAGTAATGTTGAGGCCGTACGGGCGAGAAAAGTTCTCAGATTCCGGAAAGATCAAACAGAGAGGGGCACCGGTCATGAAAGATATGATCAAAGAGAAGCTCGGAGATATCATCAACTTGAGAACGATGAAGACATGAGAGATTCGCTGATGACGGCCAGTGGGAGTTCCCACGTTGGGGCTTGAAGAAGAAGAAGAAAGGCAAAGGCAGGGGGAAAGCTCGAGTTTAAATAGAAGCAGCACGCGGTGGCAAATCAGGGCTAGACTAGAACAAAGTGTTTGTCACGCAATGATACCGTGTTGTTGGAGAGTGTGAAATCCAAGACATGCCATAAGACACGCTCGTGATACACTTCACACGATCTGTGAAGGACAGAAGAGAGTGAAGTCGCTCAATTGAGTTTAGCGTGCTTTTCTTTGTTCTGCAGCATTGCCTAATCAGACACGTAATTGATTCAAAATCGTCACGAAATACAATTCCCACAGATGCGAACATCACTCAACAATCTTCTCCAAATGCTGACGCCCCCTTCCAATCTCAAGCTGTGGTCGACTTGCCTCAGCATCCGATCCTTTTGCTACGCGCTACCTCCCAATGACGATCTTGTCATGAATCCTTGGCTTGAAAACATGCTGAATGCTATTCTTCTGAACGACATTACTCTTCGTCTTGTTCCTCGTCACTAGAATGTTTAGTCTGCTTCCGCCGGACTATCCGGAGTTCCTCGTCGCGTCTGGCCAGTTTGCCTGTCAAGACACCGACTTCCTTTTCTAAAGCTAGAACGCGAGCTTCCTGCTCACAAAGCACGTCCTCAGCACTCTTTCTTAGCTGATCAAGAGCTTGAGCGTGCTCAAGCTCCATTTGGTAGATCCTGGTAGCCTGCTTGCGCAGCCGGTCCTCTCCTCTTGACCAGTATTCGTACGCGGGATTGGTTCGGCATTCCTCTTCGTGGGCATCCTCTGCTATGTGGAAAGTAACATCCTCGTCTTTCCACATCTGCGAAAGAATTTTCGAAGCGCCCCGCGGTAGATGATGCGACTTGTAGAAAGCACCAGTCTTGCGCCCTTCATTAAGATATGCAGTCAGCTCCTTGACCCCGCTGATACTCGCTCCAGCCTTGGATCTCTCCGCCAAACTTTCCAGAAACCTCTTGCATTGTTCCTTGATAAATTTTCGGTCAACGACTAAAACATTTAGCACAGATTCTTGGGGAGATGGAAATATATCATTACCATTTCCAGGAGGCTTTCTCGAGTAGTACATTTTCATCTTTGCAGTCCAACTTTTCAGGACTTTATTCGACTGTCGCCTATGAGGGATGGTAGTCGACTCGAGTTTGCGCCCTGAATCTTTGGACTTCAACTTTGAACCCTGAGTTGGGGCCATTTAACAAGCTTCAAATAGTCGAGAGAGCAATGCTAAGGTAGATTTTTATGAGTTGAGATACGGCGCAAGGTCGATAAATGAGTGACAGAAGCCAACTTCTTATCTTCGGACACTCTCATTAGGCAACCCCGCATTTGTTCAGAGGCAAGTGTTGAGAGACAATTTAGGACATAAAATCCTGAGTGACTTGCGTCATTCACACTGGTGGCTGGGGAATTTGCCCCTATCTCTTCGCCTATGTGAATGACACCGATAGCGAAGTCACGAGGACGAAAGTATGACGTGATTCGGGTCAGTGTTGTGCTTTCAGCGCTTTCTATCACCAGCCTCCTCATTACAACACTCCAAATATAGTCTAGCTCTTGATGGCTGGCTGTGGGTACTTAAGGGTCTTCCCTCCCAAACATTTCTGTCTTCCTCCACATCACTTCCCATGAGTCCTTCATGTGACGTGGTTGCGGGTCATTGAGGGTCATTGAGAATCCGAGGGATGTACATCCTAGTGTTCATTTGCCAACCCATGATCGATCAACATTGGCGAGCTGATGGGTCTCGTCGCTCACGGAAAAAATCTGGCGACCAGTGGGCGTCGCGTCCAACATGCGGGTGGTGGAGCCGTAGACCTCCTGGAGCTCACGTAAAAAATTGCGACCTGTGGGCATCGCTCTCACGGAAAAAAGCTGGCGAGTGGGTGGGGCTCGTGTCTGCGGAGGGTATTGTGAGCAGCGGACCTCGTGGAGCTCACGGAAAAAACTTAGCGAACTGTGGGCATCGCTCTCACTGTAAACAAATTTGGGCGAGTGATGAGGCTCGTGTCTACACGCGCGTTGGCGAGCAGTTGGACCTCGTTGGAGCTCACGGAAAAAATTGCGAACTGTGGGCATCGCTGCATTTGAACACAATCCACTTTAAAGATGACAATTCCTTCGGGAGGGCAGGGAGTCCAGTGGATGCTCCTTGTCCCCATCATTCTACCACCTTAATGGGGTAGCATGGAGGGGATTTCTACCATGTAATTAGCACTGTCAGATATGAGGTAAGTCTCCATGTACGTATGTCCCTCCACTGTCTTTCAGAGCTTCTGCTGGCGTCAGTCGGCGCCTTCTATCGCACAACCAGCATGTACGATGCGCGAGAACATTCAAAGACTGGGGACTATGCAAGAAGCCTCGCCGACCATGACATGAAGTCGTCGACGTGAGATTGAATGCTCCTGCAGGGCGCCAAGTGGCGTTTTTAGGGGCCGCGGCCTAAAGTTGTCGGCGCAACCTTCCCTAAATTCTCATTGTTTGATCTAAGACAGAACAGCAACTCCACCGCGCGGACACAAGAGCTCACCAAAGCCTTAAGACTTCATCAAATAGATGATCGCATCAATCACGGCGTGTGAGAACGCGAATCTAGTCATTCACTCGTCTACAGTAGCCCAGAAAGCCTCTCCAGCGATGAACGACATTCCCGTCCTCCTTCCTCCTCGTCGACCTACCCTGTCCACTTCAGGTGTCCAGTGGCCCCAACGATTACAACACTACCCCAGAGCTCGAACTCCTGAGTCTGCGAATCAAGATGGAAGGATGTGGCACAATGATCATGATTGAAGAGCTGGATTTCGAACAAGGACAAATGCGAAGATCGAAAGATTAGTACACACAAGCAGCCCGTCTTACGGCTCGTGTCACGCGATGCTTTCAATGGCTTCTATCATACATGTTTAAGTACTTCAGGAGAGTTCACAATATCAGAAATACGAGCTGAGGGATAAAGAGCTCATACCCTCGCTGCCGACCGATGTCTACCCAATCTCACCGCGTGATCGTCTACACACATTTGAGGAACTGGAGCTCTTCTACAGTCTCAATCAAAGCCTCTTTTGCTGGCTCACAAACGAGGCAATTGCTTCAGGGCTAGCATCAAGAGGAGGACAGTATCCCGAGATCATGTCCTTGCTTCGTCCTCTTGAACAATTTTGACAGGGGCCGTTGCAGCTCCTTCCCTTGGAGGAATGCTCTTCAGTCTCGTTGGACACATTGTATACCGTGACGGAGCCCGGGGCGCTATGGAGGTCATGTCCAGTGGCTATCGCATCTTGTGGTACTATCCTTCACGGAATGCGGGCACCTCGAGCAGTTCTTGTTCATAATTTTGCAGATCTCCCTGGATATCTTCTCGCGGACGTAAAGTGACTTTCACACCGTCTTTGACGCAACATGTCAAAGTCAACTGCTCTTTCCAATCAGAAGGCCCAACGGCGGACATGCGATCAAAATGTTGCAGGAACTTGACTACCGTGCATTCCACCTCAGCAAGGGCTAGATTTTCTGCATATCTGTCAGCAAGATCTAAAATGAAGACCTACAGTGCTTGAAGCGGGTTCGCAAATGAAAGGATGACGTACGACCAAGACAGATGCGCGGACCACCGTTGAATGGCAGCCACTCCCATCCGATCTTTCTTCCAAACCATCGCTCCGGCCGGAATTCTTCAGCATCTTGTCCCCAAATGTCGGTTCTTCGATGCATTGCGTAGACGCAATAGCTTATGATTGTTCCCTTGGGCACTGCAATTGGCATATCGCCCTCTTCACCCGTTCCTCTTGGCAGTGCTGTCGTACGGACGGCTTGTCTGATATTGACGGGAACCGGAGGATGCAGGCGCAGAGCTAAATTCGATCAGATCTCATAGCTCGGTCAATCTCCCTGTGTTGTGGTAGGATGACTTACACTCTCGAATGCACCCTTGAAGGTACTTGAGATCCTTGAATTCTGCAGGATCTGGTCGCCTTCCTTCAAGAGTCTCGACTTCTGCCTTCAGTCGATGCCAAATATTAGGGCTGCGGGAGAGCACGAAAAAAAGATTCGAGAGAAGTGATGCAGTGGTATCTCGGCCTGCGACTAGCAGTGATAGAGCCTGATCTCTCAACTGCCCGATGTCTCCACATTGACCAGCCATGTCTGCGAGGATTGATGGAGGCTGCTTCGAAATATCTCCCGATTCTTCGCCACGACTCCTGTTAATAGCAATGTTCACATACTTCTCAGCGAAGGTCCGCACTGTCAAGCAATCCTTCTTGAATTGCGAATTGGGAACGAAATCTGCCACGGAGCCAACAACGAAACGATCAACTAGCCTCTGCTGACTTCGATTGAATGCATCTGCAAATTCAGTGGCTGCGCTGTCATTAGCTTTTGCCGCCGATAAGCTGTGACAGGAGTCCCCGAAGAGAAAACTTGTCGCCACATCAAGCGAAAAGCGAAAGAAAAGCTCTTGCAAATCCACGATTCCATCCCGCTTCTGCTGGGCATGCACCGTCTCCACGAGAGCATTCACGTGTATGTCAATTGTCTCCGCTCGAGACAAGCGGTCTTTCGCAAAGCTTGGCCGCAGTTGTTGGCGCGCTTCTTTCCAGATATGGCCGTCACTAGCGAAGATGCTGTCTCCGAGCAAAGGCCGAAAAGCATGTCTTCTCCGCTCCCCTAGTTCGAAATCCTGATGTTGCGTTGCCAACAGAGCCTTCAGATTCTCAGGCTCGCAAGTCACAATGATCTCAGAGCCGGGAATGCGAGCCACATATGTGTTCCCCGCTTGGGTGAAGCGCTCTTGGCATGTTGACAAAAATCTGTGCAGTCGTAAACGGTGATAGCTCGAGACTACTGTATCGAGTCCAAGAAAAGGGTCAAGCTGCCACAACCTCTTGGGACGTAACGTCTTAAACGACGTACCAAGAATAGAGCTCAAGATATATTGACACAATTTAATGAGGGCTAATATTGCAGCGAGAATCAAGGGAGCGAGTTCTGGATTCGAAAGCAACATGATGCTTGCTGCAACTAGTGCTCATCAAGACAGGTCTATGTTATAGTAAGAAATTGTCATCGGCGTCTCATCATTGCAACCCGGGATTCACCTCAGACACTACAAGCCTCTTGTGATACAAAACTGATAAGCCTTGGAATCAAGATTCACAGGCTGCGCTAATAGGATCCTCCCGATCTGTAAGTGAAACTCGGAGGCTCAATACAGAATCCCGTTACAGCCGAACCGTGTCCCGTAAACACGTGGATTGAACTTACTAGGCGAAGTCATTTATGATAGATGCGTCTGACATTTGAGCTCCACTAGGGCCCGTGTCGCGTTCATCCAGACACAGACACGACGTTTTGGTTTGATAAGGGGTTCCTTAGACCTGCTTCAGTCATTGACGCTGAGCATGTTTCGTTGATGCCGTACAGGCTCCTAAGATTGTCTGCAAACCGTCTCTCGATGTAGCCAATTGGAAATCGCTAGCTACGCTCACCAATCAATCATCAACCCGCATTTGTGACGCCCCAGTATGAAAGGTACTGGTCTTATCAATCTTGGGTACATCAAGAGAGCTACAAAGCATTGCTGGACCTATCTAACCCCTCAAAGCTTTGATGTTGGCTGAGAGAGCCCCTTATTTACGTCAGGGTTAGGCCTCTTTCGAGCCTCAAACTGCCTCTTCATCCAAAACAGCCGATCATCATCAATAGTCCGCTTAGACCTTGAATCGGTGCGCTCCCACAGGTCCTGCGTCCTCTGTTCGTCCTCTCTCCAACGTTTCAATTCTTGTGTCAGCCACCGTCCAACATGTACAGCAATTTCCGCAGGCTTTTCGAACGTCAGAAAATGCCCGCACTTCTCAACGATAACATCCGCTACTGCACCTGCAGCTACACCACCGCTACCGCCAATACCCGTACCAGTCACCTCCAGCTTGTCAGCCCTTCCTTGCGGCTTCGCGCCTGCCATCAATGAATTTGAGCCATGGATATACAAGCACGTGGGACGAAGATAAGGGAGCTGCATAAACGTCAGGGGAGACTCCGGCCGATAAAATGCGTTCGTATAATTCCGAGCATCTCCCGAACCCAGGTCTGGATGCGAAAGCCCGGTTGGCTTCAACTCTGTGAGTGGTCTCTTGTCAGGTGGGTATGCTGCACGAGCAAAGGTAAATATCTCGTTGTGCTTCGTTGTCGTCAGTGTTACTGGTCGTGTTCCCGTTTCAATCTTTCCATCATACAGCGATGTCGGTAAGTCGCGAAGAGCGTGTTTGCCCCAAAGACGAAACGCTCGCTCGTCCCATCGCTTAAAAAGTGGGTTTCGCCCTGCCTCTGCGATTGCTTTCTCGCGGCTTTCCCAAATGTCTTTTTTGAGTGCCAGGCCGTAGAAGGTGTTGAAAGTGTTCTGCATCTCTTTCGCACTACGATTGATCGTAGGCTCGATTGCAATCACCGTGGTCAGTAATCGTGGGTGGAGTAGGGCCAGATTGATCATCTGGTTGCCGCCCATACTGTGGCCAATGCCGACTATTGGACGGAGCATTTGGTCGCGAAAGTGATTGACCATCAATAGCAGATCTCGTGCGTGGTCAAACCAGGATGCTACTCAAACTTGTGAGTAAGTCGTTGCATGATCAGCACAAGTATTCTTACGGTCATTGCCTGTTTTGTCTTCATTCATAATACCGCTGGCGCCTTGGTGAGCCACATCAGCGAACCAAATGTTGCGTATTCGTAACCCATTTCCTTGCTTAGAAACTTGTAGCAAATCGTCCCATAGCGGTTCGTACAGCTCTTTGGGAAAAGCACTCGAGTGAGCACCAATGATGGTCACATCTCCCGGCTGCGGTGAGAGATTGTCCAGCGGCGTGTATTGCTTAATCTCAAGATGCAAAACCTCCTCCTGTTTTCCAGCTAATGATCTAGGATATCCTCGAATGTGCTGGCATGGCACGACGTGCTTCTCGCAGCGAAAATTGGCAGTTGACATTTAGGCAGCTGTATACTACTCAAGTACAAACTTTCCTCATTACTTTCTGTACATGCAACTACGCTATCACTGTCTTTGAATGGCGAGATGATGCAAACAACCCCTGTGATCGGCAATACACTTGACACAAAGCTTCGAAGCGCGCTTGCAGGGTATTAGGGACGGGTCGCATATTCTCCCAAATTCAATGATAAGCTGATCAATGTGGGTCATTAATGAGACAGCTTTCGTATCGGCATGTGACTATGGCAATTCATGCAGTCGAGTGGGTTTCGCCCGCACAGTCCTCAGGGCACGACATTGTCGAAGTTTCAATGACCATGGACTGTTGACTCTGCAACGTACCTCAAACGTGATTCCCCGTACAGAAATTTCAAAGCTTTCTTGAGGACTTACAATCCCAGCTACTAACGATGGGAGATTCACAGCTCCCAAAGTCCACCAAATCCAGCTGTGGTCACAATCAAGACCAGCAGCAAGAGAAAGCGCCCGCTACATATCACGCCTCCCCAATTCCGTCCAGCAAGCCACACAGAAAACCCCCCACTTCTTTCTGGCAAAAACAATGGCAGCACCTCCAATCGTCCAACACAGCACCCGCCACACCCCCCGACGGCGGCCTCACAGCCTGGCTCCAAGTCCTCGCCTCCTTCCTCATCAGCCTCAATAACTGGGGTCTAGTCAACAGCTTCGGCGTCTTCGAATCCTACTACTCCACCACCCTGCTCCCCACATACTCCCCCTCTGCCATAGCCTGGATCGGGACGCTCCAAGGCTCGCTCCTCCTCATCGTCGGCGCGCTCTCCGGTCCTGTGTCTGACATGGGGTATTTTAAGCCCACGCTCGTGGTCGCTGGATCCCTTCTCTTCCTTGGCCTCATCATGCTTAGTCTGTCGACAAAGTACTACCAGGTCATGCTCTCGCAGGGCGTGCTCATGGGCGTGTGCTCGGGCTTCCTGTATATTCCGAGTGTGGCGCTCATCCCGGTGTATTTCAAGAAGCGGAGGGGCTTGGCGCTTGGGTTGGCTGTTGGCGGGGGGTCGATTGGTGGTGTTATTTATCCTCCCATCTTCAAGAGCCTGCTGAGCTCTGTGGGCTTCGCGTGGGCGGTCAGGTTGATGGCTTCGATCGCTTTCGTGTGTCTTGCTGTTGCGGCTATGATTATTGAGCCGACGGGACCTCGTGCCAGGAGGCAGTTGATGGATTGGAAGGCTTTTAGGGAGGTGCCTTATGTGGCTTTGATGGGGACGGCGTTCTGTAAGCTCCATCTCCCTTCTTCCTCAGTCCTTCCCCATGACTTCCACTACTATGCCCCTTCCGACTATCTGCACGAAACACATGCTGAACCATGCGAAAGTCACCTTCTCCGCCATCCTAGTCCCCTTCTTCCTCACGCCCACCTATGCCGCGCAAACCCTGCACACCTCGCCCACCCTGTCGTTCAACCTTCTCGCAATCCTGAACGCCGCTCAGTTTCTCGGCCGCGTTCTTCCGGCTTGGGCATCTGATATCACCACCACCACCACCATCACCCCTGCGCCTACCTTTGCCTCTGGCCCTGCACCTAAACACCCCCGTCCCTCCTCCACTACCACTACCAACCACCCTACCCTTACTCCTACCGCTCCCCACCCTTCCTCTCCAAACCACACGTTCCGCCTCCGCCACCTCCTCCGCCCCGAAATCCTCCTCTGTCTCGCCAACGCCCTCGCAGCCCTCCTCGCATTCACCTGGCCAGCCATCCACGCCCTCGCGCCTTTCATAACGTGGGAAGTTCTGTTCGGGTTCACGTCGGGGATGCAGTCCACGCTGCCTGCTATTGTGTTGCCGATTGTCAATAAGAATGGAGTGAAGGGTTTGGGCACGAGGTTGGGTATGGTGTATTGTTGCGCTGGGGTGGGGGTGTTGATTAGTGGGCCGGTGGCTGAGGCGTTGGGGGGTGGTGATGGGGGTGGAAGGGGAGGAAGAGGAGGAAGGGGTGGAAGGGGAGGGAGAGGAGGGAGGGAAGGGAGGGGGTTCTTGGGCGCGCAGATCTGGACGGGTGCGTGTTTGTGTGTTGCGGCGGGGTTGTATGTCGTGGTGCTTAGGGAGGCGTGGAGGGTGAGGAGGGTGCAGGGGAAGTAGTTGGTTTTTTAACGAGGGGTTTGGGCGGTGAGGGCTGGAGATGAACGGAGTTGGGTCACGGGAGATGGGGACTTTGGGGACCTGGGATCAGAGATGGTCTGGTCAGCCTCTTTTACAGGGCAAGCTCGCTTCACAAAACAAGATTTACTCGACGAGGACACAGGATCGCTCAGCAGCATGGGGGTCACACTTTTCGATACAACGCGTTCAACTAGGCAAGGCCCTTTAATTTAGAAGGCAAAGATGGATGATGCAATCGGCTCCAGGTCATGATGCTTCATACAATTCGACCTTTGCATCTCCCAACCCGGCACAAACGAACGCGGATGCCCGAGCAAAGAGTGAAATAAAGAATGTGATCTTTACGCTGCTGACGTCGTGTTAGTGAAGTTGTTACTTCTCGAGCGAGACTTGCTTGTGCACAGGAAGCTATTAATCCTTCCGCCAGCCTCGACAGTGAATGTACAAACGCATTTCCAAGACTGAGAATGTTTCATCTCACAGTTATAATTGACATCGCAAGGGCCAGCACGAAGCGATACTCCTTCACTTTAGCCTGCATCGAACCGATGAAACGATCCACCATCGAAATCAGTGAAAACAAATGCACATAGTTCACAACCCCAGAAATGAGAGTATGGTGAAGATGCCCTTGAGGCCGAATTTCGACGAAATACGTCAAAGAACTTGTAACCAAGACTGAGCCCGACGCAGCCTTTGTAACCAATTGTTTCAAGTCCAGGAGCCCTTTCTTCTCTCCGCCTCATTGTTCGACTGAATATCATTCTGAGACAATGACTTGATACAGCAACGCTCCTATGTGCAGCCTCCGATAATCCTTCACCTCATTTCTGCCCTTCTACTTCACCAATATTTGCTCACACAAAATCTAAGCCCTACACCAAAAACAACAAAAAAATGCATTTCACACTCCTACCAACGCTGGCGCTGGTAAGTCTCGCCGTTGCCGCTCCCACCACCAACACCACCACCATCCCAGCCGAACTTAACTCCACAGAACCCTCCTCCCTCCTCCTCAAACGATCAAGCAACGGCTGGATCGGCTCCGCCTCAGCCGCCCACTGCCGCACGACAGGTACACTCCCCAAAGACGCGCACAAAGACGACCCTAATCTCATGGATGGGGGATGGTACATGAAACCACGGCCTGAGTTGACGGAATCGCATAAATGCTACCCCTTTGGACCGCAGACGGATGATGTGGGTGTGAATTGGTACCTCCCCCCCCCCTTTCCCCTTTCCCCTTCCCCCTTTCCCTCTCTCCCCTTCCCCCTCCTTCCCTTCCCCTTTCCTCTTCTTTTTGAATGATAACTAACGGTTTGGTTTTTGGCGGGAAACAGGGGTTCAGCAGCCGGAACCTTCACACGCTTAATCCTCTGGGATAATGCCAGTTGTAGTGGCACGCCCATGTTTCGCATCAATCAGATCGAGCATAAATATGGGACGTGCTTTCGCACCAAGGATTTCCCCGGCTTGTCTGCTGTTATGCCTATGTGGCGCGATGATTTGAAGGATGGGAAGTGGTTTGATGGAAAGGATGGGGCGCCGCAGGGGAGTTATTAGGTTGGGGTTGGGGTTGGGGTTGTGGGTTGTGGGGTGGATATATTAAATGAAAGGTTTTTTCAGAATTAAGGTAATGAAGATATATACTGGTGGGGTATTCCGCTGTGGATTTTGATGTGCAAGATCGGTATGCACAGCTAGCTCTCTGATGACGAAGAATTAGACGTAGGATTTTCATTGAAGCAAAGCTGGAGGCTATAACGTACTACCTCCGCCATATAAATATCGCCTCAATTTGAGACACAGAAATCAAAGTCTGTTCAAAAAACTGTTCACAGATTACATGCAATTAAGCTTCCATGCGCATCGTTACTCTCTTGCAATTCCAATACCAATCCCATCCCCACGCAAACTTCATACAGACACGACCTTTCGCAAGCAAGACAATCTCATAGCCCCAGATCAACACCACAAACACATTCTCCCACATCAGGCCTCGTCAGTCAATAAGGCAAGGGGAAAAGAAGAAGATGGAAGAAGAATGGCGGACGTGAACCCCTCACCTTTCGATTATGATGACCAATCCATAAGGGTAAGAGCGGGGGAGGGAAAAAATAGCCATTTCTTCCTCGCATCTGAGCTGGCAGGAACGGTTGGGGGAGGGGGGTGAAGACTTGAGGACGTCATTGTTCTGCTCTTTTGGAGGACGTCGTGGATGCGTGTGCTTCATGCTGGTGTGGATGTGAATAAGGGATTCGTCGATATGCGTTCATGGGAGTAACGTTGACTGTTGTGGAGTCAGGTGGGTCAGTTGGCTAGGAATACAACTTTAGAGGCTTGGGTGGACCAGAGATGAGGGAGCTTGGTATGGGGGCCTCCTGGAAAGAAAACGAGGGGGGAGGGTGATGACACGGAGGAAGGTGAAATGAATTTATGGTACTGTCAGAATTGTAGTCTGAGGGACATTTGGAAGAGATAGTGGATTGGTTGGGACGACGAAGGAAGGTTGGAGTCCGATAGAGTCGTTGAATGTCAATGTGGGATAGGTTAAGAGATTTCCGGCGTTCATTGTCCGTGTCTGGCGGTCAAGCGTTGGTATTGTTCGAATCTCTCGTTCTCTTCTGGTTCACTGTGGAGTGGAGAGAAGTGCCCGACGGGCCTCGCATCATACGTCGGCTTTCGAGCAAGTTATGCGCTGATCGCGAAACCGACATCTTGTTCCAGCTATGTTCGACGAGAATCCCAGTCCTGCACTTGTGCATGACTGGTCTCTTCGTTTACATATAAGTTTCAGAGCTAAGATGCGAATCGGGCTTCAAGGATGGCCCTTTTCAGATATCAAGATCAGGTGATTATTGATCAGCGGAGGTGCTGACGCTAGGATGTTAATGTAATTGTATCGCCATGCCGCACTAGTCGGGAACAGGGCCTTTCGAACGGACCAACAGGCCGCGTATGGTCTCCGCTGTCACTCGTTCTTAATTTCGACACGTGGACCTGTGGGGAGCCGTATGTCAGCAGTCATTCCATCAGCACTAGGGCGGGAGACGAGCTGTGACAGGTCCGAAATGTACGGTTCGTATAGCCTTCGTTTAGGCTGACGCGGATGTATAGAGGCACAAAATGGGGCTGTTCGCCCGATGAGCCTCGAAAATTTGGAAAGTGCCATTCACATTTCAGGCTAGGTAATTGCTCGTACGATGGCGGACGCAGCGTTAAATCGGTTCCCATCAGGAACATCTTGGTCATTGGCAGCGGAAGCCTACCGTCTAGTCGACCAGTATGTCTCGCTTCCTCTGTCTCTGGACCTTGCTACGGCAGTCCAAGAAATTCTCCCGTTGGATACGCCTAACGCCTTGGCTTTTGACAACGGATGTGGCCCTGGCACCATGGTTGCCGTGCTGAAAACTTTGGCCTCTGACCTGCCAGTTGTCGCGAGCGACCTGTCAGAAGGTATGATCGCACAGCTCCAAGACCGTGGGAGGGAGCTTGGGTGGAAGAATGTTGAGGCGAGTGTTGTTGATGCCAGGGATTTGAACGCATTGAGTGTCGGGGCCATACCTGAAAAGTTCTCCCACGTCTTCAGCACCTTCATGGTATGTCTCGCTCAGGAGCCGGAGAAGATAATGAAGGAGATGTTCCGTGTGATGAAGCCTGGTGGAATATTGGGATTGGGCGTCTGGGCTGAGCCCTACGTATCATTCTGGAATGATGCGTTTACGAAGGCCGCGAGGGAGTTAGAGCCAACATATTCCCCGGTCAAGTTGATGGCGGAGCAGTGGACTTTTCGCGAGGAGGTTGAGAAGAGGATTCGTGAAGCAGGTTTTGTGGATGTGAACGTATGGGAGACGCAGAAGTCTCCAACTTTTCCAAATGTTGAACAACTGGCTGCTGTTTTCATAGAGGGAAGGAATCCAGCGTTGCAGAAGATGATCAACTCCTGGATAGTTTTGGGAAGAAGTATGGATGAAATGTTGCCTCTATTCACGAAGGCACTGGTTGAATTGTATGGGCGTCCAGATGGAACTCTTGTGGGGCCTGTGCATGCTTGCTTGAGTACAGCAAGGAAGCCCAGTTAAGCTGGTGTACTCTATGGGTGACTTCGCCAGCAATGTAAACAGCATTGTATATGATCTCATCGTCCAGTAGCCCAGTAACGGTCGAGGTCGCTTTGTTTTATTCTACAAGCCATCAGTATATCTTGCAAAGAGATACGGAGCTACAGGGCACTCACTCGTAACCCCACTGAAAACAAGTCTGATGCACAACTGGGCTGACGTCCTGCGCATCCTCATCTTCGCCGTAATCAAAGACTTCTCTGACACCCAGCTGAGTGTACTTCTTCAGCAATGTCCTCCTCCACCTCCCATTCTCTCCCACGCATCTTGCCCAACGTCCAATTTGCCTCTCATCATCTTCGCATCTCCTTCCCATGAAGAAGCGGCAGTACCATTGAAACCAGCCGCGTGGGTCGTAGCGATGGTCTATCCATCCTGCTGCCTCCCACTCTTCAATTGACTGCCCACACTTGACTTTGTATTTATTCACTTCAGGGTCGTAGTCGGGCGAGGTGAGGAAAAGGGAAATATCGAGTCCAGTGTACCATTCTTTTGGTATATCATCCCAGTCATCAGAGATTGTGGCGCGTAAATGACGCGAATAAAGAGAGCGGAAGTAAGAGCCTCCAAATACACCTTCGCGAATCATGTCTTCTGGAGATTTATTTGGGACGAAGAGAGGGTAGTCGGCAAAGCGAAAGGTTGTGTCTTCGTCTTGTATGGGTAGGGAAGCCGCTTGAGTCCACGATTTCCAGCCTGCGCGTACCTCGGAAATGTCTGCAGAAGAGGGAGGGTCGCTGGTAGGGAGGGCAGTCTTGACTGTAGGTTTCATGACCGTTTTCTTTGTAGATTTAGATCTTCGTGGTCCCACCTCATCCCCAATTGCATCTTCATTGTAGACAGCTTTCGCAGGCGCCGCAGCGATGCGCGCCGAAGACCGCGAGGGTAATTGTGACTCGATTTTTCGCTTCTTCGCTGACGGTTGTCGTGATGCTACTATCCTCACGCGTGAGGCTGGCTTATGAAGGATCCCAAGTTCTTTGAGATGCGCTTTGTTGCGTTGAATATTGGCTTTCCTCAACTCCTCAATGTCGGCCAGCTCTGGCCCGTTCGGCCTCATGTCGGTGCTTTGTAGCAATCAATGTGACTCTAACTACACATTCAGCGGATCAGAGTCCAGATGCGTCAACGGGCCATCCATGCGTATAATACCGTTAATACGACCCTGAACAAGCGGTGATGTCATGCGCTAGAGCTAGCGGTGAGCCTCATACGGTATTTTAACCGATAGCACCGCCCCTTGCTCTCCTCCATTCTCCTCCAACATTCTCTCACCTCTGTTTGCGCTTTGGGAAGAAGATCTTCGTGCACCGTCAACATCAGCGATCAATACTGAAGATGACTTCCACCCAGCAGAGCTATATAATCAAGTTCCAGAAGTGGCGGACCTCGTAGTCAAAGAGCTTACTGTCACGGAGACGCAAATGCTTCTCATCAGGACTGATGATGCTCTTACAGCCTTTTGTTATGGTCCCGAGTATATTTTGGAACGCTTGCTAGGCATCAGCTATGAATGATACTATGCAAGGGAAAGGCTGTACAAGTTGCCATCTCCGCCACGTCTTCCACAAGGCACATGGGAGAAGAAGCTTGTTGGAAAGCAGCTGATTTCGGAGGATGCGCAGCCAGGAGTTGATGTACGTCCTATGATTATTCCCACAATTGAATTCCACCGCGTTACGAATAGCTCTGGACAAAAACGGGGCGAGAACTACCTGCTAACCCCTTTTGACCAGGACGTTCGAACGATCCGATGTCCTTGAACCAAATCTTGTAGGAGTTTCCGCAAACGCAGACGACATCCTATTTGATGAGATTCGGTGAAATTGTCCACAGAGAAATCTTGGACCTGGCTGCCGCTAACAGAGTGTCAGACTTAATGTCAAATCGCGTCAAGACCGGGTGACTCACGTATACCATCGCTAAATACGAGCGATACAATCCGAGACCTGGAGTCCTTGGCCGTGGTACTTGCTCAGCAGAGTATTTCATGGAGGTACCAACAGGATCCAGACTTTCTAGGCACGAATGTTATTCTAACGTAGCAAACGCTTACCAACAAACATGACGGGGCCTCCTTTCGTGCAGACTACAGCGTAGGTAGCCGCCTACTACTCTATTTCATGGGAACCATCGGACAGAGCGCTGTCGAGCGCACTCAAAATCGAAGGCCATTACTGGTGAAAAAAGCAACCGACGCCGAAGGATTCACACTAGCCCTCGAAGGATTTCGGCCTGTCAATTAGCCCTATACGGCGCAGAGATCCTCTACGCACGCAATCTTGTCTTGACCCGAAAGCATTCAACGCCGCAAATCTTGCGGCTCATGCATAGCCGCAAAACCTAATCTCACTCAACCAAGCCCGGGGTTCTAAAGACACCCCGCCGTATGTCGATATCGAGAACATAGCATTCAGGCTTTCGTGTACGGAAGAGTCGAAGTGTCCCCTCGAACCAACCAGAGCCTAGATCATTGAGCCTCAGGGGCGCAATTGCTGGCCCACGCTTCGAAAGGGGTTCTAGGCACGCAGAGCGCCACTCGCCCGTGTTGGCGATCTATTTTCATCCCTCAAAGGTCAAAGGTCTAGAGAGTCTATGGTGGAATGGGCGACCATCGCCCATGAATTGCTCGGTCAGTCACGTAGATGACATTTGAGATTGGACGTTTGAAGGGGGAACGTCTAAACCAGGCACACTAGGGTGGCCCGGTATATTTGCCCTGCAGATGTCCAAAAAATTGGTCCGACTGTGCCGTATTTGATCATATTCTAAGTGCTTCGAGTGTCGAGCTGGCTCCAGTCAGCCTCATAATCGTGCAACTTTGACTGGATTCTAATGTCGAAGCCTAGTGCTGCACACTAAATGCCCGGCATTTGGATCACATACGTCAGAGGCAGTGATCATTTCTTGTTTTCAATCAACCATTCTACTTGATCTCCGAAGGACATCAGTGATTTCTCATTCAACTCGTGCTCTGATTTGGTTCTGATCCAGCGATATACACCAGAAGTGTCATGACAATGACGACTACCAAACCGCCACTGACCCTTTCTGCCGTGTTTGACAAAGTGCCTGAGGTCGCCGACCTAGTCGTCAAAGAACTTGATCCAAACGACACAAAGGACCTCTTGATTGAGACTGACCCCTTGATCACGAGATTTTGTCACGGAAAAGGCGGCGGATTCGATCGTCTGATTGCCATTAGTTCGGCAGGAAAGAAGGAGAGAAAAGGCATCAAAAGGCTACCCTCTTTACCTCGCCTCTTGGAAGGCGAATGGCGGAAACGATTGATGGGAAAAAGACTTGTGGCGGAAGATGCAGAGTCTGATGACACGGTATGGGGCTTCTTTCCTTGCACTGCTTGCATTTACGTCCTTGTTCTATGGCTCTTCCAACACTCTCTGCTTCAATGAAACAAAACATTACTGATCGTTGTTTCAACAATAAAGACGTTCAAGAAGTCCGATATTCCTGCTCCAAATCGTATCGGCGCTGCGGCTACTGATTGTTACATGGATTTCAAGAAGAACAGGTGATTTGTCCAATCTTGTGACAAGCCTGTCGGAGCTAATCTATCCTCAGATTGAACGTGTATCTTTGGGAGGGCAAAGTAAGTAATGTTGGATACGGCTAAGTCATTAAAGAGGAAACTGGTGGGGGACCAAAATGCTACACGGCCTCGAATCCCCGATACTTGTTTCACCTTGGGCCTCTCCACGAGAGATGGATGGTATCTTGGCGCTGCGCCCAGAGAATAGTCTTGTCTCATGCGCACTCAATCCTTCAGCATCATCTAGATTCTGTCCTGGATGATTTGGCGATTGCTGGGGGCAATTTCATCGTGGCTATGGCTCCGCGCACCAATGAAAAGCACGACTGACCGATGAGTAAACATTCAACTAGATTTTCTTTCCGAAGGATTCGTTCCAACCGCTTGCATAAGTTAGTGCGGCACTTCGACGTCTCTAGTGTCGACCGAAGGATCTGCATTAGGGTTCAGTGATATCAAGGTAGCGCATAGCCGGATCCTCTCCACCAATCAATATTCCAACAAGGCTGAGGCTCTTAAGCAGAGCGTTAAGCCATTGAAGATCCAATTATGGTAGCTCGATGCAAAGCATTTGGCCATTTGAGATCCTACGAATTTCTAAGTGGCCTCACCTACTGCTAATTACTTGGCCGAGGCGTTCATGTTCAAGCCTCTAGCGGCGAAGGGTTTCGAAAATCTCGGGATTCCCCCATGAGTAAGGCGGCTGTACATGGTTAGATCAACCGCAGAGTCAAGACCGCCTCGACCGAGAAAGCTGCTCTCAAGTTCAGTTCCTAACATTAGGCGGTGCAACACGCTCGTTTCATGACTACGAAACAGATCCTATGGGCAGAGTGTGGCTTTTGCATTATTATTTTGAGGCGGAGGAGACCAAGAAGGCAGGACATGGAGTGGACAACCTGGCGTGAGAACGCAGGTATAAGTACGGTGATGGCCTCCAGACGTTCTTATTGCTACAAACACTTCCCTTTAGCATCTTCCCAAGACCTTACAGTTGACTCATTGAACACGAACCTTCCACCATTTCGGGCGCTTCTTAGATTCTCTAAAACTATTCCCATCTACTGAGACACCTTTCTCTGGTCAACTAGCCAGCTTTAACCACCGACCGGCAAGATGCTGGTTGGAGCACTCCTTCTCGCTCTCATAAGCGTCGCGCGAGCCGATAATAAATGGTATGCGATATGGCCTACGGATAGCGCGAACAAGGCCGCCAACCAGAAGATTACGGATGATCTGACTTCGAAAGTCAAAGACAACCTTTTCGTTTCCAAAAGTGGGCTGGGTAACCACTACTGGTATGCCCTTCTAAGCGATGATGATAAGAAGCACTATGACGGCTTTGACGGTGTTCGCCACGTTGCATTGCCAGAAGCAAATTCAGGAGACAGATATTTCAAACCAATAACTCAACAAAGCCGATCGCTACACAAGAGAGATCCTCCGGAGTCACAAAAACCCGCACCCGATCACCTTAAAATTATCTCGCAGGCCAATGGCCAGAAATTTTCTGACTTGGACGGGTACTATTACGACAAATCTGCGGGAGATGGCATAAAAATCTATATCATTGATACAGGACTCAATAAGCACGATGTAAGTTTCCCTGCCACTTCCACCATTTTTAGTACTTACGGAAGTCGTGTAGACCGAATTTCCAAACCAGATCAGCTGGCTTCACGCGGGCCCCTTCCCAGACAATGTAGAGAATGACTCGGATACTTCCCCGGATGAGGGCCATGGGACTTGTATGGCTTCCTCAGCCCTTGGTGTGAAAGACGGGGTAGCTAAGAAAGCTGTCCTCACTATGGTCAGAGCCGATACCCATACTAGCACCGACAAAATTCCCGATGGAACAGCGATTTCGCCTGAGCGCTGGATCGATTCTTTGGCAATAACATATGACGACATTGTGAAGAACAATCTCAAAGGAAAAGCAGTCGTCAGTATGTCTTGGGGTGTTGACCAGAAGAAGGAAGACAACGCTTACTCCGAGTGTATTCGGGACGCTTTCAAATTTCTCTTGAATGAACTTCTGAAGCTGGATGTTCCTCAAATCATCGCAGCCGGCCAGAATAAAGGACTCCCAGGACCAGGTGTTGATCCAGATCTGATAACTACATATCCTGCCCTCCTCGGAGTAGGCGACACCCCAGACATCCCAGGTCTCACCGTAGTTGCCTCAGTGGATAAAGATGGTGACTATGAAGCAGGTAGCAGACGGGATGATAAAAAGACAATTGCCGCAATGGGTGACGGAGCAGAATGCGCAAAATCATCTGGAAGTGGAGAGTACATTACATCAGGAACATCACCTGCTACAGCCCAAGTAGCGGGACTTCTCGCATATTTCATGAAGCTTGGCAAGTCAGGAGCTGACGCCCGCACACAACTATTTGACAAGGCTTACAAGCGATCCTCAGGCAATGACCCAGCAAGCAAAGTCGCCTGGAATTTGATCAACACACGCGACCCCGGCAGCGCAAGCACCCCCGCAAATCCAACCGCATCCTCTGGTAGCACACCAAACGGCCTCCAATGCAAAGGAATTGGCGGTGACCTCTGGGTCTTAAGCCGCGATCAGGCAGCCGAAGCAGCAAGACAGTTCTGCGGCCAAGACGTCTCGCCAAAAGAATACTACCAAGGCAGCGCCAACTACCTCTCCCTAGAAGTAGCCAACGTCAACGACAAGACCAAACCTATGACCGCGGCCCCCGACTGCGCAAACACGTTCATCAGCCAAGTCATCGACGGCTGTGACGGCTCCGACAAACTCAACAACCCTTTCAACTACAAATTCGGCGGCACTTTCACCACCCCCGACGGCTGGCAATTCACGCTGACCCCGAAAGCGCAGAAGACCAAGGACGAGAGCTGCAACGTCAAGTATAAGTTCCTCTTTGACGATTTTGAGGTCCAGGGGAAGTATTTCCCAGATGCAGTCTTGGGCGCGAATGGAGAGGGTCTGCAGAAGCAGATTTCGGGCTGTGGGAAGCTGGAGAATTGGAATTTTCAACGCCATGCGACTGATCAGGATAATGAGTGGCAGTGGACGGCGAGTGGGCGGTTGCCGATTGGAACGAAGAGCTGTGTTGGCAGCGCCACGAGGAGCGCGGGAGGGAATGATAATGCGCCTGATGGATGCAAGGGAGCTGGTTAGAGCTACCTACTTTGAGCGTGGTCTTGCATTGTTTGGGTTATATCTATCGAGCGTTTTTAGCGAGCGAGGCGCATTTTGCGATGGTAGTGTATGATAACATCCGTTTAGATATAAATGGCGATGTATACATAGCGACTGCACTTTGTATTTTAGATATTACCGTCATCTAGACAGGGATAATGATGTCGAGATAGCAACTGCATCTCTCCCTCTGCATATTCCCATCATTTCAGGCATCTACATATCTAAACCTCCCCCAAAAAGACTTCGATTCTGTTGGCAGTGCCTAATTCGGCTTGGCGCCGACGTTGCTGCCGCCTTGCATCAATTGATTATCGCCAGCCTTCTCACCAGACCTACACGAACAAGCGCGACACAGAACCTCCCAGAGATCATGGCCTCTAGGCCGATCTCTTCAATAAAATCCCTAAAGTCATCGATCTAGTCGCTCCACAGCTCGATCCCAGCAAAACCGTACGCTTATTAACACAAGTCGATACCACTATCGCAAGGTTCTGTCACGCTAAATGCGGTGGCTTCACTCGATCGGAGGGTATCAGTCAGCGAGGCAGGAAGATCCGATATCTACCTTCTTTGTGTCGACTGCTGAGAATTGAAGGGGAGGGGAGGCTTATTGGGAGGAGGGTGGGAGGGTGGGAGGGTGGTTATGGAAGATGAGGAGAGAGATGATGTGGTATGTGATACTTCTCTGCTTCAACGATGATAATAGTCCTGCTAAGTCTGAACTGCTGACAAAAGTTTGACAAAGACTTTTAAATGGTCAATTATTCCTGATCCAACGCTCGGGGATCAGGGGGTGATAACATGGACGTTTAGAGGAATATGTGATCTGACTGGCTTTGTGATTTCTTTGATAGGGATGAGGGCTGGCTGTGAATTTAGATTGGAAGTTTGGTTTGGTAGTGAGAGGAAGGTAATTCAAGTCAGTCATGGTTGAGTCATTGGGTAGAGGTAACGCAAAAGATCTGCAATTGCTATTTGTTCCTTCAATGTACATGTTTGAATGCATTAAAAATGCCTGCTAATATTGGAACTCCAGAAACGCTATTAACATCCTAATGAATTGAACAAACAACACACAAGAGCGGCAGTGACTGTGACACATGGACATCACTCATTTGTTCAGTCCTACTCTAAATACTCATCCGATATTTTCGCCCGTGTCCGACCGCGAGCTATCTGCTATCAATCAATGAGTCTTGCTGATGTTGATCATGAACGGCCATCTCGACGATGACGATTCAGCAGAGCTTGAAAATAAAGGCAGGCCAAAATCGGCGAAGCTTGAGACCTACATCAGCAACATTCACTATCGTCACTCAACGGACATCAATCGACAAATCTTTAGTCATGGCACGACGCAAAGTCCTCCAATCCTCAGAAGCGATCGCTGCAATCGTATCATACTATTTTGCGGCTCATTCAATCCTCCCCACATCGGACACCAGCAATTACTTACACATACTTTCTGGAATAGTGGAGCCGACTTAAACATCATAGCGGCAATAATCTTCCCTTTGGACGACGAGCGCCTGGAAGACAAATTCAAACGCAAGAAAGACACAAAAATCTTCCCGAAGGCCGAACGTGTACGACTGTGGAACGAGAACAATCCTAGCCATTGGTTCTGGGTGTATGACCGTTTTTTGGATGACTGGGACGAATTCGAACGATTGTTGATCGAGGACACTCTCATCGATGGGTACGACGTCAAATTCACGTTTCTATGTGGAGCGGAGTTCGTCGATACGCCAGCTCTGCCTGAGCGACCGTGGGATTGCGAGGAGATCATCGTCAGCGACGTAAATAGATCTGGTAATTTTTACGGACAAGGCTTCATAACACCGAGAACCATCGAAGACTATCATCCTTGGGAAATGATTCCCTTTTTACCAAAGCCGAAGGCTGGAGGAGGCGTCATTAAATTACCTGGCGTTTCCGTATTGTCGAAATCAAGCTCATCACAATCCTACCTCAAAGAAAATCAACCTGCTCCTAGCAGTCCGTCTATTCTGGAGAACCAAACCCACCAAACCCACCAAACCCACCAAAACCTAGAAGGCAGCCAAATAGGCGGCAAGCTTTTCTCAAAAGACTCACATCGAAACTCAACCGTCTGGGAGTGCCGGCTCAAAAGCGAACCTCTGTGCAGCATCCGATTCGTGCCGGGCAATACTTCCCAGCGCGGGATTAGCTCGACACTCATCCGTGAATATATCAAGAATTTCTCGGGTGGAGAGCTTTATGAGAAGATTAAGGATCTGGCTTTGAACCCGGAGATACTGGTTGAGTTATTGGATTGGTGAAGGGAGGGGGGGGGGGGGAGCAAAAAGACTTGACTGGGTTGTGATGCGAAGAATGGGCGTTCTAATTTAATTGAGACACTGATGAGGACGAAGTGAGCTTTTCACTGGGGCAATAAGACGGGTTTGGGCTTGGGGTTAGATTTACTATGAATCTTGAAAAGAAAGTCTAGAGAAATCATAGAACAGCGAATATATCTAATTCTTTCCATTGATATTCTTAATAAGATATCTCGTACTCTCTACCCCCCACCCGCTATCACTGTAAAATGGTGAATTAGAGACATTCGTATATTCCGTGCCCCCCGACGCCTAGGAATTGGCAGCCGACTTGGAACCTAGCACAAGAATCCAATCATGTGCTATCAGCATAGTAAAAGGGATGGGGATAGAGGAATGTTACGCGAAATACTGCTCCATCTCCAAATCCATACTCACAACCCTTGCCGACACCCGTAAAAGACATCTGCCACATCCTACACAATCTTCCCATTTCATATATACCTCCACCTCAGCCCCCGATTCAAGAAGCAAACCAGGATTCCTCCTTCCGCTTAAACGCACCGGTATCCTCCCCTCCTCACACACCACCCTCGTGACCTCCCTAGCCCACCACCGACACCCCTTCGCTTGCATCCTCACACAATATTTCCCTTCCTCCAACCCCTCCAACCCCTTTACAAGCCCTCCGATGCCTACGTATCTAATACACGGCGCCCCCTCCCCCAACCCCCTCTTCCCAGGCTTTAAAACTACCACATCCTTAACCTTTGGCCGCCCGTCAGCAATCCTAAATCCACAACCGCGTTATCTAGCCATTCGTTCTCCTCACCGCACCGCTTCCCCCATCTGAGAATGCACGAGTTGCAAGCTGGACGTTGGCGGTATACGGGGCAGCGCATGGATCATCTTCCTTTCACAATCGTCCTGCGCGTCGGGGCTAGGTTGGAACGGGCCCCAGGGAGCGAGAAAACGTTGGTGTCCCTTTGTTTGCACAGTCACGGCGTTGTGGCCGTGATTGGACACAAAGATTTCGAGAGTAACTTCCTACTTTATACTACCAAGAGCGGGTTCAGATGGCAATGAAGATGGGCTGGTATAAAGTCGGATCCTTGTTTCGATTTTTAGTGGCCAGGGAAGCCGTTCGAGTACTGTGAATGCCGCGTGACTGGCGGTGCGTTCGCTGTTCACCAGGGCTATCCCTTCGGAAAAAGAGCCGGCTTTTGTCACTGTACGTCCGGCGCTTCACACCCAGGACAACACGACGATTTGAAAGCCTTCAGCAAGATCAATTCAATCAACAGTCTCCACTCCACCCCGAAGGCAAGCCCATCTCGCCCCTTCCTTGCTTTCACCAGCGTGAATGCATATCAGAGACATGCGTGTATCAGACGCCACCACCCCCTTCCTAAAACCCTGCTCCAATAGGAAAATCTCTCATGGTGTCACACCCCCGATCAAGAAACCCCAAGCATCAACACACCAAGAACAGTCTAGCTTCCTCCCAGCCCCTCGCCACACCGTGTGTACTTAACCCGCGCTCCCCCGAGAAATTCCTTCCTTCCTACACACCACCTCGCAAGAAGTGCGTGCAACAGATCCGAGGGCTGGGGGTCATTGAGGGTGTTGCGCAGACAGGACCGTGATGCGAGACCATTGGCCTATCTTACATCACTGCGTCCGTTCATGAGAGGTTGGGTTGTCCCATGAGACGAGGCTAGCTCTTCCCTTCTCCTTGTGAGCTGGCGTTCTGCCGTTGAATGGGACAGCTTGCCTTGGGTCGTCAACGGGTCCGAGGGCTGGTGGTCATTGAGGGTGTTGCGCAGATAGGACCGTGAAGCGAGGCCATTTGGCCTATCTTACATCACTGCGTCTGTTCATCAGAGGTTGAGTTGTTCCATGAGAGCAGGCTAGCTCTTCCCTTCTCCTTGTGAGTTGGCGTTCTGCTTTCAGTGGGATAGCTTGCGTGGGGTCGTGTACTGAGGGATTCTCTACACAACAAGGATCTTTCGCAACGGGTTTCTCAAAACCAGGCCCCTCCATCCTTCTCACCCCTGTTTTCTTTACAGATGGTGATGCACATGGGCTGTTGTTCGAGAGAGACTCTTAGCGGGGGGTTTGGCGTTGTGTAGGTTTTGTCAGGGGGGATTTGCTATGCACCAACGATCTCCACGACGATCTCTTGAAACCGGGCCACTCCATCCTTCTCACTCCTTTGTTTTCATGAAGCTGCTGAAGTTGGGCTGCGTCAAGGAGATCTTAGTGGGGGGTTTGCGGTGTGTGGATTTTGTCAGGGGGGCTATGCACCAAGAATCTTCGCGACGGGTCATTCAGAACCAGGCCCTTCCATCCCTCTCACTCTTCTTCTTTTTACTGATGGTGATGTAAATGGGCTGTTGTTCGAGAGAGATTCTTAGCGGGGGTTTGCGGCGCGTAGAAGCGATTTTACTTGGAGACGTTGAGTCCTTAAGGCTAGCCATACTAATGCCTTGGAGAGACTCCATTTTCCTGGGATCGCTGCGAGGGTCTGCGGCGCTTGATAATAGTCCACGGAGGGCCATGGCGAGAGTGGTGGACCTCGTTGATGCGATTTATTTAGCCCACTATAAAGATTGGTATATCCTTCGGGAGGGCGGGGAGTGTCGTGGGTGCTCCTTGTCCCCATCATTCTACTGCCTCGATGGAGTAGCTTGGAGGGGAGTCTTCTTACACCTGTCGCAGCGGCGATGGAGGATTCAAGATAGTGTTGAGATACGCCCTCTGCTTTTACCTCAAGAGGCTATTTGCACGTTATGATATCAAACCAAAGACGAGAAGAACCTACGCACCCATAACGAAAGGTGCCACTACGTGTAACCTTTTGAAACGAGTTCAAATGAAGATGCCACATCGTCAGCATCGAGGCAACGAGTATAGCGGCATTCGGATATCTCGTGACGGTAACGCTTGTCTTAGGCTGTTTCTTGATTTACTGTCTACGGTCAACATTAAGATAATGTGATAGAAGACTGAACACTCATTGTCATTGATGATCGATGTTCCACAATTAGTGAGACTCTTGGGGTGACGGCAATGAGAGCGAAGCCTTTGTAATTGATGTGACGGTTGGATACAAGCTTCGTGCCTGGCAACGAATAGTCAGCTGAGACAGGCGTTCTGTAAATGCCTGTTATTGCATGAAAAGGCAATGAGATGCAACAATTGAGGATTCTGAAGCAGCTGGGGGCGTGGTTAAGTTCTGCCACTGGCGATATGATGAAGATGGACCCCTCGAACATTGGTACTTAGTGGCAGAGGGTAGCAGGACGGATGCAGATGCAGCCCCTCAACTTGCATCATGCCCAAAACATTCAAATACCATTGCAAGCTCTGTGGAAGTGCTGATGATGACCCAAGCCCACAGGCTTCGCAGAAAAGTACGTCGATTCCAATTATCCTTGGTATCAAAATTAATACAACCCTCCTTCCTCCCAACTCGTTCTCAAAAACATGACGTACTCCTCAAAGCGTCGCAGTACTAAAATAATACTCCTCCCACAACCAATCGTAATCCTCCACTACACCACCCACCATATCCAGCAACGGCTTCCCCTTCAACTTCTTCACCACCCCCTTCACCCAGCTCCCCGTCACATTCTCATAAAACGCCCCTCTCATCCCCCACCACGCCAGTCCCGCCCCGCGCCGCTTCATCTCCTCCCTTTCAACCTCGCTCAAGCCTCTCCAGCCCCCCACAACATTCTCGCTAATCTCTTTCTTCGCTAGTTGTCTGCTCCCCATTTCCATGAGGACCCCGAGGATCCAGGGCCGCCAATCTTTCCTGTTCCCTTGCACACGCTGGAGGGCGAGGGCATAGAGCACTGGCCGCAAGATCCACACAATCTCTGATATATTCGCCCTCACACTCTCCATATTCCTAACTAGCTGGCGCGCGCTCTTAATCTCATCGGGTCCCACGGCCCTGCTTTCCAAGAACTCCACCACCGTTTCTCCGGCGTCTAGTCGTGGTAGTTCAGGCAGGAGCATTCCTGTCCGCGGCATCCTCCATCCCCTCTCCTTCTTCGTTCCCGCGTCTTCTCCGTCATCCTCCCTCTCCTCCTCTGATGGTACTGGAACGCTGGTGGCTATTTCGCCGCCTACTTCCGTGCTTACTAGAGCACGCCGACCAGTCACTTGCACCATGATGAAGCGACAGACTGCTTTCACGGCCTCGAGGACGACGACGACACGCCAGCGCATGCGCTCCCTGAACGCTTAGCGAGCATTTCGATGAGGAGTTGGGTATATTGTAGGGTTCGGAGGAGTTGGAGGGCGCGGGAGTAGATTTGGCCCTTGATGCTTCTCCTCGCCGGGGATTTGGCGAGTGAAATGGGGGTGGCGCTGCCATTGGGTGGTGCTAAGCTTCCGTTTTCTGGGGCGCGGGCAGGCAGGGGAGGGGAAGGGGGGAGGTGGATGAGGCCCACGCTTGGTAGCGCTGGAGAGGCGTCGGTCGGTAATCGGCTGGTGGCGCGAGGAGAGAGGCATGGAACGTTGAGAAGAGATTTAGAGCTGTGTGGAGAGCTTCTGTTGTTATGGCAGCGGATGAGGGGATGTGGCGCGATGTTGGGGATGGAGAGGCGTGCGAGGGGATGATGTAGATTATATTTCTGACAAGGGACTCGAGGCGTCGGACTTCTGTTATGTTGGAGCGGATGAAGGATGTATATGCCTGAAGGTAGGTTGACGGTGGAGTGGATGGAGATGAAGAGGCTGGAGGAGGATCTGGAGGAATGGGAGGTGGATGGCTGAAGGACGGAGACGGAGGTGGAGATAGGGGCGGCGTTGGCATCGCCATGATTGAGTTGTAGAATTCGTACGGTGCAGTGGTCTCAATGATCTATCCTTGATAGCTGTAAGAGGAGGTTGGGCAAGGCCGAGGTTGACCGATTGGATGATGACTAAGCAACCATGTCGACACGCGCACGCGTCTTTCAATTATCAAGACATTAGGTTCTACTGCCAACATCGTGAGAGTCTATCAAAATGGAGGACATAGACTATGAGACTCAGCTCGACTCTCAAGATGTAAAATTAGAAGAACCAGCCAAAGATGTCTTCATCGCTCCATCAATCGACGAAAATGCAATCTTTTCTGGGGCATCATACACACATCACTCGCCCATCCCAGATGCGATCGCCAACGATATTTCCGCTCCATGTGTACTTGGCGTCGACGAAGCAGGTCGAGGCCCCGTCCTAGGCCCCATGGTCTATGGCGTGCTCTATCTCCCTCTTCCGCAGCACGAGTCAATCCTCAAAACCAAATACCACTTCATGGACTCCAAAGTCCTCACACCAGCAACTCGCTCCTCCCTCATGGAATCGCTTTGCACGAAAGACAATGACCTCTACAGCAACTGTGGCTGGGCAACTCGAGTGATTTCAGCTCGAGACATCTCCTCCGGCATGCTTCAACCAGCAGGTCGCGGAACCTACAATCTGAATGCCCAAGCCATGGACGCAACCATCGACCTCATCAAAGAGACCTTTGCACGTGGTGTGAATATTCAAGAGATCTATATTGATACCATTGGGAGTCCAAAAGTCTATCAGACAAAGCTGGAACGTATTTTTCCCACCACGAAAATTACCGTTGCAAAGAAGGCGGACTCACTCTACCCGTGCGTTAGCGCGGCAAGTGTAGTCGCAAAGACGACAAGAGATGCGGCGTTGAAAGTGTGCTACAAGTCTTATGCTGGAGTGGACGGGCAGGTTGCAGAGGGATGGGGGTCAGGCTACCCAAGTGATGGGAAGTGCACAAGTTGGCTGAGGGAGAATATGGATCCTGTGTTTGGGTGGGGCTCAGAGTGCCGATTCAGCTGGGGTACGGCGAAGGATATGCTTGAAGCGAAGGGGAAGGGTGTGAAGATTGACTGGCCTGAAGAGGAAGATGCGGAGGGAATGAAGGTGACGGATTTCTTCTCGGCTTCTGGGCAGGATGGCCAAGAAGAGGGCAGTGAGCTTGCCAATTGGTTCGGACGGCCAGCTCCAGAAGCTGTGTTCTGATCTGTCAAGACTCCGTGCCAACGGCACACAGAACTGTTGACGAAGCACGTGGGTAGGGCAGTGCTAATTTCCTCCTACATACTCCGGACTGGCGGTAAATCGGGCCGCTGGCATTGTCGGCCTATTATGTTCCGGTCTATGCTTCGAGCACTCGAAGCTGAGGAAGATTGATGTTTCAGACTTGAGGCAATCGTGATTGACATATCGCTATAACAATTCAGATCGACCTGTTGCCGGCAACGGCCCGACCGAAGTACAGCCCTACCCAAAGCGCAAAAGTGCGTATATGATATAGCTCTATTCTCAACAAGGCGCAACAGGCTGAAGTTAAGGGTAGGCTACCATCTCGCCAGAATTGGATGTGAAGCCCCGAGCAGGAGAGCGAATCCTACCACGGATGGTCTCAGTTTCTAGTCTTGAAAGACGTGATGAAATCTATTAACGAATCTCTTACTTTTCAGAATGCGCGACGACCTCAATCATAACCTTCATCCCCGGCCCAGCCAACTTATCAACGCCAACCGCGGTCCACAGCGGCTTGTGATCTGGACACCATTTCCGCAGACACACAACCATCAATTTCGCTGCCTCTAAATTCATATTTACGTGGTACGATCGAACTTGGTAAACCTGGTTCCAGCCCTCTCCACCGGCATCGATCAACGCGCCTTGTATATTTCGGAATGCGCCCGCGATCTGTGCTGATACTGACTCCGGCAACTTGCCAGTCTCGCGATTGCTGCCACCTATTCATCCAATTAGTCAAGACTGCGGATGAACACACTGAAGGAGAGAGTCGGATATGGAAGTGAGAGACGTACCATGACCGGATGTCTCGATACGGTCACCTATCCGGACTGACTGGCTGAAGTGGAACTGTTCTTGAAACTTCTTGCCGACGGTGGAGGGTGCGCAAAAGTCGAGGTGAGCCATTGTGTATTTGTTTGGACGAGGTAGGGTGAGATGGTTTGCCTAATTTGACTCGAGACTTTGAGACTGTCGAAATCCGCCGATCTAGGCCTGTTGAAGAGCTACCAGGATGACTGCGCAGGTTGTCTGCAGTGAGAATGCAGCAAGATAATCAGAAAAAGGGTCCTCATATGTATACGTTCCTTACGGTCCATCGTGCGGGAACGTAGTATGGGCATTTAGGAGTCCGATTCTGCATCTTACAGTTCGGACTCCGAAGTCAGCCTGGTCTTCTACCTCGACCCGCCTAGCTTTTTCTTCTTTCCCTCTCACAACCTGCAAATCCTCCACGACTGCCTAATCTTGGTTATCTGCTCGCATTTCGGGTTGTTGATTGATACGGGCCCCGTTGGCGATGTTGTTGATCTTCGGGTTCGTTTGCTTGTTCGCATACTTGACGCTCACCACAACCTTGGCACTGCGGAATGATGCCCCTGAGTCTGCGCCGCTAGTGCCGCTCAAGTCATACCAGCGCCGGTTGTGAACAACGCAAGCCCGCATTTGGGCCGACCAGAGAGACAGATCTCTGCAAGATCTGCAAGAAGTCGGCCAAGAGCTTCATCCGTGCATCTGCATATCCTCCGGCGAATCGTGACAGTCGCACAATTGGGAAAGACACTGTCTAAGCCGCGCAAAGGTCACCCCGGAGGAGGTCGGTTCCGACGCAAGCATTGCAGAAGACACTGCATCGCTAGATTCCAACCCCATGGGAATTTTGATCCTGCTGGTAAACGCCATCTGCTTCTTTGCAGTCCTCACCCTGAACACACTCTTGGCAGTGGGAAGCGCAGCCCCTGAGGAGCCGACGATTTTAGGGCAGATCACGAACATTCTCTTTTGAAGATAAAATCGGAGGAGAGAAGTTTTCGAGGATCGATCGAAACTATAAGGTCGAAGTCGGGAATACGTGTGCGATAACATCCTAGCGCATTGAGCGTTTCATTCGGTGAGCGAGGTGCTCGCCCACTACCACCACCACCATCATCAGTACCCCTATTTCGCACAGTCAAGGAAGAGATTCCTCTGCAACACACTTCACCAGACAATCACATCAGCCGGCCAGCCAGCCAACCGACCATCTCGCGCACCAAACCGAAGCATTCCACGACTGCCACCGCGCACAACCAAAGGAATGTCCCCACCCCAAGCCCCCTCACCCTCCCCTACAGCCAACAAACCCGACAAAAGCTCAATCTCAGAAGATACAACAACAACAACAACGACAAACCCCGCGCTTCAACTCCCCTCCATGAACGAATGGCGCCTTAACCCCTCCACCTCCCCTGATCTCTCAAACACCACCACAACCACACAAAGCGCCAGCGTTAGTGAAGAGGTGGGTAGGTTGGGTAGTGCAGGCAACTCCGAACCACTAGCCCACCTCCTCTTCAGCCGCGCAGCTGTGTATGTGGGAAGGCGGTTTTCGTGGCGAATGCGGCGCGCGGGGACTGGGAGACTGAGGGGGGGTTATTGTAGGATGGGGGATTGAGTAGAGGGATGGAGAACGGGTGTGAGAGGGTGAGGGGGTGAGAGGGTGAGGGCGTGGGGAGAAGCAGCGGCATCAGGAGCGAGGGGATGAGCGACGGGTAAAAGAGCGGAGGGGGGAGGGAAAAGGTGGCCCGAGAAAGGGAGAAGGGGGTGGAAAGTGTTGTATTACACAAACCATCCGTCGGTAATTTGATAATTTTATGAGTTTCAAACATTTGACGGTTTCAACCCACTGGGTTGGTATGGATCATTTCCTTCCCCCTTTCGATGCGATGCTACGAAGCGCGGTCATTCTATCCTATTAATTTATTGACGGGCAGCCTGCTGCCGCTCACACTCCCCTTCAAATCCCGACACCACTGCTCAAACTTCCCGTTCAGCGTCTTGCTGAAAAGCCATTTCACCGTGTGCGCCAGGATACCGCTTTGGCACTCCCATGTGCGGTAGAGGCATTTCCCTTTCCCTCCCTTCCCTTTCCCTCCCTTCCCTTCCTCCTCCCCCTCCCCTTCCCCTTCCCCTTCCCCTTCCCCCACTTTCCCTCCACAATCATCAGGCTCGAGTTCAACAATCTCACTAACCCTCTCCCCCTCAAGCCCCTGGCCACGAATCCCCCGCTCGTCGTCCAGCATATCCGCCATACCCTGCTGAGATCGCGCTCGAAACTGCCCTGTGATAATTCCGCCTCGGTTAGATAGGTGGATGGGGATGATGGGGTTGAGATATCGGTCACGCGCAGCTCGGTGGGGGTTTTTTGTGGGGTTTGGTGACGTCCATTATCACGCCGAGGGTGAAGACTGTGCCAATTTCCAATGTTGGGGAAGGCGGGTGGTTGGGATTGGGAGGGGGGAAGAGTGCGAATTTATCGTTGCGGTCGGGCAAAATGTGTTCCAGGATGGGTAGGCGGCGGTGTCGCGCAGGACTTTGAAAATGAGGTCGCCGGGGGCGGCGATGGTGGTGCTAGAGGATATTGTGAGGATTGCTGAGGTGGAGGGGACGATGTGAGTTGATAGACCTGCCTTTGGGGGCCAGGTGGGGGTGGTGAGGGGCATGGTGTCGTGGTGTGAGAGTTGTGCGTGGTCCAGGAGGAGCGGTAAGTGGATTTTGCTTGTAATTTGATTATTTTGGGATATTGATGGAAGAGAGGTGTTGATCGTTGTAGGGTCAATGTCACTGACATCAGCGTTTTCACTAGCCACAGGTGTTGTGGCGTCAATTTGGATCGAGGTCCTTGTCTTGAACTTGCTAGACTGGACATGTAAATGATTGATTTCAGGACTGGGGTTTTCGCCGTTCTATTTCGATAGGATTGTAAACGTGTACATTGGCTCCAGGGTTTACCATATCAGACGCCTCCACACGCTCAGCAATATCTGTTACACGTCATCGGGAATACTCACCTCGTAGGTCAGGGTGCACTCTTTGCATTGAGGCGGCCAACACATCTTCATAGATTGCCCTAAGTCATATCGACTGTCAAGAATCCTTACCAATGCTACCCAATCACCAGTCCAGCAAGGGGAGACTCTATTGATAAATCCGTCTTTGGTAGCGCCGTCCAATTTCTGTTGCCAGAGGTTCGTATATGAACGATGGCAGTTGTCTTTTTCGTATCTTCTCTTCCGAAAAACCTCCACGTGATAGGCATGAGAAGATTTAACAACTTAACTCTCACGAGCTCAAACTCGCCTGCTCGACACGTTAGTGAAATCGACGATGCGAGCACAATATTTTCGAGTTGTTCAGCTTGTTTGAAAAGTTGAGTTTATTCTTCCTCTCGGAAATAATGATCTATGCCTTTCTATTGGTTGTGTCTGTCGCTTATAGTGTCTCTAATTGGCCCCATATCATCAATTTGTATGGCCCCATCGTTTGAAGCGATGATTTCTCCATGGTCATAATGTCGGTATGAATCTCCATCCAGGGCTTCATCATGAAAGAAAAGTTTTCAATTGTGGATCTAGAGACGATGAGAGTTCTGCGAGAACTAAAATTCAATTCGTACGTTAATGAATCTCTCTGAAATCTCAAAGGTCTCTTCATCGGTCCCAAAATTCTGCTTATCCAATTCATTGATGTAGTAACTCGTGGCAACAGTTTTCGTCGTATATACCAGCTTTTGAAACGTCAGTCATCTAGTCTTCGGTTTTCTAGCAGAGCTGGCAGCAGTGGCCCTAAATTTTTCGCTATCCGAAAAATTGCAGGGCACTCGTAACTCGTAGAGAACTCTTGAGCACGTAAATTCAAAGGAAATTTTTTAACTTGAAGTCAGATATGGTGAATAATCGTTTGAAAAGATAGAGATCGATCATGCTCTACTAGATTCTGACAAACGAATGAAGAAAGCTTCACCACAGAATTCAGAAAGTTGAAATATATGACGGAATGCAAACCTCCCTTTTACCCCCATATCTAGAAGAAATAAGAAAGACAATTGAAGTAAATAGTAGACTCCTCTGTCCACAATCGGTGTTGAAGAGTGTTGAAGATATCATATGTACAAAGCGGGAGATTGGTTGGTGCTCAGAACATGGTTCTCAATGAACAAAGGGCGGACGATGGCAAACATGAAGGCCATTGAAAACGTTCGAGATTTGCACTGGGTAATGGTTATCCTTGATGACCAAAATCAAATGAACCATCCAACGTAAGCAGGAATTTTGCTTGAAGCCCGACACTGATGAGGGAGCCGCCCCCAATCCAGGCTCTTCACGTGCCAAGCCCGACCGATCGCGCTAGCTCTGTAGCGCCAATCTAATCTAATCTGACATTTCTCATTCTTCGTCAATTTGAAGATCTCTCCTCACCACCTTCTATGCCCGATTCTGGCAGCATTGGGGCTGAAGGAGATGCCACAGCTCTCTACGAACACACCCATGTCCACTCAATCTACACTCAAATAGCCCCCCACTTCTCCCAAACCCGCCATAAGCCCTGGCCCTTGATCTCTCAATTCCTGCTCTCCCTTTCCCCGGGCTCCGTGGGTCTTGACATTGGCTGCGGCAATGGCAAGTACCTGGACGTAAACCCCGCGATCTATATCATTGGGTCTGATCGCTCAAGCAGCCTGATCGACATTGCTCGGGCAGAGAAGGTTGGGGACAAGCTTGGGCAAGAGGTTGGGCGTCAGGGAGGGAATGATGTCGTCGTAGCAGACGCCCTGAATCTACCGCATAAAGATGGTGGAAAACATGAGAGGGGTGGGGTGAGGGATGGGGGGTTCGACTTCGCGATCAGTGTTGCTGTGGTGCATCATTTGAGTACGCGGGGGAGGAGAGTAGAGGGTATACGTGCTGTTTTGAGGACATTGACAGCGGGGGAAGAAGACCAAGGCATAAGAAGAGCAAAAGGCAAGGCGATGATATATGTGTGGGCGCTGGAGCAGAAGGGGAGTCGAAGGGGGTGGGATGTTGGTGATGAGCAGGATGTTATGGTGCCGTGGGTTATGAAGGGCAATAAGGAGGAGGGGGAGAAGACTTTTAAGAGGTACTATCATTTGTATAGGAAGGGGGAGTTGGAGGAGGATGTGAGATTGGCTGGAGGTGAGGTTGTTGAAGGAGGGTATGAGAGCGATAATTGGTGGGTTGTTGCGACGAGAGGTGATGGGGGATGAAGGTTACTCGGTGCTTGGAAGGAACTTTGACTATTCGCAACTCGCCTGGATTCCTGGCCGTGGTAAATTGACGGCGTCTGAGACGGGCAACCAGTTGCTGGCTTTGCATCCTTAGGTCTGGATATCTAATCTTTCAACCCGTAGCAACAAAAGCGACTGCCAGCTCTATCGGAAATCTTGAAAGAAAATTGGAGATCCTGTCAAATTCGCCAGACCTAGCATGTCTACCCGGACCAGCTGTTCAAAGCGAGATCAGGCACAATATCCGGATCGGTCAACCCCATCTGCAGATCTCAAAGACGCTCAGGAATTGATTATCGGGCTTCGTGAATACCTAGACGGCTCAATTCTGCGATCTTGAGCTGAGAGCTTCATCATTGCTTGAACATGCAATCTATCTTTGTCGATGTACAATGCTTTAGCCGCCAATGCTATGCATGCGTTGGTGCCCAATCCTACAAGGATCCGTCCTCAATGCATCTTGGTCGACCACCAAAAATCCGATATACTCCGATGCGGCCCGCCACGAACGGCTGAGCAGCAAATTTCAAATTTGCGGATCTGCGGAAGCCTTTGATGCACGGTGATTATTGGATACTGCCGCTCCTGCAGGCTTTGGAGCCCAAACGACGATGAGCAGGAAATTGCAAGATAAGGCTGCACCGGCAACCGGAGGGATGCCGCAGCAATAAAGACCGTTCTCTTGTCGATCCGTCAAATGCTCCTGCAGGAGCTAGGAGCGTTACAGACTGATGCAGCTATTCCCCGACCCTCCATCAAGACTTCCCCCATGATCATTGGATCAATTGAACCTGCATCGGTCGATCTTGAGGATGATTTGCGTTTCATGCAAGACAAACAAGACATGTAAGACATCCATCTGCAAGCAACTGCACGTGGCAGGGAAGGGCCCGTTCCAGCCTTATGGTCCAAACCTACACCGCAAGACGCCATCGTCCAACCCAGAGATGAAGATGCAGATGGACCAAAGGATGTTGATAACTCTCCAGTACTTTCGCCTAGACTTGCCCCAAGTCACTGGAATTCGTACAAATCTTGAACCACCTTCACCCTCACAAAACAACCTCCACCTCCTTACAATTCCAAATCCTCACCAAATCTCAGCTTCTACAATGTGACAAGAGCTGCAGAAAAGCCACGTGCTCCACACACCATCGGGAGAACTCATCGCAGGCACCCCACGGCAACAATAACCGCAACGAGAACGACTCGAAACAAGGAATGACCACCCGATTCTACTGCACACAGGTCCGTCGATCAACCGTTTCTGTCTCTCTCAAAGCTGCATAATTGCCAGTCCTCGAGCCGGAATCAGCAAGACACCCCGCGCAGCTCCGTTCGCATTGTAGGAGGTGCAGGACAACCCGCTAATTCATGCCATGCCATACCATGCAAATACCAGAGTTGTAGGAAAGAGGACACGGCGACGCGGCTGAGATAGGAAACCCTCGGTTCGGTTCTATAATTAAAAAAGGCCGTCACGACTGAGTGAGTGTACAAGTCGAGGCGCGTACGTCCCCCGGTGCCACCCACCGCACGGCAAACGGGAGTCCTGAGCGCGAAACGAACGACAACCCGCCTCAGGATCAGACCCCACCCCACCCCACCCCATCCCACGCCCTTTGTCCTTTCAGTCTGTCTACCTGAACCAAAGCAACCAAGACTCATGGGTCCTCAATTCTCAAAGCCTACCTTACCACGCTGGGCTCGCCTTTCCCAGCCAGCCAAGAGCTTATCCATCTCTTGAGCTCCCAAAAATGGAAATTGACTGCGGAGGGTAAAAGTACGCACTCCACGACCACTCGAGTCTCTCCATGCTCTTCCCAACCCACCCCAGTCCCCCCCGCCCTTCATCATCTAGATCCCATCCCCTTCCCCTTCCTCGTTCTCTAGCCCCCTCCACCCCAAAATCGAGAGCTTTAAACCCAATTCCGTGCACTTATTTTGATAAACCACCTCTTCTCATGCACGATGAATTGCTGCTTCGAAATATATTTCTTACTCTCTTAGGGGCCAGCGGTGGGACGTGGAAAGGGTATGGAGATGACATTGCGATGGCTTGGGCAAACACTTCTTAGCAACCGAATTCGTCGTGGCTTCATGCCAATTTCTTGTCAACTGTCAGAATCTCTAGATATAGGAGTAGGGGTGCGGGTGGGCAGCAAATCACTGATGAAGTTGGTTTTCTTCTTCCTTGAGACTTATCTAAGCTACTTGATAGACTGACTGGGTAGGTGATAAGCCCCATTTACGTATGCTGCTTTATGATAATTATACATATTCCAGAGACGAAACCATCCCATCCTTGGGATGAGATGGTCCTTTTCATGTTGCCTCCCCGCCGTTCTTCCGCTCATCTCTTTACCGTTACATTATTCTCAGGCCCACATCTCAACTCCTTGCCTCCTACGTATGTATGTGATCCTCCTTCCTCTTCCCCTTGCACCCAACCACCCCCATCCACCATGTTTATTTCCGAAAAGAAGTAATGCCGCCCGCCCTTGCTTGCTGTATATTGGTATCATGTGTGTGGTATCATGCAACTGAAATTGGATATAGTGAGAGTAAGGAAACAAAGAAAAAGCCCCTTGCGGGGTGCAACAGATTCTTGGTCCGAAAGGAAAGGAAAGAATGCCCGAAATTAGAGTAGCTTGCCGCCGTGACCTGTTTAGTCCGTAACAGGTTTATGCATGACTTGTTGACTGATTGAAAAAGGTTGATGAGTGTCCGATATCTTTTGGGCTGGGTCACGAGGACTCAGCCAAGGCCAGGTTTGAGATTGAGGGTGAGGGTGAGAGTGTCCCAAGGCTGGGGAATGAGGAGGATGAGTATTATCGTTGTGGTATTATGTGAAATTTGTGATGTCATGTAAGCTGGTATGCTGATGTTTGTTTGTGTGGCACGAGAACTCGAGCCTGCCACGAGGCAGTGACAGGGTCTGTGCGCACGTATGTAAGTACTGTAAGTGTGGGACGGAGTTCTCGTCGATCGCACGTGCTTGCCCACTCACTCCACACAAGGCCAGCTGAAATTGAGAAAGAAAACGCAGCAGAGAGGGTGATGCGGCTTGATCATACGGCACCGTTCCAGATCGCTCCATCATGTAAGGGACCGGCAGCATTTGTTGGCGGAAAATAGCGGCGACTTGCTTCGGAATCGTTAGATGAACCGGCTTTTTCGACACGGTTATGCGGATGCTTCGTCGATCTCCTTTCGCCCCACCTGCACGTAGCCGTCATCTGCACTACTCCCACTCCCTCTGCCACTCCCACTTCCATCGCTCTCGTTGCTATTGCGACGAAGAGAGTTTTTCTCAGCTATGCTAGCGTCTGCGAGGGTGTGTAGTCGTTGGCTGGGGTGGCTTGCATCGCTGACGTTGCTGCTGCGATGACTTTGCGGACTGCTGCTGGTGGGCTGTGGTTCTTGAGGAAGAAGATGAGGTGGCGCCTCCTTGCGGCCTCCATGACCCGCGTAAGCTGAGATGCCGTTGTCGAGATCTGCCAGTCCGGGGAGGCGTAGTCCCTCATCGGGGGGAAGTCTCGTTGAGCTGACTGCTGGGGGTCAAGGTTTCGGATTTGTACGCTGTTGCTTTCAGTTGGGCTGACATTACCACCTTCATATTCTCGTCGCGCATGATGCCCAGCATCGCCATTCGTGGTGACATCATGTTGGTATGGGAAGGCACTGATGGGGCCATTGGCTGATTGACCTGTTTGTAGCGCCGCGAGATCACTTGGATCGAAGTGGATTGTGGCATCGTGCATACGGTTTGCCTGAGCAATCCGCCCGTTGCCTTCTCCCTGGGGTCCCGCCGTGTTCGCACCGCTGATGAGTGCAAAAGGGACAGTGTTTGCGCGACGGGCAATTTCTCGCTCCCCAAGGAGCCAGTGCATTGCTTCTGCTGAACGCCATGGGACACCGAGCTCTTTGGCCAGTGGCTGCCACATTTCCAGCCTCATCCTAAGAAGTGTTAGTAAAGAGATGCTTGGGGTGGCGGCAAGAAGGAAGGAAGGGAGGGTAAGCGGTGGCAGATTCAGACGTACCTTTCGTAGACTCTCGCCAGCCTTGTCTTTTTCTCTTCATCCCATTGCCCTCGCTTCTCGAGGTAATTCTGGAAGTGAAGTCGGCATGCAATCTCTGTGCGACCTGGCAGCCTCTTGCTTATTTCTGCCCACTTCTTGCCTTCTCCTCGCAGCTGAATTATCCGCGCGTCCTCTTCGGCGTCCCACTTCTGGTTTGCACCTTTGATCTTCTTCGGACGCTTGGAGGAATGCTCGTCAAGGCTTGAGGCACGCTTATTTGGGGAATATGTCGAACCTGGAGGTACAGAATAGGCTGCAGAAGCCTCATATCCATGGTAATCGCGCCACTGCGCAGCTTGTAGAGCTTCACGGGTCCACGCTGGATGCGAAGCCGGCGGATGCTCTGATTTGATCGGAAAAGGCGTGCTTTGACGCCGATGGTAATAATCTGGAGCGGAGCTGATCGAGGGTGCTGGTGAAGGAAGGATGGGAGGCCCAGCATTGCTGGAGGGAAGTGGAAAGCTTGGCGTTGGATGAAGTGTATGATGTGGGTCAGAAGAGGCTGTCAGATCGAATGTCGAGTCTCTACGCTCTGGGGCCTGATGAGAATCCGCGTTGGAGCCTAATAGATCCTTGATGTCCATTCTACTGAAATCCTTTGGTAGTCGAGCCGCCGACACATTCGCCATGCGGGGAAAGTTTGTCCGTATTATCCAGGCATCGAATGTCAGCAATAGAGATGATGAGATGTTTCTGGGACCAGACGGAGCTGCATATCAGACTCATCACATGTTCACGAAGGTCGCGGTTATCGTGCAGGAAATGTAGGCTGTATGAACATGCTTGATGATTCCAAATAAACCTTGAGAGAGTGAAGATAGAGATGAAGGCGCATCAAAATAGATCTTCCTGATCGGTAGTTGCTCCGACGAGGCGCTAACCGCTTTCCTCCGCTGTCAACAACCAATTATGATGCTCAGTCATGTGATCTTGGATGTGAATGGGTGGGCTTAAAGTGCATGGCCTCAACCTTGGAACGCTTCGAGATTGTAATACGAAGAGAAGTGAAGATCAAAGGACGTTGGCAAACGACCTGCATCAGATTGGAGCTTTGCAAACAAATGCAGACCAGTGAATAGTTGCACTAGCATACTCTGGCGTCCGGCCAGCGCAGTAGCTCGTAGCAGACGCACTTTGGTGTGTACTGCCGGCAATGCTGATGAGGTCAGGGAAGAGGAGGCGCGGGGCTGTTCGGGAAGAAGAGCACGAGGGCGGCCAGGGGAAACAGCAACTGAGGCAAAGAAGGATGAACAAAGGAAGGTCGCAGGTCGCAGCACGATGCTGTCAGTGTCCAGAGTGATGGGTCTGACGCCGAGCTAAATCGCGGCGAATTTCGGACCTTAACAAATAGGCGGTGAAAGATGGACTTCTGGCCATCGATTGGCAGGCGGCTAAACATAGCACACGAACCATGATCTACTTACTAGATGTCTTCTGAAAGGTTTAAATTGACGCCGCCGCGCAGGGCTAGAGTTTCGTAGGGCGTTGCTGGCTTCGACGGTCCCATCTCATCGAGGGAGGCGATGGCGGCCGTTCTTTGTTGGCATCGATGGATTGTGGCGGACGTGTTCCAAACTTGGCGGTGAGCCAGCGGATGAAGCAATATAAAGTTCAGCCCCGGGAGGGGCGAATTGGCAACGAAGCCAGGTCGAAGATTCGTATCAAAGGGTAGAAGGGTAGGCTGAGTCCCTCGTTCGAACTTGCTCTGCGTCAGTGTCAGTGTCCAAGTCGCAGATGTGAGATGAGCTGGCAAGGGTTGGTCGTTCATCGGGCAGCAACGTAGCGCTAGTGCTTGAGCATCCGCCTCGGTCCTGTCCCTTGTCTTAAGGCGGTGAGGCCGGGAAATATGACGACGGATGATGTCTCAGGGACAATCCATTCCGTGGCATTGTGGCGCGGTCGATGAGCCGAGGCGAGTGGTTGGCAGGTCATTGGGCAGGTGAAGCAGCAGCACCGCCAGCATGTTCTCTTTCACTTCTTCCTTGGACCGGGCACGTCATGAATGCAGGTTAGGCATGATGGACGGCCAAGTTGCGAATGCCTTGTCCTGGTCGTAGCGAGTTGTTGGGATGTTGGCAACAGGTGGGTGCATGCTTTCATTCCCAGGCCAGGAATAAAGTGAGAGAACTTCGAAGCGGTGAGCGTTCGTTGATCGTTCTCGATCGACAGTTGCGGCAAGACCAACCCGAAGCCGTTTGGTATGGAGGCTAATGCTGGCTTAACGATGTCTAGTTGCTGTCTAATTGTTGTCTAAGGCATGCAGCCAGCGAGCTCCTGCATGGATATGCAGATGCACTAATGATAGTCGACGTTCCTGATGGCTGGTGGTGGTGGTGGTGGTGGTGGTGGTGGTGGAGGACTGGTTGGCGGCAGAATCCTGAACGGCAGTTCGTTTCGTGCCCTGCCAACGGCTCCTCCCTCTTTGTCTCACCGGCACTCTGCAGTCTGGACCTACCATCATACCTCACTACTCTGCTCTGCAGTCTGGACCTACCATCATACCTCACTACTCTGCCCTCGATCAGGCACCATAAAACAAGGTTCAAGAACCCCACCAGAAGTACTGAGCTAAGACGAAGAAAGAACAGCAGTCTAGACCGCTGAACGCGACGCACGTGAGAGGCACATAGACTCCTCAAGTTATGGCAACGATCAAAGACATTCCCCTCCTCATCACTAGTCCCACCTCCTCCTCAGAGCGACGCATCACGCCAACATGGACCATCTCCCAGCTCAAATCCAAGCTAGAGCCTATCACGGGGATTGCTCCCTCAGCGCAAAGATTGATTCTCCGCCTCCCAGATCAAAACAGCGAGACTCCAATCGTCGCCGACGACGAAGATGTCGCACAGATCGGGAATTGGCCGCTGGCTGCATATGCTGAGCTCAAGGTGTGTGTTACAGATCATTCATGGTGCTTATGCTCCGTTTGTCACCAGCAACTCTCTACCACCCCTGCGTCCCAAGCCATGAGTACAATGTACATGATGCATGCACCCGATGTGTTTTCTCCGCTGCAAGAATCCGCCTGTGCAGGAATTGAAACGTTCTATCTCAATCATCTCTGCATCTCAAAATACGATCGATCATATTGACATATTGACATATTGAGATATGGGCTCTGCACTGTGCATTAATTTTGCAGCGTGACGCGACTCATCGGGCCCATAGAGTACCACACCTTTCTCTCGCAAGATTTGTATTTCTGTCAAGCCAGCACAATAGCAGCAGAGATGCGCCTGCTGCATGCATACACGACATATCATACACGACAGTGCGAAGCTTCATCGCCACATGCACGCCCCAATGCGATCTGCCTGTCCCGTCTGCTTCAACGACACACCAACCCACTCTCTCCACTACCCGATGCACTCCCCACAATCCCAACCCGCCCTAACAGCCCCCTCAGGTCCTCCCCACCCACCCCTCCGTGGCTCTCCTCACCACCGACACCTCCTCCGTCCCGAAAACCGAAATGCCAATCTCGACCTACGAGTCCCTCCACGGCACAGTCCTCGACTTCAAGAAATCTCACCAAATCGGGCGTTTCGACCCCGCTGCCGACGAGAAGAACCGTCAAAAGGTTGCGCGGCTGCAGAAGGACGTTGAGGATAGAGGTATCTCCCCCTCCCCTCCTCAACCAACCCTATCACCAAACCCCCCAACCCCAATCTATTTCTCCCTTCCCCCTTCCCCCTTCCCCCTTCCCCTTCCCCCTTTTCACTCACTCACCCCGCTTCAATCCGCACAAAAGATCCGTATGTACGTGACTCACCCACGCCATAGGCATCAAAGAGGGCTCACGCTGCCATCTGACCTCGCAACCAACCCGGCGAGGCACGATCCGCTACCTCGGCCCAATACCGTCTCTGCCAGGGCTGGAAGGCGCGCCCTGGGCGGGCGTGGAGCTCGATGAGCCGTTTGGGAAGAACGATGGTAGTATTACCACCCCCACCACCCCTGCCCCTACCCCAAGCCCTACCCCCACCCCTGACCCGACCAAGGAAGGAGAAGAAAAGGCGGCGGGGGAAGGGGGGTAGTGCGCTACTTCCACTGCGCACCCAATCACGGCGTTTTCGTGAGGCCGGAACGGGTGGTCGTGGGCGATTTTCCACCACTGGGGCTGGAAATTGAGGATGAGGATATGGAAGAACTATAGACGGATTTAGTGAGAGGGTGGGCGGACCATGGGCGAGAAACCCAAGGCAGGTAGGCTTTTAGGCAGGTTCGAGCCGAGGGGAGGTCGATGGAGATGACCTGTTTGAGACGAGTATGGTGACCGGAGAACGCGTCAGTTTAAGCTTTCGAGAAGATTTTGAGGGGGGAAAGGGGGGAGGGGGACGGGGACGGGGGATTGAGGGATATCGAGCGCGTAGAGAGAGCGTAGACTTAGGACTGTAGGACATAAGAGCAGGGAGCATGGTCACTAGTTCCGTAGGAGTGAGGAGATAAAGTAGCAATGATAATGCATAGAAATTACTCATGCAACACCCGAGCTAGATATCCAGTCATGAATCCACTCTCCCCACAAGCTACTGCCCACCCGCTGCCCACATCGACCCACCCACCTCACATGCCCGCGCAAAGTGCCTCATCATACCTCACAATCTAAGATATCTACCTCAGGATAACCGAAATCCGCCAACCAGCCAACCAGCCAGCCAGCGCCCGCTCATACGCCTGCATGCTACACTTTGTTGGGTAATCGACATACTCATACTGAAGAAAGGGTGCACAGCGCTCATCGTGCCTCACTGGGGACCCAGCAACTGTGTCGCGCCCTCCGCACCCTCCGGTTCAAGACCATCCCACTGACATCCCTGCGCGAAGAACAATCTCGCGTCTTGGTTTGGTGACTCGTTGCCGATGCTGTAGAAATTGCCTGTTTCTGCATTAGCCCACCTCGCCCCAATCTAAGCCAACCCAGGCCCCACTCCAGCCCCCCAAAGCAGACACAAAAGAAAAGGAAAAGGGAGAACTCACCCCTGGGAACCATCCACTGCCCCCCTTACCAATACTAAACGACGTCGTCGGCGTCCCCACATTAACCGTGACACGCCCAAAGAAGACAAAAAACACCATCTGCATTTTCCGCGAGTTCTTCATGCGCTTCAGCCCGCCGGGGGGAGGTGCACCATGCCGCTGCCGAAGAAGGGAAGGGTGAGCGTCTTGGCGAATTTGAATTCCGCGCCTTGGATGTCGCGCATTTCGATTGCATCGGCTGCGTAGGCGATGTCTGGGTTTGTGTTAGTGTTATTTTGGGTGAGGGGTGGGGAAAGTGAGGAGATGGGAGGAGGCAGGAAAGGGAAAAGGGGAAAGGGGTGGATGGGGGAGTGGATGGGGAGGGAAATACCGGTGACATAAATATCGGTCTCATCGTAATTGTTCGCTCCGTCATTCCATTCCATCACCTGGGCCCTTTGAATCCCAGTCTCTGCCTCCCATGGCTCGAGGTCTGAATCCTCTTCATCGATCTCTTCGAGAGGCTGTGCTGTGCCTTGCCTCCCCCTTCGACGACCTGGTCGAAAATTGCCCACGCGCTTTCTTGGAGGCGGCATTATCTCATCTGTCCGAACAACTTCCAGGATACCTGGAAGGGAGTCTCTGCTTGATGGTTGGCTGAATATCACTTTCTCCCCTCGCCAGGATGCTAGGGGTTTGATGGAGTTTCGGCCGCTTCTCGTTGTGATTGCGCCGCTGTCTGTAGCAGGTGTTTCTGAGCGTTGTATAAACGACGGAGCAGCTGAGCCTGCGCGGGAGAAAGACTGTTTGATCTCTATTTTAGGTTTCTTCATTTTGGTATTGGGATCGCGCTCTGTCAGAGGTGGTGCTTTGCGCTTTCTGATGGCTGGCTCGTCCATCGATCGTGACGTTACGGTCAGCTTTGCTGCTTTCACTGGCCTTAGCTTCGCCGGTGGCTTCTCTTCCATCAATTTTGATTCCTCAACATCTTCCTGCTCCTCTTGCTTCCGTGGTTGCGCTTTCTTTCCTGGACGTCCACGCTTCTTGGGCTGCTGGGGTGTAATAGCTAGAGAGGAGATATCTGGATCTTCTGCCAGTGCTTTAGGCTTTCGACCTCCACGAGATTTCACTGTAGGCGGTGGCATAGCGCCAACTGTCGTGTCAGGCTCCAGGATATCATCCTCTGGTAGGTTCAGAGGTTCCCCGCCTTCAAGCGACTGGATTGTAGTGTCTGGTTCGATAAGTGCATCTTCTGTCGAAGGTACTTCTTGCTCTTGCCCCATACTGAGCAAACTCGGATCGATTGTCTCATTATCGCCTTGACCACTTTCGTCATCTGAATTGTCCAGATCAAAAGGGCCCTTCTTCCTATCCTTTCTTCGTAAGCTCACCGGCTTTCTTCCTCTCTTTGGCCGCGCTAAGGGCGCCTTGTGCTGCAATTCTTCGAATGATGCATCCACTGATGGTTCGTCAGGTATGCGCGAAGGCGTTCCGTTTGTAAGTTCTCCTGCGGGTGAAGAGATTGGTGGTATCGACCGCCTCGTAGGTTTCCTTGGCGATCCTTGCATGAGACCCTTTTTTGGCGAAACAGAGCGAGGTATACTTGCTCTTGCATTCTTGCTGGTTCGCGTAATGTCGGTCGCCTCTGGGAAGGTGCCTAGAACGGTGTAAATGAAGCTCTAATTGGGGAGGGAAAATCGACGTACTTTCCACCATCTCCATAGAGTCATCAGCAGTGAAGGTTCGAGTATTATCTTCATCACCATGATGAATGCCATTTGATTGTGTAGGGGCTTTCTCGGGCGAGGAAAACGAGGGTATAGGTTCCATGCCATGTTCATCTCGAATACCGGTGTCTGGTAAAGTGGCGCCCGTTTTCCTGATACCCTAATTAGCACATTGGACACGATTACGCAGTTGTAATAAGGTCAACTTCTGGGGTCCACTCACCTCCCTCTCTGGCCGACGGCTCCATAATCTCCTCCAGCTCGCGGTTTCCTCGGCGTATGTCTTGGAGCCATTTCGCGTTGGTTTCCGTCTTATTAAGTTAGAAATGAGCTTCGGAATGTGGAAGTGCCGAAGAGATTTTCAGGATATGTAGATGGCGCGACGCTTGGGGTGCGTGCGAACGAGCATTTCAATTGAATAATTACTCTCTGTAAATGTGATAGAAAATGCCAAGAGCAAAACACGTTCCCAAAACGGGAAAGCGCGGTCTGACGCGCCGCCAACCTTCAGCCTCGGCATTTGTTTTATTTCGCCGACTCGCCGACAGCTCTGTCTGCCTGACATAAATAGGGTCCGTTACAGTCTTTCAATCTGGTGAAGGCATTGATCAAAGGAGATCCGGAATCACACTGCAATGGCTTCACATGTCATGGCTTTACTTCGACGGTTGCTCCCTGTCAACCCTTGGAAAGCGCTGGCAATTATCTTGGCCGTTCTGAATCTAAAGTCGCTCCCCTTGGTCTGGCACGTAAGTCTACCCTCAACGCTTCAATTGGCATTGACTGATGCCGACCTGATAGTTACGCCTCCTTCGTAGCCTCTTTGCTCATATACGAATCTCTCGTACCCGCTTAAAGACCCTCCCTGGCCCCTCTACCCTCTTCCAACCCCTCATTACATCCTCACGATCCAGCCCATACGAATGCGATTATAATCTTCATAAGAGCAACAGCACATACTTCTCTGACTTCGACCTTGGACGTCTCGGTCTCCTAGTTTCGCTGTGTGGGAAAGGTATTGACATCACGCGCACTCAATTGCGGGAAGAGATGCCAAATGATACAAGTGGGTTTATGACAGCTTTGGGCGGTGTCGCCGTCAATTTTAGAAGAGAAATCAAACCTTTTGAGAAATTTGAAGTTTGGACTCGAATCTTGACCTGGGATCGCAAATGGATATATGTGATTGGACACTTTGTCAAGCCTGGGTCCGTGAAGCCAAGGCGGTACGTTTTGCAGCCGTGGAAGAACAGCAAGAGTGAGCCCGAAGATCACGAAGTAGCTGGTGCCGACAAGAAGGTGAACGTTAACTCAAAGCCGTTGATATTCGCGACAGCTATATCCAAGTACGTCTGGAAGAAGGGCAGGCTCACGATACCACCAGAGAGGATCTTACGGGCGTCTCAATTGCTGCCTCCAAAAGCAGAAGATCATGAAACGCCCCCAACCAGCTCCACACCACAGCCTGAGGGCAATTCAGTTGATGCAGCGAATTCCACTTCTATATCGCTTGCCGAAAAAGTGACGCCTGACAATGCTAGCGAGGTACTTGCAGCCTCCCTGGCCCCGAAGCCTGATTCTAGTACATGGAGCTGGCAAAGAATCGAAGATGAGAGACTGAGAGGCATGAAGATTGCCGAGATGTATGGTGGTCTTGAACAGCTGAATGGGGAATTCAAAGGTGAAGACGGCATCGCCTTGGCCAGATCTTGAGCAACAGTGGTCCTCGAACCAGACTGCAAATCTGAGCCTGTGAAATGAGGGCCTCCATGTGACCGAAAGTCCAGTGTATGGCACTCAGCTGGCAGCAAACGGCTTCCGTTGACAGACGGCAACTGTAAGGTCCACCCGCCTCCTTTGGGTCTTCGTGCCTTGCAGAAGCGCATCCGTCGCCACGTGTAAGGGCAGGATCCTTGCCATCCATTTCTGCTAAATGACCAAGTCAAGAGGCAAGATTCACGACCCACATCTTGCCCATACTCCGTAAAAGGAATTCATCGCGGTCCGCCTGCCTAATTGGTACAAGTGGATGACAGGTTCAAGAGGCCCCCCGCATGGCTCTCACTCCACGAAGCGCTATACAGAAAGTTCCTTTGCCGCGAACATAGTGACCTCCATGTCGCCGAGCGGAGCCAGGCAGCGGCAGTTGTTGGCTAGCTGCCGTCTGTACGGATATACGGATCACCACTTAATAATTCACATCCTGCAAGTGATGCATGAGCTTTGCTGACGTACATGATTGAGCGTGCGTTACTCCTGCAATATTTGATTCGAAAGCTGCGAGCTCCTGCGTGCCCGTTGTGCACCTCTCTCTTCTTTATCAAGTATTTACATTTTCTCTTTCCCAATGCGTATCCCAGCGTTCTTAATTGTGTTCGCGCTCCGGCTTTCCTTGTCCTTAGCAGCTACACCACGCTACAATCCAAGAGCCTTTGGCCATGTACTGAACCAAAGACAATCCTGTTTCTGCTCGCCAGATGCACTGGTCGTCGATCTGGGATATGAGCGATATCGAGGCGTGGCGAACCAGACCACTGGTCTGAATACGTGGAAAAGGTAAGCTATACGGCTCGCCTGGGCAGCGTCACACTGAAAGAATCTCCTTTAGTATTCGCTATGCAGCACCTGCAACAGGGTCCAATCGCTTCCAACCTCCACAAGTCCCAACTGTCAATCGAGATCAAATCCTTTTGGGCGATGCACTCCCACCGCGATGCCCGCAGAGTCTCAAAAGTCCTTTGTAAACCTTGCCTGAAATTCACGCACAGCTTGATGTTCTTTGTTAAGCTGACTCGATTGTGTAGCCCTGCTCCATTGGGTGTTACCGGGCCCGCCGGCCTGAACACTACTGGCGACGAGGATTGCTTGTTCCTTAGTGTCTACGCGCCCCGTGATAAGACCAATCTTCCGGTCTTGGTCTGGATCCATGGTGGTGGCTACGGACAAGGTCAGGGCGATGAGGATATGAGCGCTATAATCAAGACGAATGGAGACTCCTTCATCGGTGTTGCAATTCAGTACAGGGTGAGTGTAGGACACGATGGTGATGATATGACTGACTTAAGCAATCAGCTTGGAGCGTTCGGCTTTTTGTCTTCGGATGAAGTCATGCGATTCGGCGCGGTGAATGCAGGTCTTCTTGATCAGAACTTCGCTTTGCAATGGGTACAAAGTTACATTTACCTATTCGGCGGAAACGCGTCCCAAGTGACAATCTCAGGGGAAAGCGCAGGAGGCGAGTGAGCACCTTGTTGTTCCAATTCAGCGGCTGACTTGTTTCCCCTCAGGAGGTTCCGTCATGCTTCAAACAATGGCCTTTGGCGGATATCTGGGCAGTTCACTATTCAGCAATGTAAGGCTGATTACCCTAATCAGCTACGAGGATACTGATCTCGTCTCAGGCTATCGCTGCATCGCCGTATCTACCACAACAGTACGGTTATGCAGACTGGGTCCCATCCCAATGCTATTACGCCTTTGCTGCGGCAGCTGGATGCTTTGGTCCGCCTGCCCTTCCGCAGAACAACATCAGCAATTCGGTCTTTCAATGCCTGGTTGGGAAAGACACGCACACGCTCCAGAACGCAAGTGCTGCCGTTTCGGGCGCTAGTAGAATCGGCACCTGGGGCTTCCTGCCCGTAACAGACGGCGTCTTCATCCAACAATTACCCAGCCAGCAATTGCTCCGAAAAGAACTCAACAGCGTGAATCTCCTCGTTGGCGTAAGTCCCCAAATTCAAACGCCCCCCCTTTCCCTCCGTCACTGAACCCCACCCTCCAGAACAACGCCGACGAAGGCCCTGCCTTCACCCCCCAAAACGTCCAAACCGAAACCGACTTCACCACCTTCATCCAAAACACCTTCCCCCTCTTCACACCCTCCGACATCGAGAAAGCCGTCCGCTACTACCCCTCCCCCTCTCCCCCCATCGACTCCACCCCCTAGACTTCTCCACAAACGGCACCAACCCCGACATCACCGCCCTCACGGAATCCACATACGGCAGCGGCCAACAACAGCGCGCCAACAACCTCTACGCCGAATCCACCTTCGTCTGTCCCTCCTATTGGATGGCAGAAGCCTTCACCGGCTCCGGTCGCAAAGCGTACAAATACCAATACTCTGTCGTGGGCGCGCAGCACGGAGCCGACGTATCCGGGTATTTTGGCCCCGCGGCACTGAACCAACGCGACGATTTCGTCAAAGCATTCATGACTATCTGGGGGAATTTCATCACGAAGAACGATCCGAGTATTTCTGCTGAGATTGCTGATGGCGCTAATGGAACGGGCGATGGTGGCGCTGCGACAAGTTTCCCGATGTTTGAGGTGGGGAGGCCGTTGCAGGTGGATTTGAATCAGACCGGGGGGAGCTGTATCAGATGCCGAGTACGGTGGGGGGAGGGGGAGGGGGAGGGGGAATGTGACGCAGTTTAAGAGCCCGGGGTTGAGGAATCGGTTTGCTGTTGTGGATGCGTATGCGTGGGAGGGGGGACGGGGGGCGAGATGCGATTTCTGGAGGAGCGTGGCGGGGATGGTGCCGGAGTAGGTGGGAGGCAATGGGGGAGAAGTTGGTGATGGTGGGGCCTGTGGGGATGTTCTTTTGCTAGTGATGCATATAGGGGGAACGTTGCTTGGGCATTGAGGTGTTAATAGGATGGGATGGGATGGGATTGAATGGGATGGAATGGAGTGGGGCGTGAGGAGTCCTTTTCGTGTGTGTACAGAGTCGAGAAATATGCTTGATATCAAGGTGTAGAGATGTACGTGTAACGAAAAGGCTAGTAGCAAGAATAATATGCTATATTTTCATACGGGCTGTTGTGGAGTAAGGTCTTGGTTTTGTGACATGATGTGCTCACGCCTTGCTTTCCTTTCTTGTACTAGTATTTGACAGGCGTCGGCTTTGATTGATGGAAGTATGACTTTCATAGCTCACCCGAAGAAACCATCTTTGTGATGGCAAGGAAGCCAGCACTACGAGTAAAATCAGCGACTCATCGCTCCCCAGTCGAGAAGCATTCATTACGCCTTCGCATCTTCCAAAAGATGGCTTGACCCCTCCCAAACTTCTTGAAGCTCACTCGAGACACATATGTAGGAGAAGCAGTTCATGGTCATGTAAACCCCTGTCATATCGACTTTGAGGTATCAATCTCCCGGCCCCACCCCACCATCAATATACACACGTTCACACAGCATTTCCAATACTGTGAACATCCACTGTACCTTCCGAATCTCCAGAGCGACTCGCACTAAGCTCACTATCCGTCCCCGTCCCCGACCCAGTCTGCATCTCCCAATGCCGCGCTCCTTTCTCGGCGTCGAAGCTATCGAATAAGGGCCCGCCTTCGAGGTTCTGGAAGGGCAGGAAATCTTCCTTGGTGCCGGTTCCGGTGCTCTTGCTATCCTGAGGGTGGGCGCTGATCAAGTTTCGCTTCGTGGACTTGGACTTTTGGGAGGATGGATGGGAGGGATGGGAGGGGTGGGTGAGTCGGATGTATTCGTTGCGTAAGTGCTGGTGTAAGGGGCGGAGAGTGGGGATGCATGCGGCCACTACGCCGAAGAGAACTTCCCAGGTGCGCCAGTACCAGTTGGGTATTACGAGCCCTTTTTTTTTTACGTTAGGACTTTGTGATATCTTGCTTGGGCTGAGGCTGGGAGGGGGGACGGGGAGGGGGAAGGGTTAAGGGAGCGTACAAGTAGGATCGTTCGTCACGTTCTGGTAATTTAGGACGGTGCGGACTAGAGATAGCGAGCCGGTGCTGTTTTACGTATTTAGCAAATTATCGGCAGGTGGAGAAGATATTGGGTGTGGGGAGGGGAGAGGGGGGGAACTTACATCACGCCCAATCCCATCAGCAGACACAACCCGACTTTACTCCGGAAACTGATCTGGACTTTCCGCAGGATGAGGATCGGGAAGGCGGAGAGGAAGTAATCCGAGATAATAGAGATGACTGCCACAACATCATCGTAAGCCTCTAGCTATGCATTCTCAATTGAAAGAATATAGTGAAGATTGTACTTACTAGCCTGCGAAATAATAATCCTCTCAATCTGTCCCTTCGAAAAACACTTCCCTGGCATCTTACTATTCCACGCCTTGTCCAGATGCGGTCTACACTGCACGATCCACAGGACGCTCAAGACCACATTACTGACCACCAAAACGAAAATCGCGGCGTATAAAGGTCTGATGAACGCTTTGGTGATCGTGATACGCAAGAGGAAGAGACAGATTGAGATTTTGGTGAAGGTTAATGTCGCGAAAGTCTGTTCGCCCACGACAGCCCAGTCAGTCGGTTGATGTCTACGAACAAGATAGCCACGCCAATGACAGGCTGACTGACCTGCAGCCACTCTCCATAAGCATACTTCATGAACTCCTGAAATTGATGGTCGGTCAGGTAGTAAGCAGGTCGACCAAAACCATAGCCGATGCCCTTGGTAATGAGCCCCATGCCGACCATATGGCCGAACTATTCAATGCTTTGTTTCAGCCTTCATCTACGTCCTCATGCGGGGATTGAGTGCTTACGCCGGCAAACATGATGCACCAATCGTCCCAGCCGACTTTCTTGACGATCCAGATTCGAGTGATGAAGCGGAGGGTTATCATCAGTACGACGATAGTCAGGGCCAGTATTGAGGTTGCGAGGACGCCGCCGGATCGGTCTGCGTTGCCGATTCGGGGAGGTGTCTTGGGTCTCTCCATTGTTGAGCGGTGAGCTGATGGTACTGCTTGTGATGAGGAGATGCTGAATGCGGTTCCAAGTAGTTGAGAGCCTGCGCGAAGTGTCTTCAATTCTACATAAAGCCTTCACAATGCAATTCCTCGAGACAATAGTTAGTGCTGTATTTGAAATTAATCAGGCGGTTGACAAGGAAGACTCCAAGTCAATCAGTAAAGTATGAAGAGAAGTAAATGTGTTTGCGCATGATGTATTTTGTGGATGTACAAAGAAGATTTTGGCGAAGGAATAAGCCTGCCTTCAAAACGGCGATTCAACTGAAACAAGAGGCTGTACAATCTCCAATGAGGTAAAGCAGTGCCCCATCATTGCATATGGCGCAAACATCAGATAATACGCAGCAAACCTGTGCCGTAAACATACGGGAATCTTAATGACTGGAGTATGCGAAGGATGCACACAGCCTAAATTCACACGTTCTGCACATCATAGCTGTGACAAAAAGCACGAAGTACAAAGCGCGCTCCGAACAAAATTGCGATCCTGGCAGGAAGGATTTGACGTGCATTGCGGCGTAGGCCCCGCCTGAACCCCGAAGACAATAATGGATCTCGATGAAAGCCAAACTTTTGGTCAGGCTGACTTCGACTTATTCTCCACGAGGCAGCTAAAGAATGATTGCGAACCCTGGCGATATATGGCAGCAATTCGGTAGGCCGAGACTCGGTATACGTTGGAACATCAAAGCAAAACTCGACTCCGGTACGGCTCGTCGTCACCCTTGACAAGGCTCGCGTGCTAGGATCCATCTTTAATTGGGCCGAATTTCGTCAAGATCCCTTTTCCTGGGTGAAATGTCGTGGGATTGGGGCCGGCTTCAGCATGAATGGCTTTGGACAGGAGGATCCTCGCAGCATCATCAATGGCGTTGGATGTGTATTTGAGATCCTCGAATGTTATATCATCGTTTCTGTCTTCCGAAATGACTCGCGACCACATTTCTTGCCTTGAATGTGCATGAGATAGAAGTTGATTTCGATGTCAATGACCACGATAGTGGAAGGTACATTCTATCGAATTGGTAGTCAATTATTTAGTCCGACTGTGAGGAGTTTTTACATCGGTTGTCCGTGTTGAGCTCAATAGTATGCAATCTTTTTGGTCAGTGCCAGTCCATCTCAACTTCGCAGCCAACCCTTCTCTCGTTTCTCACTCTTCCCTCGCCCGCATTGATAGATGTGCATCTCATCCATTGGCCGATTCCAAACCGTAATTTCCGTCGCCTTTTGAATGCTGCCCGCCTTCTCCCCTCGCGCTGCATTCTTCGCCGGCATTGGTGGTCCAGTCTCTACGTTGCCACCTTCAAGGTCAACCACATCTTGCGATAGCCCCAGATTTTCCTCGCCCCCTTTGCGGCGACGTGACCATATCCTTTCCACCCACGCCAGTTTCCCTTCCCTTGCCTTCTCATCTCCAATGTCACTATGACTGGGACTGCTTGTGGTGGCACTACTTCCCCTCTGGTGCTTCACTCGACTTCCACTCCCACAGCTCTTCTGACCCCGTTTGGAGCACGCCTTAAATAAAGGTCCAAAACTCGGCAAGCAAGCACAAATGACCCCCACATTCGTTTCCAACGCTGTCCAAACACCCAAATCCACAAAATTGTAGGTAAAATCCTCCGTGCCCTGATGCTGGGCAATCGTGGCCAGCCGCAACGCTCCTACCACCGTTACAAATCCGCCCACCCCAAACACTCCAGAAAGTGCCAATTTCTGGGGAAGGGTGATGCGCAAGCCCAACAGCCAGTGGAGCGGGAGCAGCATTATGAGGACATCGAGAAGGAGATTGGGTATCACTTGGCCCAGGAAGTATTGGAGCGTATTAATACATTGGTGGTTTGGATAGTCCTGCGGAGACCAGTAGGCGGGGACGGGGTGGCAAGAGAAGATGGCTGTTAAGGCGGTTGCGAGGCCCCATGCTGTGACTATCACGCCGAGTGCGGTGGAGAATTTCTTGAAGGTGGACACGTGGAATATGCGATAAAGGAAGCAGAGGATTGAGACTTTGATGAGGGTGACGCTGATGGGGTAGATTATTTCTGCGATGTAAAGATTCAGCCAGAAGTGCTTGATTTTGTCCTGAAATCCTTGGGGATTTCCAGAGGCGACGAGAGCTAAGTGTTGACCAAGACCGTAATGGGCGGAGGCATGGATCATTTGGATCGAGGGGATCCAGGCGAATGGGGTCTCGAGGAGGATTAGCCAGTCGTCCCAGAGGAGGGGCATGCGTGCGAGACGCCGGGCTAGCAAGCGGAGGCCGAGTGCGATACCTGACAAGGCAATCATGACCGCCATTATGCGAACGAGGCAGGGTCCCCTGTCTGTGTGGAGGTCGTAGCCTGGAGGATATTGGACTTGGGACATGTTGAGGAAGTTGGACACGGTTGCAGTAGGAAAACGAGAAATATGTTAAAGGAATGTTGCAGAGACTTTTTAGTTTGACGGTCTTCTCTTATAGATGCTGCATCGTAACGCACGACGAGCACTGAAGATGAACCCCGCAATGCGAGCGGATCAGACTCAAACACACACGAAAACTGACTTGCTTGGCCTACCTGGTGTTTTGCGAGATGCATCTGCAGTCAGCACAGCACTGCTGTGCTGCATCGTACCGGACCTTCTACTCACAGGATAATCGGCATGTGCATCAAAGCCCACACGGGAGGCATCTCAGAGCGATTGGCCGAGATTGTTGGAAGTCGGTGCCAAGGCCGTGTAGGTTGATGGCACAGTCGTGGAGAGGCCAACGCCCAGCTGCATGGCGGGCTTCTTGCTTGCATAAATGCTCAATTCTGATCAGAAACAGGCCTCAGTTGCGAGGACATCTCTGGTGAGCGCCGCAGCAAGGTGTCCTTGCCATAAATATAGCCATCAGGCGCGGAGTGCGAGAAGCGTGCCGGCATATGCACGTTTCCACTTGGCTCGCTAGGTCCTGCAAGCACAGATGTGGTATCGAAGAATCGTGATCGAGAATCGGTACAGATTTTATCACCAGGGTAAGGTCACTTGTCGAGTGGCAGAGGTGCGTTCGAGCAACAGAACGATGTTGACAATTTCTTGAGAAATTTTGGCCTATCGTCTTGTTAATCACATATGAAAAGCATGTTGCATGATATTTTAGTTCTTCATTCATAACAATTGAGACATGAATTGCGTCGATGATTCATCTGGATGAAGATGATGCATCACAAGAAAAAATGGCAAAAGAAAAGACAGGAGACGGAGAAAACACGCCAAGAAATGTAATCTCCGGTGCACATTCCACCTTGATTGCAGAAAATATGACTTCGCCCGGGACATCAAGATATCTTTGCGTCGCCATCGAGAATGCCTCCTCCATTTAGCGAGGCCTTCAGGGCCAAGATCAAGCGAGACTTGGAGGTGAGCTCAATTCAGTACCCATTTTGAACGGCAATTGATTTTGAACAGGAGGGCAAAGATGATATGGCCATCCGTGCAGCACATAACATCTCAGCGCGCAAGGTGGGAATGTCGCTGACTTCCCAGGATATGACTGATCGCGAGCTTACAGATAAGGGCGATGCGTCAGCTATGGAACGAGAAGGGTGAAGTCTGGATCCACGTTCGCAAGGAAGGCAGTGGACGAAAACCAAAGATCAAGGATGAGCATGTTGAAGAGCTTAAGAAGCTCATTGCTGAGAATCCGGATGTTTACGTCAGAGACATGACCAAATTTTTACAAGCACGATGTGGTCTGCAGGTAGATGAGACAACAGTGTGGCGTGCAGTACAAAAGCATAATCTGGCAGCGCAGCGAAGACCACGACCTAAACCGAGGGACGCGCAAGGACTGTGGCTACCAAATGCAGACCAGGATGGAGACGGCGACATATCACTTCGATACGGTACACATGAGGCCCGTGATAGCCAGGAGACCACTCCAGCGACCCCAAACCCTCCCAAGACTCCCACCAGCACGCCGAGAGCGAAAAAGCCGAAGCCAAATGCAGCAGAAAAATTAGTAGAAAGAGCTCGAGACTACGCCAAACGGCACATGTCCAGCGCAAGGTTCGATGGCAGTCACGACTGGGGTCATGTCGAGCGCATGACCAAGATGGCCAATCACCTACTCGAGTGCGAACAAGCAGCGCACCCAAATATCATCTACGACTCGCTCCTCCTAGAGGTAGCAGCACTGATGCACGACATCGAAGACCATAAATACACCGCTCCTCCTCCTCCTCCTCAACCACAACAACAGAATGGCTACCACCCCCAACCGCACGCCCACCCTTCTGTACCTCCCAATCCCCAGACCCCGCAACCACCCTCGTACCCCTGGCCCTCGCAAATGCCGCCACCGACACCTTCACCCCCCTCCCCTCCGCAGTCTACACCTCACCACCACCCCGGCGCCCCAACTCGCAACATCCCCCCCAACAACCCTATCCTCGCCGCGCAACAATCAGCCCTCCACGCGCACCTCAAAGCCATCCGCGCGCCCAATCACCTCATCCACGTCCTCACAACCCTGATCCCGTGCATATCGCACTCGTTCTCGCAATCCCACCCCGCGCTGGCTGCCTCAACGGCTGTATCGCACCCTGAGCTCCACATCCTGCAAGACGCAGACCGGCTCGATGCCCTGGGCGGCGTAGGTATTGCCCGTGCTTTCATGTTTGCCGGGGCGAGGGTGAGAGGACCAATACCACCTCCTCCTTCATACACACAACAGGGTATGCAGACTGGGATACAGCACGGAGGAGGTGGTGGCAGTACGCAAGCATGGGAGAAAGAACAGCAGAAATGGCTTTCCACAGGCGGCGTGATGGGCGAGACACTGCGCCATTTCGAAGAGAAGATCGATAGGCTTGAAGTCCTGATGTGGACGCCTGAGGCGAAACGGATCGCGAGGGAGCGGACGGGGAGGTTGGAGGTGTTTAAGGGCTGGTTGAGGGGTGAAATGGGGACGGGGGATTTTGGGGAAGTGGTGGGTAGAGAAGAAAGAGGAGGTGGAAATGGAGGAGGCGTTGACAGTGATGAGGAGATGGACGTCGAGAATATGCATGAGGGATACCACGCGCAGCATACAGAGGGAGCCAGAGGCGAAGGACAGACCGCGACCGGTGGAGGAGCAGCTGAGGTAGCGAGAATGCACCCGCAGCTGAGGCAGGAACAGGACAGGCGTGATCGAGACATCGATCCCGGATTGCAGCTTCTGGTCGAGATGTACGGCTCGAGATGACTGATTTCTACGCCCTCCCCTCCCCTCCCCTCCCCTCCCCTCCCCCTCCCCCGCTCTTTCAGCTAAAACGACATCCACGAAAAGGTAGCTATGATGGAAGGAGAATCACTACTCAATCCATGCCCCTACCAACCCTAGTAAGCTATTTAAGAAGTCTCCAATATCCACAACTCTCTCTTCTACAGCTATACATTCGAGCCTGAACCCTCACGAGACACGACGCCCCCACCACCCTTGCTTTCCATGAAACGCATACAAGAGAAATAAGTATGAGTACAATAATGACATTTCATGCTAGCAAGGGTATATATACCTTACGCACTCGCCTAGCCAGCTATCCCTATTTGATTTGCCTTCCTTCCCGCTGTCCCATCGACGTCGTAGTGGTTGGTCGGCTTCATGGAGTGAAGGCGACTGACTCTTCTTTCTTCGTTTACAAGTAGAGGAAAGATTGTGGGTGCCAGCCCCAGCCCCAGCCCCAGGCCCGGTCAGACTCGGAAAATGATATAAAAAGACTGAGTGATAATTGATGTTAAGAGAAAGAAAAGAAAAGACTGTGCGGCCAGATGTACCTTCGTTATTGTCACATCCCCAACATTAACACTTTTCAAAACCGTCCTTGCAAGAGCATCCTGGGTGATCAAAAGACATCATCCCCCCACTCCCACTCCTCGCGCTGAATATCCGGCAGGGGCTTGTCCTTCCAATTCTCCACTCCACCTCCACCTCCACCTCCACCTCCGCCACGAAGCCCCACCCCACTCCTTCTCTTCAGACTCCTCCTTACCCCCTCACCATTTCCATCGCGGTCCCCTAACGGACTTTCCTTCCCCTTATCGTCCTTCACCACACCAACACCACTGCCCCGAGAAGCCCTCTTCTTCACCGAATCAGACACCAGGCTTGGTGGTGGGGGCGAAATGCCGCGTTTTCGACTACGCGTTTGGATTGGTGAGAAAGTCGGCGGTGGTGCTGGAGAGCGGGCGCGGTTGGTAGCTTGGGAGGAGATGTGCAGGGTTTTGGATTGCCGCTTTGTTGTAGGGGTGTGGCCTGCGTTTTTGGTGAGGAGATCGGATTCGGGGACTGCGGTCTTGGAGTCAACGGGTAAACTTGGGACATTGTGTGTTGTTGGAAACGCGGATGGGAGCGCTAGTTGTGGATCTATTAAATTCATTGGTGGTGATTGCTGCTCGAGATCGTGAACTTCGGCAGAACCGACTCGAGAAGATTTGCGTCGTGAAGAACTGCGTCTAGGTTGTGGATCCGGAACCTTCTTTCCCTGAGAGACATCGGGCCAAGAGCGGTGGTTGTTGTCTTTCAATTCCAGGCTTTTGCGAGATCGACGAGTGCCGCTCTCTTTGAACGTCGCATCTGAAGCTTGGTCCAGGACGCGTTGCGCACGCGCTCCTAGCAGGCGTTCCGAAGGTAGAGTAGCAAGTGCACCCGGCACAAACTGCTTACGGCCTACGGTCGTTGGTAATTGCGGGACTGCTGGCGCGGAGTCCAACGAATCTTGTAATTCTTGACGTGCAGAGTCTAGCTTCGTTTCCAAGTCACTGACCCTTTTGTTAAGTTTCTGTACGCGAGCCAGCTCCTTTTTAGACGGCCGTCGCTGTAAACCTCTATTGGCTTCAGGAGTATCGGCCGCAAGCACAGAGTCAATCGATGGTATTTCCTTGGACGCTCGATTCTTCTTTGACGGTAGCTGAAGATGAGATTTGACCTTCTTGAGATCCTGGACTGAAGGAGACCTCAGGTGCGTAAAGGATCTTCGGCCTGAACTAGCTACTGAAGCTGGACTTTTAGACCTGTCACGGCTCCGTCGACCGGGGATTTGTAGCTTGTTGCTGGAGGTAGTGTCATGGCTGTTGCGCTTGCTTGGGGCTTCTACATCGATGGCTGAATCATGGAATGAATTTCGGCAGGCATCTTGCAGATCCTCAAAGTTGAGAGTCGGCTCAACGTTTATGTGCTGATGGTTTACGGTCGTCTTCATGCCCTGGAAGCCGCCTTCCTTTAGAGCGGTATATGCTTTGTTGATATCCTCCTTCTGGGTGTCTGGCTTTTGATGCTCCACATGAGCACTAGGTTGTTTGTCCTTTCGAGAACCATTGAACCCCTGCCAGAAATTGACAGGATTCAGTGCTGTTGCAATCGCCTTGCCAAAACGAAACACGCCCGTAGCCTTCGCAGTCTCTAGACCAGCAGTGTAAACAGTATCTGCTTGATCTCTTGTAGTCTCTTGATTTGCGTATGTCTCAAGAGGATCTCCTACTTCTAGAAATGACGATGGAGGCTGTTTGCTGGGCTTGTCATTGAGACTGCCCTCTTTGAATTTCGACGATCGAGTCTTCTTGCCATACTTCTTACGTTTGGAAGGAGGTGATGAAGCCTTCTCACGTGGCTGGTCATTGAGATCGACACCATTCTTAAGAGGCCACTCGGCTGTTCGAGGCCGCTTGGGAGGAGATTCGGGGTCGTCGCTTCTCTCTGTGGGATCAGCCGAAATGCTAAGCTCATCAGGTTTCTCTTTTGGAAGAGCACGTTTGCGTGGGCTACTCGACAACTCAAATGTCTTGGATGTTGTTTTCCGTAATTCCATAGGCAGCTGCAAGGAGATCAGTTTGCGGGTACGTGCAGAGGTGGGTCCCATCACTTACCTCTCCGCCTGAAATAGCGGGAGCTTCTTCCCTCAAGCTGGCCATGGTGACGAGCGATTATCGCGGGTTGTCACGAAGAGCCAAACTCCGGTTCATATTGAATGAGACGTAAATCAATGCTCTGAAATGACATGAAGCTTGGGGTAAACAAACCTCAAGTAAATCCGGCGCTAGCATTAAATCCGTGCTAGGATGCCGATTTCAATTACTCCCACCTTAGAAACCTTTCAAGAGACACCTCAAAGTCCTCTCTAAATTACTAGAATCTTACTAGAGACGACTGGCCCCGAAATACACAACGCCAACGCATATAAAACAAGAACATGAACGCGCCATAGCCGCCACCGCAATGATAGGGTGGCGTTTCGTCGCCCAGGAGTTGGCGGCGGCTACAGCTTTCAATTTCAGCCTTGCAATTGACTTTTCCTTGACTCGCAAACTACCGTCTGCCTACCAGTATGTTTCTCGCTAGTCCGCGCGAGAAAATAGTGAGTCGTTACAGTTGTAGCTTGTGCATCGTGTTTTATGACAGGGACTAAGGCGAAAGGGGTTAAAGACCAGCTTATACATGATTCAAGGAGAGATACAATATCTCTAGGGATCATACAAGGCATTTTTCACTGTATTCATGGTGCACCGTAGAGAGTGATGTCGGATTCGGGAATAGCACCTAAGTTGCTTTCAGTATTTTAACATTAGAATTGCGGGAGAATCTGTGTAAGTTTTAGAGTATGTAGACATTATCCTTGCAACAAGTTCCGCCGATCCACTGAGTGCCCACCACTACCAATTTTCCAAGAACTCCCTATTTTTACTTTCCCTTTTTCCTCCCTTTATATACAAATGCTAGAAGATCCACAAGACCGTCCACGATAGAGAACCCCGCCCTTCTCAATCTATACGACGCCCCGATATACTGTCTCTTACTGCCCACCAGCACCGGCAGCAGTGCCAGCATTGGGCCCCGTCACCTGCCCAGCACCACCAGCCCCAGCCTCATCCACACCCTCGACCCCAACCCCAGCGCCCTGGTTAGGCAAAGGTTGTGCAGCGGGCGTTGGGTCGGCGGCGGGACCAGGTTGTGCAGCGGGTGTTGGAACAGGGGCAGGACCGGCAGCTGAGCCAGCTTGTCCAGCGGAGTTCGGTTCCGGGGATGAGTTTGGGGCCTGTGCAGGGGCGCCGGGGTAAGATTGTGGTAGGGCCATTGCGAGGCTGGTCAGGAGAGTGAAAGTAGTGAGGAAAGATGTGAGACGCATGGTGATGAGTGAGATGCTTTTGCGTGGTGATTTTGTAGATGTTTGAGAGTTTGTGGGTGATGAGTGTAATCGAACGTTTTCTGGAGATGGTTTTGATATTTTGTTTGGGTTGGGAGTTGCTGAGAAAGAGCTGGGTATTGAGATGTGTTTTATAGACGGCGAAAGGCCCCGAATTAACTTCAATATGGTGACTATGTTAAGAAGCTGGGTCGTGAATTGGAGAGCTGTGCCTCGCCCTTCGTTATGATGGTGGATATGGTGGAAATATGTTGTTTGAGATGTATGACATGCATACTTGGCTACGACAGCATGAGAGAAGTAAGCGGTATATCATGGATGTGAATTGCTAATGCGCCCCATGTGGAGTCTTCCATGTTGCTATTCTTGACTCTATACAACATAATCGGAGAGACGACCTTTCGAGACGCATTGGATTGAAGCAGCGAAGATGGTGGTGATTGATCAAGATCGATTGAGATTCGTCGAGCCTTCTGGAAACTTGGTTGGTCAGAAGCTTCCTGCGTTCTATAATACAATATCAGGTAGTTGGAGGACTTGCGCCTGTTCCTCCTTTGGTTTGCTGAAGTCATTGATATGAGAACTCGATGAGACCAGTGCCTCACTTGGTATTTCGGCGGAATCAGGCTATCTGCTGCAGCCACAAACGATTTGAGCTGACGTCTTTTCTCCCAAGACACGTTAATATCATACCTAAGATACCGAGTGTCGTTTACTGGCTGGTCTTTTTGCCAAGGGGCGTCAAACATGAATCAGACCCACTGAATTTCGCCGTCGAATGATTTTGTCCAGAAGTTCACGGTACCTGACTTGTGGTCCGATCACTTGTACTTCTCCCAAGATAGATCCAATGCTCGTCTGATTCTTGCATGAGATGTCTGCAGTCATCCCATCATGAAGGTGAAGTATTGTTGAAGCCATAGCGGCAGAGCTATGCAATGATTGGGTGTAACGAACTTGGTCTAACTAGGTAAGTTCCCATCTCGCGCATCACAGCGCTAGTGTCTAGGCAAGTGAGATTGGCATGCAGGAAGAAAGCTGAGCCAGACGCCCTCACCCTGCGATTTCCAAGCCGTTTCAATAGGTGACTGGCGATGAGATGAGATGAGATGGGATGGGAGTCTCACACAAAAAGTGTTGTGGTGAGAGATTCGAAAACTTGTGTCGCCTTTGTGGTGTGACATGTAAATGTGTAAAATGATAGGTAACGTTTCGGTATGAGGCAAAACTTAAAACCTAGGATTATGAAGTTTGGTGTGATCGAATTTAGGTCAAGAAACACTGAAACTTGAAGAGGGATGTAGTAGAAGGAAGTGCTTGCCGAATAAGTTTTGGTGTGGATAGAAAGGTATGTAGGTCTATGTAGTATGGAAGGCTTTGAGCGGTGCGGAAGACGCAGAGTGGGGAGAGACGAGGTCGCGGAAAGCTATAGCTGAGGAGCTGGGGTGATGTGTTGGTTGAAGTAATACCAGAAGACTGCCTCATCGAGGATGGCTCCGAACCTGAGTTCATTATTAGCTCGTGGGTTATGAAGAAACCGTCACACGAAAAGCCACTGCAGTATGCAGATGAGCGATGAGTAGCACATGGATCCAACCTACCCGCAACATTGAACATAGGGACTTAGCTGTCTCTTGAGGGTATCAACGCCTGCTCTGCTCATCTGAGGGAAATAAGGATGGTTGTGCAGGATATGCCATGCTTCAATGGGAGTGATCTCGCCTTGAAGATTTATGCCTTGGCTCAGGCTAAGCAGTTGCTTGATGATAGTCCCGCTAGTCGTCCAGCTGGTATCCGGGCTTTCCGTCGGGTTCCGCGGTGCGCCTGCCATCAATGGCGTCGATAGCTGCACGCAGACACGAATTAGCGTTCACTCATTCGAACAGATAACGAAGACGGCATGAAGATACAAAGCATTGTGGACATTGCTATAGTCATACAGAGATCTCTGTTTGTGACGTGCACGTTGATATAAACTATATGATCATTGGAGAAGGAACGTACAAGCATCATATGATTTGCAGGATCATCCCCACCCGGATCTGCCGGATAAGGGATATGAGCCATACAAGGATGTTCTAAGGCCAAGACGAAGTCTATGGCGGTCTCTAATGTATCAATGCTCGTGGGTGATTTCTGCTTGGCAGGTACATAGGCATGACGTTTTGGTGGCGACGGCTCGCCACCAGAGACGGAAAGTTGATCCAATGAAAGTTCTTTGCCTCCTTCAGTATGGCCCCGCGCCCGAGAAGATGAGAAGCCTACCGTTGGGGAGACTGGGCAAGGGCTTGAGATCACCAAACCACGACTGATCACCAAATGGCTGCGACGAACCAAAGCCATGCTCGGAATATGCTGGGGCGGGTGGTTGGCTTGGTTCTGGCCAGGAGACATGAAGACGCTGGTGGTCGAAGTCGTCAGGGCCATAAGAGATTTTTGCCGGCATATCGAATTGCGAGACTGGTGGCGTAATAGCCAGAGCCTCGGGGCTTTCAAGGTTGGAGGGCAAAGACATATTGGCGGAGGAGAGCGTAGCCTTAAGAGTCTGCACCGTTCCCTTCAATTTGTCCCGCTCAGTCATCAGTTTCGCTTCAGACTCCCTTAGGCGAACAACCTCCGACTCTAAGGTCTTGATGTAATTTTGGGTTCGCTGACGATGCGTCCTAGATCCCTATGTCAGATCGCTTATCGTCGGGAAATCGTTACGAAAGTGGAAAGACAACTGAACACAAGATGCAAGCACAGCAGTTGTTAGATGATCGTACATACCGTTGAGCATGGCGCACTGTTGTTGTGAGATTAGTAAGATTCATCGAAAAAGGCAGAAGGAGGTCCAACCAACCTTGCTCTCGTCGTTTGTTTGGGGCAGCTGGTCCCGATGCGGAAGTTGAAGCGCCTGTTGCCGTTCAAAAACAGGTGTTAGCATAATCATTGCTTGATCAAGGTGATATAGCGTGGGAATCAAAGGCTGGTTGATTCCAAACCCCAAAATCCTACCATGCGCATGCACCCAACCAAGCGCATGGCAGGTTTAAGACAGCGCATAGCACCTTCAGTTCCCAAGGCGATCTTCCGCGCTTGGAGGTAGACTCCGGCCGAAAGGGAAACGTACCTGGCGGCTTGGCAGTGGTCTGCAAGAAGGCAAGATTCTGAGTGCCGAGGGTTCGTCGAGCTCTCTTCCACAGCGAGTCATTGCCCTCCCTCCTGGTACTGGTGGATGGCGGCGATACCGTGGAGCCTGGTATGCCGCCTGATGACAGCTCTCCTTCAGAAGACATCTTCTTTGTTCTGGTGGTGTCGCCAAAGATGTCGCAATGATTGATGATCCAGTACGCTTCTCACAATGTGGATCATCCAACAATCGTAGGGGGCTATCAGTCTAGGATTCCAGCATCAACAGGATGGGAGATTTGGAGACTGGCTCGCGTCAACAAAATAGCTCCTTCAGTTCCTTTTAATTGCTGCATCGCCGCCATGATCTTGCTCATAGCTGTGGCTTGATGCTGAGCCGTGAAGGTGGGCGGTCAGAGGGTGAAGAGAATGATGAGGAATCTCGCGGGAAGTTGCCAGAGATAGGGTGTCATCTAAGGTTTCACGCTAACCTTAGTTACGGCTCCGAGTTGCGCATCATCCCGATTGGGTTAGCGAGGGGGCTCTCAACTTGCCTCTATCTTCCTCGAAAAATGTATGTCCTACTCCATCCCACGGGCATCATATGTGCTTGACCGCGATTCCTCATCATCTGTTTACACCGCATCTTCCATTCATCTCATGTCTCCATTCGTCCATGCGCCTCATCGCTTGATTGACGCGCAGCTTTCAAGCCGATACCGTGCGTGGGGTTTTCAGCATTTTCGAATATCATTGCGTCGACTGTGCTGGGCTTGATCCACTTCGCTCATGCCACTGACTGAGCTTCCTCCTATTTCTAAGAACATGGTGGAAAGTCTTTGACTGGCGATCTGGTCACGGAATAGCTTCACTCGTCACTATCGAGCCAATTGACTTTTCCGCGGGTAGACTACGTGCCACGGCAGCTTCTTGGTAAGACATTGAGTGTATCTTGGATCTCATCCAGATGACATCTTTATAATGCCTTTCTTTATGCCTGATATAAAGTGACAACAAACACGTACGCCTGTTTCTGTTACGCGTCACCTTATACTTCTATCCCGAAAGCGGCACGCCAGGAAAAGCACCCGTCCCGTCTTGAACTTTGATTTGGTCTCATGTTATGACTTTACCTTGTTTAGTCATCTGACGCCGCGTGTCTGATCACATCAATGCCTGACGTGGTCCGGGTCCAAGGCTTGCGTTTGGCAATCTGACAGGGAACATGACTCCAGGTCTCAAGACTGGCAGCCTGTTAAGAGCGATGCAACAGAATATCACGAAGCTTATCCCGGGTATATTACATCCAAGAATGGCCCAAGAATGAGCGACTAGAGGTTGAACCAAATATGCCATACTATTCGAGCGCATTCTCCCATATCCCCGCAGCCAGATCTCAAATTTCACGTTGATCAAGCGGACAACAACATTCTTGCCAGACTCATCAGGGGCAAAATCCCACAGTGGCGTATCTAGGAAAGTGACAAGCACGTTGCCTTCCTGATGCCCTTCCCAAGCGCTCCCGGCTTCACGGTGGTTGTCCCCCGAACCCATCTCACAAGTGACATCTTCTTCCTGGATGAAAAAGACTACAAGGATCTCTTTGGAGCAGTTTTCGCTGTGTCTCAGATCCTGAAGAAGGCTTTCAACACCGATCAGATCTGCATGCTTTTCGAGGGTTTCGAAATCGATTACGCCCATGTAAGGCTTGTTCCAATTCACGACACAGTCAGAACATTGGGAACGGATGCTTAATTCGCGCAGCTGCAGGAGCAATACACCGATAGATGTCCCGGCTATGTGACGTCGATGCCAGGGCCCAGACTCAGTGATGCTGTTGACCTCTCTCAGGCGGCTAAGAAAATCAAGTATTTGGTCCCACCTATGAGGCTTAAACCACCAGAGACTTGGTCGACGTCCGTAGCAGCCGTATGAGCGGTCTGCAGATTTGCAAGAACAGAACATGATTAAGACGAATGTATGGAGAATGGCTTTGAAGGGCTTCCTGGCTTGAATTTTAGGCACGAGCTGATGTAAATTGCATGGTAATGCTGTGGATGGGAGACATCGACGGGAATGAGATGTCGAACGAGAACGTGTGCTTGGAGGGTAGAGTAGCTTGAACGTAAAATCCCTGGGATCAAGTTAGCAAAATATCCAGTACGCAGAAAAATAATGGAGACTTTCCGTGAAAATCCTCTTCTGAAATGTTACCTCTCCGAGATGAAGTTTTCAGAATTGACAAAGATGACTCGTTTTGCATCAATCTTTTCCGCGAACCACACCTGTTATGGCTTGATAGCACTACGTTCAGGGACCAGCTAAAACCGCCCAAAACGGTCAAACTTATGGCTTTCTGAGCATTGAACCTCCCAAACCCCCAACCTCCAAGCTGAAGAATAATTACCCGCCCATACGTTCAAACCAACCCTACTCTACTCCTATCAACCAGGTGGACACGGAAACACCGTCTCAAAAAGCACCTTTTCCAACCCCTTTACATCCTCCTTCGCCAACCCGTTCTCCCAAACAGCTCTCAGATTCCTCCGAACCATCACCCTCGTCATAACCTCGATCTTCTCCTCCACCGCCTCCACCCCTACCCCACTCCTCCCCACACCCAACCCCACATCCGACCCCATCTCCGTCCTAAAAGCTTCAAACATCGGATCCACCCTTACCATCTCCCTCCACCCCCTCGCACCACTTTCCACCCCTTCAATCCCGCAATCGCAAATACTGCCCGCGGGCCCCAAGATCTTGGATTTATGAATCTCGTTGATGGTTGCGAAATAGAGTAGATGCCCCAACCGCCCGGCTCTGATTAGGTGTGCCGCATTAGCGATGACATCTTCTCCCCCCTCCCCCTTCCCCTCCATCAATTCTTCAATTTTCATTTGCGATGCCATTGCTCGATCCGCAGTCTTGCCCCCTTGCAGCATAACCCTCACGCGCTTGAGGTAGAAGTACAGACGCCGCGTCGGTAGCGTGCAGAACATATGGCCCAGTTTCTCGCGGATGTCTTCGCGGGTGGAAGGCGGGAGGTGTTTTGACCACACGTCGATTTTGATTCGCATGTTGAGCATTTTGGATGCTTGGTCGAGATCTTGGAGGAGCGTTGGGCCGCTGCCGCCTGCGTATCGTGTCAGTTTGGGGTTGTCAAAGGATAGTTGGGAAGGGTTCTAACCAAGCTTGGTGTAGATCTTAATCATTCCAGTGGGTTCTTTTGGGAAGCTGTCGGCGAGTTTCTGACGCACTTTTTCGAATTCGTCAAGACCGAGACTGGAGATCGTGGCTGTGATGTTGGTACCGAGCTTGCTGACTAGCTGTTCCAGTTTCTTTATGAATAGAAACCTGGGGTCATTCGTCATGTTTTCGACGGTCTTGAATGAGCGGAGACCATTTATTTCGCATGGTGTTGTCAGGTATTCCTGTAACGTTCTCTTGGCCGCACTGGGGGTCTTGAAGACCATCGTCGACGCGGCGTATGAGTTTTCCAACATTATGAAGTTGATTCTGTCTGTTTGCTGGACAGAGATGGGAAAGAATTTGAAGCAAAATCGATCAGTTGAGCGAGGGGACCATGCGCTGCTACCTGACGATCCCGGTGTATTGTTATGGGGCTGAGTGTAAAAATTACTTGCTTTCGTGATCGGCAGATCCTTGAGGATAGACTGCACGTTCTGCAAGTCATGGGTTTTAAGTAGGAGTGCGTTCTGCCGAAACATATCCTCTCTCCATGCTTTTATTTCTTCGTTGACATCTTCTTCAGCGACGGGGAGCATGAAGCTTCGAAGAACAATCATTAGTTGTGGGGCGATGGCGGCAAAACAATGATACTCGGTGTAACACCCCTCGGAAGTTTTATTTGTACCAATGTCGTAATCGAAATGAACCGGTCCCTCGTGGATGCTGTAGGCAAATTCTGACAGCAAAAATTCGCCCTTCGGATCGGAGGGCGTACAGAATGCAAGATACATCATCTGCACATGCGCTATGAACCACATAGCGTCATCAGGGTAGACTTGCTCCAACAATCGAGTCATCCAGCCCTGCTCGGGGTCCATATCCAGGTCCAGCATCGCGTTTATGTTGTCGAACCATACGTCAATCGGTTTCTTGAATCCCTTTGACCGCATGTAGTCTTGAAGCCTTTCCTTGTCGTTGGACGAGTAATCATCTGGTTTGTCGTGGTAGAATCGCTTATGAGCTGTGGAGCCCCGATACTTCATAATAAAAAGGAACTTGCGTAAAATGTCCCTATCCGTGCGATTGATCCAAATTCCATTCTCTTTCTTCTCGAACGCCTTACGTACAGTGTTAATGATTACAGCAGCACGGGACTCCAGCTTAGAAAGCTTTTCCTCGATGTGATGTGGATTGTCCAGGTCCGCAAAATCTCGATACATGTCGGTGATGCCCAATGTTTTGGCCACAGGGCTTTCACCGATATCTGCAGATGATCCAGCGAAACTGAAGGTGTGAAGCATTGGATCTCCTGGATAGCAACCATTCTGGCTCCGTTTTCTGCGCCGCCTGTTGGGCCCCGCTGGGACTTCAAATGGATGGGCAAAGTTTCGTAGGATGAATCGTGGGATGAAATGATGATACTGAGCTTTTACTAAAGATTTGGTTGAGGTTTCCATGACGTTGGCGTACCCTGAGATGAAAATCCGGAATCCTGGTAGACTGTCGAAGGATAAGATAGAAAAGCAGCAGGTTTGATAAATCGTATGACAAACACTCTGCTTCACTGACGAAGATTGTTTTTGGATCAACGGATTACCATCTCAAGTTTGGTCGCGCGGGGACTTCATTGTAGCAAGTGTCGAAAGGATGTGTGCTTTTGTACCACCCTTCTGGTAATTCACTCACAGAGTAGGCCTAAGCGCCGAATCATCTGATTGCTCAGCCTTGTAGGAGTTGCATGTGCGGCGACCTGCGTAGCCACGTCATGGTGCAGTATGACTCATTCTGGACCTCCAATAGTATTGAGTTGCTTGTAGATCCCTCCTTACTCTCTATAACATTGGTAAAAAAAGCATCAGATTCTTTTCACTCTTACTTGCGCAAGAAGCAATTGATATCAGGGCAGATCGATGTTGTCCCCAAAGTTTCGCTCAACTTAAGCTTAGACACACATATGTACTCGCGCAAGACATCAAGAAAGTGCCCTTCATCAGAATTTGGAGAAAATCTAGTACAACATATCTCCTTGGTGTTTGTGTTGACAGTCCTGCCTTGACGTTTTTCGTCTAATTTGTCAGGCCTTATATCATTCACGTCGTCCTCCTTAGATCACTTGCAACCATGTCAGCGTTCGAAAAGGCACCAGTATTTTTGGTATATCCTGGAAACGCCACGTATCAAAGTTTGGTATCCTGTGGCCATGACAACAACCCTCCATAGCAAGGCTGACTTTGGCTTTCAATGTGCATTCATTCCTCAAAATAGCCTTCATTCGCTTGTGCTCCCAACAGAGTGGATGCCGTACGTTTACCAGCTACTTTCTCAACAGTAGTCTAATTATTTGAGCGGTGAATGAGTAGACTGCATCACTCTAATAGACCTTCGTCACGAGCCAGTTCCAGGCGGGACTGTAATTCGTATTTGGACCGCAGAATCGAGAGCATATTAAGTATTATTGGGAATCAAAAATCGCCTTCCCCGTAGTAACCCGAGGTCTCGACAACATTGTTCAGTAGACAGCAGTTTTGTCGAGCCAAAGGTGAAGGCTGACTTGTCATGAAACATTACCTAGGGTCTCGCTGAGCTCTATCTTTGTACTCAGCTTGTCGCCCACGTCCGACATATCAAAATTCGGACCTGTCCAGGTTGCATGCTTGAGGTCTTACTAGATTAAAGGTGGATCAAAAGACTTCAGACTTTCTTGAATGATTGCATCTTTTACTACTGCGAGAAAAAATCGGCCTAAGGTTGTATCTTGCTCGTGTGTAGCGTGAGTATTTACCTGAACATCTTCTGCACAGACTTTCTTAAATTGCTCGATTAGAAAGTCTTGAGCCTTGTCACAGAAAGATACTCCGGTATAGTCAGGAAACGCGCTTGCCAAGGGTACGCTCATAAGCTTGTGTTTGAAGATGGTGATATTGTCGAAGAGTAGTATCACATATTTATATTGATCTCCACGGGGGCCCATTGTGTCCTTGAATATGGCCAGACTGCGAACAATTTCAGGCTGAGTCATCCATTCTTCGTCGAAATCGTCTATGGTAGGTATTCTGTCGTCTGAAAATGATTCTGCATTGTACGTATCAAGATCAACGACGAAACAAAGCACACGGAAATCTCCAGCCTGCAATAATGATACACGGCTTCGCAGCCGCGAACTACACGCAACAATGCGAAGAACAAGCTGGCCAAGTGTTATTGAAGTTTCCTGGACTTGACTCTCATACGATGATTTCATCGCTTGCATATTGCCAATGTCAGCATATGTCGGAGTATACGACGGCTCCGCCAAGCGCATTATGTTATCCAGCATGCTGCAGACCGATTAGTGACCTCCATTATAGCCGAAAGTATTGACATACGTTGAAGCTGTGTGGCTTTCTTCTGATATCGAGTCCTGCCACAACCAATGCACCGCATTTGCTTGCTGCCTAAGATCCTCTAGTCCAGTACCTGGAGGCTTCAGAGCTGAATGCACGGTCTCACTATAATCATCGACAGTCTTTCCAAGATTCCGGTAAAGTTCTTGGAAACGAGTGATGGCCATAGTTAGCATCTCTATCTGCGTTGCACGTTCGATACCTTCGAAGTGATACTGTAGTTTTCCCAAAATGATGCGGTAACTGTTGCCATTTCCTCCAGTCAGCAGTAAAGGGATCTCCCTCATCTTTATTCGGGTGTCTTTCTCGATTGACTTCTCGATAATGGCAGATCTCTCAGCAGCCTCTTTGGTCTCCTTCCTCTGTCTGAGCGTCGCTCGTATGTTCAAGGCGGAAAGGCTGGTAGATTCGGTCGTTGGCATCACTGGTCCACGAGGCTTTGCTTTGAACAACCTGCGTACGGCTCTTTGATAAACTTGGGTACTAATCAATTCTGAATCGAAAGGGAAAATTGCTGAGAACCTAGCCGAGTTTTCGGTAGAGACGGTAGCTTTACTGAAGAAAGACGCACTGTCATGAAGCACGATCAGTGACGAAGAGTCGTCACGAACTCTGTCGAAAGCTTCTCGTGTTCCAGGATCCTCAAGACGTGTCCGTTGTTCGTGTAGCGTTTTGCTGCACACATTTAGTAAATTGCTTTGCCGTGGGGACACAAACGAGATTAATTTGAAGTACCAATTGCATGCTGTTAGTAGTAAGTTGAGAGCGCTGATCTGTCTCTGTATGAAAGTCTGAAAGGTCTCGAAGTCGCTATTATTGAAGAAAACCTTAAGTTTATCCTGAAAATCCAGGGTCTCTGTTCCATTTTGATTAAGCTGCTCCATGTTCTCATCCATTGACTTGACCAGTAATCGGCAGCAGTGTATCGCCTCTTCGAGATCGATGATCAGCTGGTGATGTTGAGGGGAGTTGGAAAGGTCAGACGATATCCATTCCGAGATCTTATTCAAGGCAGCTTTGAGCGAATTCAGCTGTGTGATGAGGTTGGATACCGTAAGGGCGATGGTTTTCCATCTATCTCGCAGATCTCGAAGGGTCATGATTGTCTTGGTGACAACGTCGACAATGCCCACGATAGCACCTGTCGTGCCAATGATTGTAGCTGGGTCCATGTTGACCCACTCTGATCATCGTATGTCATTCAATTGCCTCAGCTCTATTGAACGATAGATTGTGTGTAGCGATGAAATGTTGGACGAGCTCAAGTTCAGCTCCGCTGCTCAGCCTTGTGGCGATGTCGCGCTCCTTAGTCAGCGTTCTTGTATCAGCCCGTGAGATATTCATGCCAGTCTCATTGAAGAATCTTGATTTGGAGGTGTTTCAGGGGTTAAAGCTTGGATGAATTTATGAGCGACTGTTCATATATATAGACTTCCAAAGGCAGAATAATGCCTTCCTGTTGTTCTCGTAGTCGCGAGCCACCCCGGCAGCAAAATGTTCATACGGGGCCTGGGTGAGTGGGCCTTCAGCAGATGAATTAGAATTATGTACTCGTAACACTGTTGTCTATTTGATCATCAAAAAGCCTCCCAGGGGTATATGCATCAGCCATATCCCAGTTTCGACCCGTCCTTCTCAGTAGCCATACAAAGCTTGCGCATAAGCAATCATCAGTTCATGAGTCGTACCAGTGTCCTACCGAGCATCCCCTCCACCATTAGGACCACCAGCCCACGCCTACCCTCAACATCATAATCCCAGTCACCACCCACACCCACCTCCCGACCTTGCTTCTACTTCCTGCATCGATAATGACATAACACCCCACCGTTCTAGTAGGCTGTCCCACATTCGCCTTCACAAGCGTCGTATATCCCCCATTCCCACACGCCTGTCCGGGTGGAACAGTAGTCGTAACCCTCACCCCCCTGCCGCAGCGCCCACAACCGTCGTAGGCGTCTCCGTCACCGTGCCAGGCACCGAACTCGTCACCAACGTCGTGGTGGGTTGCCACGAGGTCGTCACGGGCGCCACGGCTGCATAGCTCGTCGTCGGTTGCCATGTCTGCTGCTGATACACGGTCGTCGTCTGCTCTTGGCATGTATTGCATACTGCTTGGCAGGTATTGCATCCCTCTCCTGCTGCGCCCCACGAGGATTGAGAGTATTTGGCGCCAGCGTAGTCGCCTTGGTAGGGTGACCCGGAGCAGCTGGAGCCCAAGGCGCAGCAAGCGACGTGTCCGGCGTCATCCCAGGCGCAGGATTGGCCACCGTTGCAGCAGTAGGAACCACTGTTTCCGCCCATGCCTGAGCAGGCGGAGTAGCCGCCTGGGATGGCGCCGTTGTTGTATTGGATAGCGGTGAAGAAGGAGCCGATTTGTTGGGATGAGGCTGGGGGGAGGAGGTGGAGGAGTAGGAGGAGAAATGTGGTGGCTGTGGCAGTGAGGATGTGGGGAGACATCGTAGATCGCGAGACGAAGGTCGATTGGGGGCGTTGTGAGCGGAGGAAGAGGTGATAGATGTCTGATGAGGGGCGGAGAAGGCAATACGAAGCTGTGGTAGTAGGCAATGGGTCAGGCGACCTCAGGCAAGCGCACGCCGTCTATGGTCATCTGCCTGATCATTGGAGCTGTAGACAAAAGTGAGGAATAGATTCTAGGGGTAGTAATCGTCAGAGATGAGGGCAGCAGGCAGGGAGGAGCGGAGAACGACATCATGACCGGCAAGCTCCAGCTCTTGCTTCCTTGCTGACCACAAGCGCAAGCCAGGGGGCAGTCCCCAAAGCTTGCAAGGCACGCAAAGGAAGGAACCAAGCAGGTTTGCCCCGCCATTTGCTGCATCCGGATCATCTCGGCCCGTGGCAGGGGTTAAGGTTGGATCGAGACTGCCTTATCGGGCTGCCAAGGGCCTAGAACGTGCCTAAATGAGATTGCATAAAAATATGCATAGTATATCTTTATCTCTATTGTTAGCTACAACTTAATCATTTATACTCCGTATACTTGGAACCCATCAATTACAATCAATGCCTGTCTCGTCGCTACTGATACGTATGCTCCCTATATCGAGCATCTTGTATCTCCTAAGCTGCGAGAGCATACTTGAGCTACGCCCGTCCATCGACTTTCTGAAGACCAGAGTCCACAGGATGTTCGCCTCCGGCCCGGCTTACTCGTGTTCAATCCTACAGGCGCAGACAAAGTGGCCCAGGTGTACGTCTTACATGCATACCCGCTAAACTGCCATGCGCGGAAGGATATTTCGCGGGGCAGGATGTCGGTTTTTGAAACCTTTAGACGATCCTATGAATTTGCAGAAAACGCTGGTAGGATTCCTTGCTTCTATTGTTGCAGTCTTTCATAGCTGTCATTCAAATTTTCCGATGACTACGCAGATCTAATTGTGGGCCTTTGAAACCGGCTTGCTAACAATTGCTTTCCTTCTAGGGTGAATCCATCAGCGTGCTTTCGTCTCCCCTGAAATGATGAATTCTTGTCCTTGTTGCTGAATTACGTGTGCGTCTCCATCCGTATTCAATCTGGTTGAGTCTGTTCATTTCAATTCAATTTTTGAGCACAGTCCATTCCTTGAGGAACCGAAGACCATACTCTGAGGCGCCATGATCTGTACATTAAGAGCAAGTGAAGATTACTATATCTAGATCCACCTGCACTCCGCTTCCTTCGACCTCCGCCCGCTTACGACGCGGCCTTTAAGAATAGCAATCTCACTCAAGGTCCACGCCGCATCTCAGAGCGACCCATAGTCAGCGGCTCCCTCGTCTATTGCTGCTGCTACCAAAGCCATTCGCCATGCATTCCAGATATGGACATCTGTATTGAATCCTTCAAAGTCAAAAGCGAGGCGTGAACTCCTTGGTTTCAGCGTCTGATTACCTACGATGCTCACCTGCTCTGATATAAAGGACGGAGTACGATGCTCAATATTTCTTATCATCCGACAATTACTCTTGAATTAAGACACCTAGACTTGACACCTCCGACTTCATACAGTATTCAAAACTTTACACAGTCACAACCCAAGCACAAATCTTGATCATGCAATTCACCACCCTCCTCACAACGCTCACCCTCTTGGGCAGCCTCGCTCTTGCAGCACCAATCGACCCTCCTACCTATTCCAATACTGCCTCCGTCCCAGCCCAGAAAAGGGATCCCAACCCCGCCCCCGCCGCCCGCCATCGCAAACACCCTGAAGACATAGATCTAGGTTCTGGCAACGCTGTGGCCAGTGCGGGGAAAAGAGACCTCGATACCCGCCATCGCAAACACCCAAAAGGTACAGAGGGAGGAGATTCTGGCAACGCTGTGGCTAGTGCTGGGAAGAGAGATGTCGATGCGTAGGCTGTTGAGCCGGTGGTGTTGTTGAGGCTGGCTGAGGGGGAAGGGGGACGCGTCGTAGGACGATATGTTCTGCATTTCTCTTTGAGAATGTAGCGTAGCGTAAATAAATGCTTGCGTAAATTGAAGAATCTGTCTCTGGCTAGGAATTTTAATGCGTTTTAGATGTGGGAGACAGCTAAACACTGTGATTCCGCGAATCGATAAAGAAATTTAGCTCCGAGCATTTGTCATTGCACTTTATTGCACATTCTATGTCGAAGTTTGTGCTAATGGCGAGGACTACCAGAGTAGCTTCCACGATCTCTGACTGCTAACAAGCTGCACCACGCTTCGTCAGCCCCTGCACAGGCATCAAGACTAAATATATGATAAGATGCTTCTCCCTACTCTGAGCGTGCGTACTGGGTCAAAGGAGGAGCAACAAGGCTCGGGAAGCCGAGTTTCATTCGCTATGGGAAGCTGGTGGGTGTTTCGTAGGCCTACACCGCTTTGAGCCTAGGGCGCTAGGAATTTGGGGGCGAAATGTAGGTCAGCCCCCTAGATAGAATCGCTGATAAGGACATCTCTCACCGACATCCTTGCTTGAGGCTGCAAGGCGGATTCGGGTGCTGGAAGAGGAATATGCAACCATTTCGTTGTCTTCTAAGGCTTTCCAAGCTCATGGATGTTGTACCAGAGGCACAAGGAACGATGCCAGAGGTAAGGCTGTGGTGGGTGGGCAACCCTGTATAGCCGCCGGCCAACGCATCTAAAAGAGGCATAATGCACTAAACACAGCCTGCTGCTGATCAGGCAGCTCTGTCTTAAGAAAGCAGTGTTTGCTATGTAGGACTCTTTTCTTTTCAACAGCCTTCTAAAGCTTTGATCATGCTGCAGACCCGATCTCGTTACGTTAACGGACCTGTAAGCGCTGTGAGGTCGTTCGCGAGAGCTTTACGTCGAACGTTACGCTACACTTTTGGTCCTTGTTTTGGTGCGTTAAAGCGGTCTAGTAATGCTATCGCGCGTGGCTCTCAGTGGTTGTGGCGTGGTGAACAGCATGAAGCACCGAAAGCTATTCTTCGAAAGGGATTCTGGCGCGCACTTCTTCGATGCTGGGCTCATTTTGTCACTCTTAGCGTCACAGCCGTGCTCACCTATCTTAACATCCATGGCTCTTTCATTGGTGAGCAATTTCAGGGCTGCCCAAGTGCTAACTGTCAAACACTTGATCGGCTTGGTCTACAAGTAGCTGCTAAATTGATGGTATGAGAACCCTGAATGATTCTACACACAGTTCCTGACACATGCTTTGTCCTAGGAATTGCTGATAGTTGCTTCGCTGGGATCGATCTTCCTAGATATAATGCATAAGGAGCTATTGCAAGGCTCTGATGGCTTGCCGCTGGGCCTTTTGAGCCTAAAACAACGATTCTCCCAAGTACAATATCTCGCCTCTCCAGACTTCCGGTTTGGGCTCGCTGGTCTTTCTCCGTGGTGGAAAGTTGTGGCATATGGCCTCTTAATTGTCTTGTCAACGTTGATATCCCTTCTTGCAGGTCCTGCAACGGCCTTGTTACTGATTCCAGATGTTCACAGCAATTGGCCTGCAGGCGGGGCTTCTATATGGCTTGGAGGAAGTGATGATGCTTTATGGCCTTCCGTGCTATCAGGCAATGCAACGGGTGGGACTCACTGCACTTCTCCAACACCGCAGATGATAACATCAGGGGCTCTTGTGAACAACGATTGCCTTTGGGCGGGGAGCATACCAATTGGTGACAAGTTCAAGGAAGCTCAATTTGCTAGTATGACTGATTTGCCAATCAACGACAACCTTCTGCGTCGAAGTTTTGGCGAGGGATTCAGAGGCTTCGGCAATGTTTCTGCAACAGGAGGTCCTGAAACATGGGTCAGTGGAACGCATATCGCACTAGGGGTCATGATGAAGAACGCTGGCCAGGTATGGTTTCAGGCGTTGCTCAGCGTGACTTCGTCTAGTAAATATCATGCGTTACGGTGGAGAAGTCAGGGCGGGACTGCTGGATATGGTGGAGGTAAGGCACCAGTAGTAAGAACTACTTGTGATATTGTCCAACCTTTCTTCCCAAATAGTTCAAGCCTTCAAAAGGTATTCTTGATCCGCTTGTTAGAATAATATCGCCTTAGATAAGATCTCGCTGAAACGACCTACAGTACCCTTATCTACCGGAATATGATGTCAGCCTGAACCTCAAACTTCTTGTCCAAGCGCAGGCACCAGATATATCTCGATTGAATACTTATTGGGTGCCAGCTCCTCCATCCGCTCGCCTCACCGATAACACAACAACGACAGACATACCCAGTGCTTTGCTGAACGTTTTCATTCCTCCAAAGGGCACAAACTCCAGTTCAACGCTCTTTGTCTGCTCTATTGATTCAAGATGGGCCAATGCTGGCTATAGCGGCAAGCCAATTGATTCGTTCGACGGACACTACATCCAATCAGTCACGGGAATCCATACTCGGAATTACCCATCTTCATATCCCGGCTTCGAATACAGCCACTTGCCAGTCAATGATGGATCTTGGCGTAAAGTCAGACTCGAGAGGGACTGGCTCGAAGCTTTGATGCCTTCAGTTGACAATAGTAGCTCTGGATCTACCACACTTGCATCTCTTCTTAGCGATATTGACATCGGTAACCAATCAAACACAATTGCGATTCCTACTCTGGAGGCTATAATTGCAACTTTAGTGACCGACGGCATGTCACGAACAGGTTTCCGCACTATCTTGGGCGCACCTGAAAGCCTGCAAGATCCACTGACATTACTCCCTGATGAATCAGCGTCGAAGTGGTCCAATTTCATGGATGGCTCCTACTCCTTTCCACGGCCTGCAGGCCCAGCAACAGAGGTGAAGTGGTCAGTCACGGTTGAGGGTTACGCGTATCATGCCACCAGTAAAGCCTTTCGACTTTCATTAGCAGTGCTCCTCCTTCACGCAACACTGGCCATTGGGCATATTATATACGTATTCTGTCCTCGCATTTATCGCAAGCCCTTTTTCCGAAATCCGATTTCCTGCGACACTTGGGATACGATGATAAGCTACATTGTGCTAGCTGCCGCGTCTGATACCGCACCTAGCTGCACAGATAACGAGAATTCGAACACCGGCTCCTATGCGACTGGTGCGTCAGGTACAAAGCCTCCTTCAATATTCGAGAACGCTTCTTCAGGTATATCGCGCTACAGGACATTGAAGACCCAAGTCAGGATCCGGGCGAAAGCAAGTACTTTGCATGGTATTAATGGTCACAGTGTTGACGTAGCCGGTCCTGGAATGCCAGTCCAAGCCAAGATGTTCGCGAAAGCTAAAATGCTCTTTGGACTTGAGAAGGAAGAGATATCCCGAGCAGGAGGTCTTGAAAGAATAGCAGTCGACGAAGTCTACTCCTGACTTACTCTATGCAATTCACATGCCTCCTTGCTGAACCCAAGGCTAAGCACCACTTTTCCCCATTACGCCGCACCGGTTAATTTGATTGAAGGAAAGGTTGCTAAAAAAAGTCAGACCGCAACTGCATCAGAACATCAGAGCATCAGAGTTTTAAAATCGATAGCCACAGAAGTAGGACATTATCACTCGAAAAAGTCAGTGCTCGAAGTCTGTCCTTACTTTCTCGCATACGCAGCGATCTTAGAGACCGTGCAAGTTCTCCCCATTCGGCATCGACAGCTTACAAAGCCAATGCTCCACTAGGTCGCGCGAGACATGCGTATAATCTCACACCGCTGGAGCTTTATATAGACATAAACATCTATATTGACGCGTAAGGCATTGAGGCACAAGAGTCAGCAGTAGCAAAATGCCCGGGTATTAAATGTGTATTATATACCGGAAAGGGCGGGATTGAATGCCGTAATCTACATATAGAGCGCCGAAAGGAGCCCAGAGCTAGTGTAAGATTACATACATACGGAGTCAGGAATGACGCGCTTGATTGGTGAGCACGAGTAAGCAATCGATAAGCCCTCGGCTTGGCCGTTGTGGATATTCGAGCCGAGCCATCTGCCGACGTCAAACGGGCATGTCTCATTGATGTTTTAACCACAGCATCGACGCCTTCGACCAAGAGTGAACAGTCATGCCCATTCTTGAGTCTATCTCAACTCGTCTTCACAAGCTCATGCTTCACTAAGAGCACCCGTGAAGACTAGGCTCAGCCGCGCCACCTCTTGACTCTTGAATGAATGTGAAGGGTCTGATCTTCACTGCCTGAAAGAGATCAATTGACTGCATTTCCCCCTTCTAAACATGTCAGAGTCTCCCTCACAGTCAGGGCTACCTAGCGATGCAAGGACGATACAATGGGCTCCCAATGTACCTGCAGTGACAGGCTCGGGCAAGCCTGGGCAAGGTAGCATTGGAGCCTGCGACGCTTGTCGATCAAGGAAGGTATGCCAAATTCTCGCATGATTCGCTTTGACAATGCTCATAAGCTTTCTAGGTTCGCTGTCTTGCCAGTGAGAACTCTCAATCCTCCAAATGCCAACGATGCGCTCGAGCCGGACGAGAATGTGTCTACACAGTCCATAGCAAGACACGGAGGCGGAAAAGAACAGACACAAGGGTCAAGGAGCTAGAAGAAAAAGTCAAAAATCTCAGTGTACTACTAGAACAAGGCCGGAGTGGTGGTGGTCTCTCGACTCTGCCTACGAAAGACCAATTGGGTATTGACCTTGACGAGGGGATGGAAGACGAGTACGAAGACGTGACCGATGAAGAAAACGAGGAAGACGAGCTGCAAATTCAAGACGCTGCTCCGTCATCTATGGGCGCTCAATCGCAGAAATTACGACCACCAAGTCAGAACCGCAAATCCTCTGCAAATACCTCACAATCCCCAAATCACCAAGGACAGTCAAGCTTTACTGTTCCTGGCTTTTATGATGGCACTTCCTTGGGTGACGCAGGTCACCGTTCTGATGTAGTCGATAGAGGTCTCTTGAGTATGAAAGAAGCTACCGAGCTCTACGAGCGATACGTGAATGTGCTCGCGCCATTATACCCCTCGGTGATCATCCCTTATGGGACCCCTGCCATCGAAGTTCGGGAGAGCAGACCGATATTGTAGGTGTATATCCCGTGAAATACAGCGACTTACGCTCATACATGTGGAAGATTTTTAGCAATGCTGGCTGCTGCAGCAAGCAGTGCGAGTCCAGATCTCAATTTGAAATTAAACAAGGAGATCCTCCACATTTACGCGACAAGGGTTGCTCTTGAAGGTCAAAAAAACGTCGATCTTGTACAAAGTATCTTGATTTCAAGTCTTTGGTATTATCCGCCAGAACGGTACGCTCATTTCTTATTTTGGTTCTATCTGCTTTCACGGCCTTTTGCGCTTCCCCTCGCTCGTCGGCAGCGGCTCATTTAATAACTGAACCCCAGATTTGATCAGCTCAAGTTTCATCAGTACATTCACATGGCAGCCACAATGGCTCTAGACTTGGGCTTGGGTAAGAGGCCACGGAATCGAAATAGGCGACAGCCACCCAAGCCTGCAGTCATCCCAGATTATGAACCACAAAGAGCCATTGAACCTAACATGATGTCCTCCCCACAAAAACCTGCCCCAGATAGCTCTACCATCGAGAACCGACGTACCATATTAGCATGTTACCTTCAGTGCGCCAGTGTCTCCATGAGCTTACGATTACCAAATGCCCTACGTTTCACTTCCTACATGGCGGAATGTCTCGAAGTCCTTGAAAATTCACCCGATGCCGCTCCGACCGATAAAAGATTTGCAGCTTGGGTACGCCTTCAGCGTCTGGTCGAAGACGCGGTCAATGCCTTCGCTCTCGATGACCCTGAAAGCACCGTTTCACTTGTCGACATCCGAATTCAAAATCAGTTGAAAGGTTACGAACATCAAATGAAGGAGTACCTCCGCAATCTAGAACCGGGAGTAATGAACAGCTTTCTTGAAGTCAACTTTCATGTCAACAACGTCTTCCTCCACGAAATCAGCATGCACCCAGATCACGAACCCGAAGATTTTAGGCCACCTTTCTACGTTGCCACACAAATAATTTCAAACATTCCAACCAATCAAAATCCTCATTATGTCAATGCCATTATGGAATGTGTTTCTTCTGCCCAGTCAGTCCTAAATTTGTTCCTGAAAATGCCACTGGACACCATCAGGGCGCTGCCAGCTCTGATCTTCGTCCGGGCAATCTACAGCTGTGTCGTTCTCATCAAACTTGAGATAAGTACCAACGCACCTGGTAGCGAGCTTGCGAACGTGCTAGACCAGAAAAGCCTTAAGGTTCCGGCTTACTTACAGAAGGTCATCGCGCAGATGGTTGCTATTGTAGGCAACGAAGGCAAATTCATCATTGCTGCCAAATTCATGTTGATCGTAAAGCGACTGGTCGAATGGTATCGGAATTACAAAACGCAATTAGCCGCTGGCACCGAGCAAGACACGATACCTTTCCAGCCTCCAAAACCTCCGACGCAAGTTCCTCAGCAACCCCAGCAATCGTCCCAGCCTCAATCCACGCTTCCACAATTCAACACACTTCCTCCCCAACAATTTCAAAACTTCTCACCTCCACCACAACAGCAATCACAGCAGCAACTGCCGCCCTCCGCTCAAAATTTCAACACCTTCCAAGCCCCAATCTTCACATCATCACCTCCCCCAACGTCACCGCCTCAACCACAACAACCCTATGACTTCCACGGCGCGATGCTCGCCACAAACACTTCCTCCCCTAATAGCGGCGCAAGCGACTACAACAGCCCCGAATACGGTCCTTCAGATGGCGCAATCCCCCCAGGTGACGAAAGCAGCAGCCTAAGCGCCAAAATGGAAGTGGATCCCAATTTCTTCAGCCAGCTGCAGAATATAGAGCAGCCGTTCGCGTTTAACCCGGACCCTAATGATTGGATGTTCGACCCACAGGGTATGATGGGGCTGGGCGACATGGGTGGGATGGGCATGGGGATGGGGGCGGGTGCGCCGGAGTTTGAATGGGGGCCCCTGGGGGAGGGTCAGGCTACGGGTGTGCCGTCATAGGATCTAGGTAGGCAGAGGCGAAGGGCGGACGGAGGAGAGGGGGGGGGAGAGGTATGTATGGAGTATGCGAACACGTGTTATGAAAAGTGCGATGCTTTACGTGTATACGTGAAATTTAGTTGAGCTTAACCGGGCGCGTTTAGAACGAAGATCTTTATTGCAAGGCAGGCTTACTTGAGAGGCATGTGCTGGTTGAAGAAGGCACCTTTTTTTCTGGATACAGCGGTTATGCAGAGGCGGCGTGGCGTTATGAATGATGACGGCAGATCATGTGAATTAGTGTGTTAAGGTGGCGATGTTTCTCTACAACCTGCATCACTTGCAACAAGATATGTTTCGGGCGATGTCTTAGCACGAAGTGACATGGAACCGAAGGATCGAAGTTGAGGTACTCGAATTTGAGCTTGTCGAAGGGGCGTTACGAGTGTGTCTGTGGGGTGCAATATCATGTGTAAGCGTCTAGGTATGTCTTTTACGAATTTGCACACTTTTACTATCTGTCCTATCGCTTCATCCTCTTGCTTATTCTTAGTTTCATGTAGTATAGAACAATTCAATCACTGCCTCCTATGATATGCTTTGTGAGTGACCTTGTCTTTGATAATGTCTTAACACATATCAATGTGGCGTGAATGCATCAAGGTCGAGCTTTATGCAGCCGAGTGCCTAGGAGAAGTATTGGTATACGTTGTACAATATCAAGCGAGGGTGTCTCGGTATGTCTCTCGCACGTAATTCACACTCCTTTTTCGCCTCTTGAGACACAGAAATGAATGAACACATCACTCTTACCTGCGGCACCGCTTATCTCACACATTCATACCCCGTGACTCCCGAATTGTGAAGTGTGATACTCCACGTCACTCGACCAAAGCCAGTGTGTAAGGAAGGGCAAAGGTATAAGAACCCCCTCCTCCCCCAGGACCTTTCTTCTTCCTTCTTCCACCCACCTGGCCAAGAAAGACTCTGTCTCTTAAGAGTCTTGGGTGGGATATATAAATATATATATACGAACAGCTACGCTTCGAGCTCGTCGTCTCCGGGGTCTGGAATCTGTCCGGTGATCTTGCATTGGGAAGGACCTTCGTTCTCCTCCACCAGCTGGCATTCGATCAATAGCACCTGCTACAGGAGCAAATTGTACCGCTCGTAGTCATTGCTACAGCCATGTTGTCGACAAAGCGCAAGCCAGAGATCACCACAATGCCGCTAGAAATCAAGACAAAGATCTTGAAACATGTTGATCCTATTGACATGATGAACATGATCCTAAGCTGCAAATCCATGTACGACGCAGCAGTCAACTCCAATGTTCTAGCAGATATCCGACGAGTCACCAACCCACCTGGTGAGGCACGGCATATCTCGGTACAGTCGGGCGTTCCCCGATGGCCCATGTCGTGCTTCCTTTCGCTGTCCTGGACGGAAGAATTCTAGTCGACATACGGTGGTTGTGGGTGCGTACGAAAAGTACCTACCTATTCCCGGTTACGCATTCAGACGTCTGGAGGCAGTCGTCTTTGATAAAGCTTTCGACGTGGCGGATTCGTTCAACACGGATCCAGTTTTCGACCACGACGTCGTAGACCTTCATGTCTCCGTCAACGTTCACGCTTGCCTTGTCGACAGAGAGCTCATAGATTGCTGGCAAGAGATCTAACGAACCCTCGCAATTCGCAACTCGTGCTTCCTCTCGCTGATGAATACTTAGCCCCAGGCCATCAAGTTTGTATCGACATTCCGGTATGAGTGGCGTCCATTTTTATTGTCTTACCCCAGGCATGACGCATGGTGCCCTGGCTGCGTTTGGTCCGCCAAGTAATACATGTCAAAGAAGCGTCTATCAGCAATCATAAGCAAATGCTTGGTGGGTCATGAAGCCCCATGACAACGAAAACTTCGCTCTGCAGGCACCTAGATGTGCGCAGAACGACGTAATACCTCCCTCAATGTGGCTCACCTACGATGCATCTACATTCACCGCTAAGCCAACACCCTTCTTCAATAGCGCAACTAAGTTAGTGTATGGTATAAACCCCGGGTAGGACGCTGTAACACCTTCCTGGCATTCTGTCGTGCTGTTATCGGAGATCCAGTACTCAACGACTCGTCTCTCGACTTGAAACTCTATGAAGTGATTTCAAGAACAGTGCTTTGTCCACAACGACGAGTCTCGCTCCATACCTTTGGTGATTGACGATCACGTAGGAGACTTTGCAGCGAGACGAAATGACGAATCGCGTTGGCCTCAGGCACGGTGTTCAGAATATCACGGGACGAACATGCCCTGGGTGTGGATGAATCTGCCAATTCGGTCATGAGTGCGTAGGAGGAGCACAATGGTTATCATAACACTAGCTGGCCAATACATCCTGGATGTTACAGATTCGGCAAAAACATGGATCCTTTCTGCCCCAAGTGAGAATCCATCTTCTTACGAAGATTAGTCACAAGCATATAACGAAGCTGAAGCTGCATTGGCCGAAGATAACGGCTCTCGAGCTGTATTCGACAATACACTTTTCGCACCCATGCCGCATGTCAATGCAAGTAACGACACCACTATTACCTAGCGCTGATGTCCGTGAATCCCGACATGTCACTAAGCCAGAAGCTGAAGATACATCGGACAAGAGTCAGTATCGCGTTCTACAGCATTCATCCACTCAGCAGACAGTACCGCTTGTTGCTACCAATATTACCCTATTAAGAACGACGACTGTTTGTTCCGCGGTTCCAGTCTATGTCGATGATTTTCTGATCTGCTGTAATTAACAGGGAGAGATTGATGCATTCAAAGCTGAGCTGGATAAACGATTCACGATGAAACATCTAGGACCAGTTAAAACGTATCTCGGAGTGAGTATCATTCGCGATCCAGATCTTCGTACTATCTACGCCCATCAAGCTGGCTATGTTAGTCGAGTTGTGGACAGCTGACTTCCATTGAAATCCTAGCACAGCCTCTCAGAAGTCACTAAGTCATTGTCAACAATTCTACGCCATTATGGAGCTCACGGGTACATTACCCTAATCTTCTGACTGATAGTCGATTGGGCCCACTCCACTGACCTCAAGCTTGGCTCGAGGGATTTTAAGGTCAGTATTTATATTGGCAGGGTGTCCCGCTCCACCAGATCAGATGGAAGATGGACGCCAGAACTTGTCGTTATCTACAAAGAAATAAAGCACTTCGAAGTCGTTATTCACTTCAATCAAGTCAGAATGTCTGGTGTCAAGGTGTTGGCGGCGCTCACGTATGACATCTGCAAGGTTAACCACCGGAAACTGTTAATTTTCGTGGACTGGCCGACGGTTCAATGGGTCGTTGAGTTCTTCTTGACCCTACTCGGATTTAAATGTTTATGTGTGCGTGCTTCCATGACAGCCATCGAGAGGGAACAGGCTATCGACGCTTTCCGAGATCCCACACACGAAGGCCAAGTCCTAGTGACAAGTTTCCGCATATCCGCGACGGCGATAAACTTGCAGACCGCGTGCTGTGATGTCTGTTTTGTTGAGATCCCACCAAATTGGCAGACCGGCCTACAGACCGGATGTCGTGTTGCGCGCCTAGGACAGCTACTAGCGTCCTTTATATGGATCGCTTTTCCCACGATCAGCTTCTCCACTGCGGTTGCAAAGAGATTGGTTGCTCAACAAAGAGATTTTCTGGCTAGAGTAACGAAAAATTAAGATCGTCTTCTCACACAATTCCGACGACGAGGCAAGCGTAAAATGGTGAAAGAAGTGAAGAAGCTTCTAAACGAAAGGGAAAGCTGGAGAGAGAGACCGAGCAAGGCAATACCAAGATGGGTTTTGCCAGGTCGTCTTATGTCTGGTTGAAGAAATATTGCGAGGGTCTCCACGCCCGAGTTCAGGGCCAAGTGACCCTTTTGGAAGATGGTGAGGAAGAGCTTGAGATCATTCGAAAGCAGGCTTAGGTCACTCCGGTCACCTTCAACGTAGCTCCGTACACCATGACCTAGCTCGAAAAGTCGGTCAAATCGCCAGTCCTCCAGCTTGCATGATACTCAGCTGTGAAATCATGCAAATCCTCGAATCGGACTACTTGCGTAATTACCACCGACGTCGAGAAGCGAGATGCCTATTCAAGAAGACACAGATACGTTCGGGCTTTGTTTCTCCCTTTTGCTCTTCCTCTTCGTGAGGGTTTTTGGCGAGCTCTAAATATATATATACATACGAAAACGACGTGAACCCTGTGGTCCCGAAAAGGATATACACGTGCCTTTCGTAGGACAGCCCAGATAGGCAAATCACAAAAGAAACGCACCTGGGGAGCGCGTCCGAGAGATGACAAGTTCAAGCCAACATCTTCTCAACAAAAGCGCCAAAAAACTTCCAACGAGCATCCCAAGAGGCGAAATTCGGTTCATCAACTTCGATCGATTCCGGCAAGGACAGCGTGTACCGCTGGTCATTCGTTCCACCACTAACGCGGTACGATCGGCTACTGGCTGGATACAGGAGAGCGGTCGCGGGGGTCGCTACGGGGCGAGGAGTAGAGCCGTGATCTTCATCACCACCAAGGAGAGTAGAGAATACCTAGGGACAATACGGAGCTCAATCGACGATGAAGAGCATACGATGGCACGAATCCTAAGGGACACAGAATGCCGCCGTCTCCCTATTGCCCTCTTTGCGGGTCCGGGGATGGTGGCATTGACCTACGCAGAATTGGCAGGCGCGAGCAAATGCGACTGCTGCATCCACGAATACCAACCAATTTCAATGTTTGGCAAAAACAAAGTCTTCTATCTCGCTTGAGCACAACTCGCCAAAAAAAAGGCTTTGCAAATATCGGAAGGAATAAGATATCATGAGAGATTTCCAGGAATGAAGAGAACAACGCCCATCGCGCTTCAGTGGGAGCAACATTGCGACGACAATCGTGGTCCATGTTCCTCTCAACGATGGTGACGGCTAGTCACTCCTCAAGTCTGCAGCCACCAATGAGACTTGCAGATGCTCAGCAAGATGTGTAAGAGCCAGTGAACTCAGTCTGTCACTCTAGCACAATCCAGCTATCGGTTTCCCAGCCCAGAACATCTACATCATTGGCTCGAGATTCTAAATATATATATATACAGCCTGCCCCTGGCAAAGGGACGACTCGCAAGGGAGTGATCGACCTTTATATTTCGAGAACTTTTAGACAAGCCTGCTTTTGGTATGCAGGGGAGATTGTGTTGATGTGGCAGACCGGTGAATATGTCTGCCATCGCCAACAAGCGGGGTATCAGCTAGTCATTAGACCGCGTAGCGTCCTTACTCTTCAATACAACTACTGTCCAACATATCCATCAAATTGAGGAGACGTTGAAAGGAGGTTAGCAAGCACCTGAAAGTTCGAAGGTCAAGAAACTCGCATGATATCAATCATCTTCAGTACATCGAGCATGAAATGATAAAGGCTCAGCAGACTCTTTACAGGATCCCAAAGAAACACGGAGGCTGGTTCCCGGAAGACGAGGACACGGCGCAGGAGGGCCAGAAAGGCAAAACTGTCGAACTTTGCAGAGTGAAGCCGCAAATTCAAGGAGCCCAGGCGGCCCACCTCGAAAAATCGGAAGCTCTGCCACAGCTCTTCCCAAGCAGCAGGGAAACGAGTCTCTGACACCAGACAAAGAGGCGTGCACAAGGAGAATATCCCCCTTTTGGGGGTGGATACGATGAAGAACAAGAGACAAATCGCCGTAATATGGCCGTACGTCGGCGCCTGTGCCAGCTGACGTTCAACAAGCGTCTGGATCGTATTTGGCCTGAAGCAGTAGCTCAGAGTAATTAGGGACTCGACAGCACCAGACCAGCAATTTTACTCGGATAGAGCGAACACAGAATGATCTAAGACTTGAAGTATGGATCATGCAATCCCAATTTTTCCTTCCTTCTGTGGCGCCATTGAAGGCTATGAACTGGCCCTGAAGCCAGGGCTATCGGCCGCCCGTGGAGGTGATCAAATCGACTTGCTCGCCTCTGTGAGAAGCCTATTTGCTTCTGTTCCCCTTCTCATCGACTATCGATCAAATAATCCTATGACGGATGGTCCGAGGTTGTTTCAAATGGTACACCAACGGAACAAGCGGTGGAAAAAGATTTGCCGGCGGCTTTTAAATATATAGATTTACGAGTCGTGCCTCCTTCGCACGACCGTCGTGTGATTTTTGAGAGAGTTTTCGCTGGGTTGAGGCAATAGCTTCTTCATTCCTGAATACAACATGTCCAGCATATATCTATCTATCAGAATGAATCATGCCAGCCTGGTGGATGAAGGTGATGGAGCCTTCGACCGCAGCGGCACAAATGATAATCGCCGTCAGATTCGGACGTAATACCCAGTCATTTGATGAGCTCGCTACTCCAGTATGGACGGATCTTCTAGCTCGCTCGACGATACACTGAATCACTATAGTCAGCATTCAACAAAGATCGAGATATAATGCATCGCGACATCATGGGTGGGGATTCGGGAACGACAGCCATCACCCATAGTCATGATGCTTGAACAATTCACAAATCTCGCTAACGATAACTCCGCTTTCAAAGCACGATTTCGTCGCGAAGAAAGAGTAACAAAGCACTATGGACACCGAGCGAGATCGATAATTGGCTGTGAAAGGAGGCCAGATCGTTAACGTGCGGGCACGCCTAAGCGTGCCTTACTCAAGACAGCCAGGAAGCTCATTCAACTGAGGCTCATCATCAGACATTCCCAACAACCTCACGATAGCGTGCCGCATCTCGCTCCACCAGAGCCCACCGTCACAACCTCTGAACAGCCTGACGATAGCGTACCACCTCCTTCATATGATCGCGCTGTTGGCGTTACTCAAAGAGAAGCGCGATATAATGCTGACAAGATGTTTGATCCAAAGATGTGAAAATCTTCAACATGTAGGCAAGACCGAGTATCACGGGAGACCATTCCTGAGAAGCCAACAGGCAAAGAAGATACTGCTACGGAAGGTCGCGAACCTTAGAAATAAGAATCAGAGCATCATATAGCTCGAGAACATAAACATCATGGATAGTATTGATCTGACTGCCGATGAGTGAGACTATAAACTTAAGGAATTGAAGAATATATATCGGTGCCTCGTAAAACGTACATCTCCATGCTTTAAACTCCTTCTTCCTCAATTCCCAAGCGCTGCAGTGGATCAAGCGAAACGTGTCTCCAACTTTGCAAGTCCTCCCATCTTTCGAGCCATGACACGTATAGTAGACTCAAAGCTGTACATTGTAGATTGGCAAATGACATGCAACATTACAGTACACTTTCTCCAGTACGCCTGGTATTGCTCTAACCAGCGCAGGGAGCAGACTCTCCAAATGACTCTCTAAGGAAAGGGGTAGTTGGTATTCTTAGAGACCTTCGATTGCCACTTCAATCTCCGATCCTAACCCCGGTCCGACTCAGACGAGCGCTATCTCTTCCCAAAAGGAGACAATTCAGAATCATGGAGATAACGTCACGTAAACAGGAGACATATACATGGATCGGGGCGCAGACTTGAAAGGAGTATCAAACTTCCGGTTCGCGGTTTCCGTCTACAATTGACCGGAAGTCCGCTTTCCATTGGAGCTGAAGCTATAGGACCCGGTGTGGCAGTGTGTTGTAAGTCCTTCCTCTCCTTGCTTGTCATGGTAACACTGAAGACGATTGGGGGCGATTGTGGGCAGTGTCTGAGGGAGCAAAGGATGACGGCGGTATTTGAATTGCGCAGAAAAGTAATATGCTGTGCATCTAACTGTATGATTAGGCTTCAGTCTCCGTCGGACGAATAGTCCGCCGAGCGGTCCAATTCGTCCGCTTTGCATCAACCACCACGGAGCTAGTGCAATCCTATGGGTGTATGCTGCGGATGAGTGTCCTATGTCCGAGACAGTCACCAATCACATGTGTTGCCTATTTTGTAAGGATCTAGTTCATGGCAGTCAGCATATTCAGCTCGGAGAACATGTCGAAGCGTCCTCTTCACTATATTTACGTAAGGCTTGCTTGACTTCCTAGTAGTTTCCTGAAGAACTTTCGTCAGCCATAGACTCTCCTCAAATACCTGACTAAAAAGCATCCATAGATTGTTAGCGAGTATCACGCTTGTCGAAAACATGTCGCCTAAATATGCCAAAGATATGCCTCAAGACTTTACCAACCGCATAGAGCGGGTTGCCATCGTCGGAGTACGTTGACTTGCTTTTCTCTCGGCGAATCCATATCCTCTGATCACTTTCCTCCACATCACGCACACATACCGCCACAGAATACTAACTTTCCATCCAGGCGAGCGGCCAGATTGGCCAATACATCACCAAAGCCCTCGTAGATACTGGCAAACACACCATCACCGCTCTAACCCGCCAAGGCAGCAAGAACGAGCTCCCCTCCGGCGTCAAGACAATCCTAGTCGACTACAACGACGAAGCCGCCCTCATCGCCGCTCTCAAAGACCAGCAATTCCTCATCATCACCCTCCCCGTCACAGCACCGCCAGACACCCACTCCAAAATCGTCAAAGCAGCCGCAAAGGCCGGCGTTAAACGCATCATGCCCAACCTTTACAGCATGGACGACTCCAACGAGGCTCTCGTCAAAGAAACCCCGCTAAATGCCAGTAAAGAGGGTATCCTCTCCGACATCGAAGCTGCCGGCTGTTCCTGGACCTATATGATCTGCAGCCTGTGGTACGAGTACAGTCTCGCCATGGGACCCATCTGGTTCGGCTTCGACTTCGCGAACAAGAAGCTGACGTTGTATGATGAGGGGACGACGAAGGTGAATGTGACGACGTGGGAGCAGTGTGGGCGGGCTGTGGCTGCGTTCTTGAGCTTGAATGAATTGCCGGAGGATGAGACTGACAAAGGGGTGACGGTGGAGACGTGGACGAATAAGCCGCTTGTGATCTCGAGCTTTTTGATTAGTCAGAAGGATATGTTTGAGAGCTGGAAGAGGGATTCGGGGGATAGGGACGAGGATTGGACGATTGAGAGCGAGGGGAGTAAGGAGAGGTATCAGAAGGGTATTGAGGCGATGAAGGGTGCGCAGGACCCGATGTCTGCAAGGATGGGGGCTGCAATGGCTTCCTTTGTGAGGGCGTTCTTTCCCAATGGTGGAGGAGACTATGAGAGTACGAGAGGGTTGGACAATGGGAAGTTGGGGTTGCCGAAGGAGGATCTTGATGAGCGTACGGCTGTTGCTAAGGAGATGGTGGAGCAGGAGTATGCGGCTAAGCTGTTCGCTAAGATGGCTCAAGGCTCTTGAGATCCAGAAGTTCTGCGAAAAGGGCGTGTTGCGATCATTTCATCGTAGTATCGCTGTTGAAGGCTCAGCTTTAGGTACGCCTTAATATTCGACATTGGTAACCTCAAGGAAACCTCATTAGATGCTTGGTGCTTCGTTAGTTTCAGGTGACATCAGATACTTTAATGTATTCACAAGCTCCAGGTCGCTCTCAATCCAGTCTGGTAGACGCTCATAGAATCTCACATGAGTAGTAAATGAGTCAGGCAGGAGTATCGAGCGCCTCCAGGAAACCCTAACACTGGATGCTCCAGCTTGAAGGCTTAGTTCACCCTCCTAAAATAGATTCTTGAGGAGCCCAGCCTCACTGACGCGGCCCAGCCATGATAGAAGCATTAGTGCAAGTGTGAAGATACTCGTTGTGTAAAGCCAGACTGTAGTACAATCAGACAGGGCTTTGCTGTCCAAAATGAAGGTGTTCTTGTCGCGGGATCGAGAAATTGTATCCGGTCAACAGAGTTGCAGTCGATAGTAACGAACCACCTTGCGGTCCATGCTGAGTTCAGATCTTTCATCTCCCAACTCAGGCCATACTTATCCAAGGAATGCCGGATATATCATTGAAATACGGGATCGGGATGCATACATCTCCGCTCGGGTTCAATCGAAATGCTCAACAGATCAGGGTTGACGGGAGTGGCACGAATGACAGGTGACATTCATGAGGACAGAAAGCAATCTCAAATCCTAAGCTGGCGATGGTGTCAGAACGAAATTCTGTTCGCGGTGCCTTCACAATCGTCTTTGGCTTCTTCTCAGTACAAATATCCTTCCTCGCAAGCTCCCTGAGACATGAATGCAAGTGGTAATGAATACTCCGGACCCCAGGATCGCTTGCCTCTGAACCAGCAATGACTTTCTCTTTCAGGCGCAAGGACCACGCCTAGGTGGGAGTATTAATTGAGCCTGATTCTGAACGTTTAGGATGGAGAGCTTCCTGGACGCCTCTTCAAAAGGGGCGAAGTCTCGAACGCAAAGATCGACGTAGCACCTGCAGCATATAGATCAAGGGACTCGGATCCAAGTAAAGTGCCACGTTGCGAAGCAGGCAATGACAAAACGCCAAACGGAGCGTTATTCCTGCCCAAAGACCCTCATAGACATGCGTAATGCTACACACTTCCACTTACAGGCCCGACGCTCCAGACGTCTCTTGATGCCAGCCTTCAGTATGGAAAGAAGCATGTTCATGTCTATCCTCGAAGGCGCTAACTGCTGATCTTTGCATGCATCCTCACCGAGTAACTTTGTAAGAGCCAAAGTCTCAAATGCCCGAGTCGTATAGAACTTCAAGTTTGGCTTTCCAATCGATCAGTCGACGCGTAAAGATGCCGGTTGGCTGTGAACGCGACCCTTCTGGTCGAGAGCGTCATGTTCAATCGGACTTAGCATTACAAGACGCTAAAGGTAGAGCAGACTAGTGCTGCATCGACGGAGAAATATGATACGCAGCTTGGCCTTATGTGCGTTTGCCAAGTATGACCTGGGTCTCCGAGGTACAGCTCAGCTTCAGCTGCGTCGGAGCAACGCCACCTCTGCGAGGCGTACGGGAGAGATGAGAAAAGGCCGTAAATGGACAAGAAAGGCTTTGTTTTGGGTTCGACCATTCTTTATTTTTGGATGGAATGACGTGTCTAGCCCCAGATCTAGACCCAGCCAGGCTTATCCAGGCTTACTAGCGGGCTGTAAATGTCAAGGAGTGGCTTTTCGCGTGGTGTTTGATTTGGCGATAGTCAATTCCAATACCTAAAAGACCCAAAGAGGCAATCATTCGAGCCAAAGGTGACTAGTGGGATGCTTATTCCAGTCTGGATCGGAGATAGCTCGTACCTTCCCCGGTCTAGACTTAAGCCACAGACCAAGACGTGTCACTTTCTGTGACGATCCAGGCATCTGGTACAGTGCTACTTGAAGTATCACTAGTCTTGGCCGAGACATTCCGAGAATAGACTGAAAAGCCTGTTCGTCATAGATCATTCCAGGTAACTCACCACCTTAGGCCGCTGCCGTCCTTGCATGTTTCTCATCTTTAATGCCTGTCTATCACGATGAACTCTAAATCTTTCCTAATACAAGATATGTTGACAACCCTGGCCAGGATAGAATCAATTGAGCTTCAAGCAGCGAGGATTTCAGCCACCGCCATTCAAGTTCGATTGCCCCAGCCACGACGATCACCAGCTTCGGCCGTAATCTCATGCTGAATAGTGATACTTCTTGCGTATTTCAGCAGCTGGGAATCCGTCTCGTCTCCAGTGGAAACCCCTCATTTGAAGCAACGAGCATTTTTAGCACTTCGGTCTCCATCGAGTTCTCCAAGACGGCGCCATCATGTTGCAGTTTCATCTACATTATGTCTGCTAAAGAGGCTTCCAGAAAGTGTTCTGGGCTGCTTCGACTATCATGACGACCTTCTGACGTAGCAAATTAGGTAAGTATTCCACTAGACCGCTCTTTTGTAGGCCTCCCACGACAATTGTCAAGTGAGTGCACTCGCTTTGAGCGGACCGAGTCTTCGTATATTCCGTAGCATTACCTTGATATCTCTGATGCGAAGGATTTAAACCTGCTGCGATAAGTATTCCTAAAAGGTCATGACTGGCCAGTTGGCTAGGTACATTAGAATGGGTTGGCCAAATACTGAGACTGTGAACTCCTAAGCCAGGAAAATTCTTGAATAGACTTCAATAGCCTTTTCATCGGACCCAAACCGATCACAATAAGGACTGGGTACGGGCTAGCCTAATGCAGTTGAGCTTGACGTAATAATCGGGACAGACTTCTGACAGCTACGTCTTTGCTCGTTGCTGTAGATCTAGCACTGTACTTTCGAGCAGCCTACGGAACAAATCGTAGCTGACCGTAGCATCAAACTGATTCGACGTCTTTGTTGAGAGTAGCTGAGAGATCTTGCGTAAGGGCGGCGCAGACAGAACCTCAATCAGCTGACACAATGGTAGCAAGTGCGGGAATGGATGTGACGCGCTCGTCAGACGACCATCAAAGACTTTGGAATAATGTTATATCTGCCCATTGATAGAATATGTTGACAATCTTTGGCCGCTCATGCAGGACCGACGCTCAGTGGGTTTTGCATTCCTCCTGAGCTGTTTGGCGCTCAGATCACGCACAAAAATGTCAGGTTTGACGCAAAAGACCTTTTTATTTCCCCCAAAGAAAAACTTGTTAGGTAGCCACTGTACAGTTCATCTAGGGGTTACACCTTCAGCCTTGACACATCTCTAAGAAATTACTTCTGTTCCTACGCCACCTGGCTCGGTCGTGTAGTCATCATCGCTGATATCAATCCATCTTCTCTTCTTGTCCTGTATCTTGAGGGATGACTGCGGCTTGATGGTGGGTAGCCTAGGTATTTGTTGGATACCGAACTTGCTTTTTTTCAAACTTTGCAGGGAGAATGCTTCTCTCATCCTGCTGACCCAAGTCCAGGTGGCCCAAGGATACTGTACTGATGAAAGAAAGAGGGGCTTGAGGGTCGGAATGCAAGCAGCAATGATACCGATGTTGATTTCGAGCCTAGAAACACTCAATATGTCAACACTGGTCCACTGACGTGGGGTATGGATGTTGAAGAGGGAACACAGAGAAGGGTTGGTTGAAATGAAGAAATATTGACCCACAGTCCCCATATCATCAAGTCAACCAAGTTCCCTACACTTGAGTTCAGTGCGATTCGACGAGGTAAAAGTCAGAGTCCCGGTATTTGAGCTTACATGAAAGGTCTCCACCATAAGGCTTTGACAGGTAAAGTGTGCGTACAATTACGCACACTCCAGTGCTAAACCAATTGACACACATCAGCTCGGTCCCTGCACATTCGACTGGTAAACTAACAAGAAGCCCATTCCCATGAGAATACAAATGCCGACCTTCAATCTCAAGCGGATTTGTATATTCCACATGAAGACCGATGGCAGTGCTGCTAAGGCCCAGTCAGTAGCTGCGAAGGCGGCTTCGTATTGAGTCAGCAAATGAAATCAGCCAAGTGTGGAGGAAGATAACGTATTACCTCCACTGAAGCGTCCAACAGATAATGTAGTGCTGGGATGCCAGCAATTGCCTGGAACAGGAGGGTCCCAGGTTTTCTCGACTGGGCGACATTCCAGAAATACCAACGCGGCAGTGGTCACGTGGACTGCTACAGAACAGCCGATGATGGTGTACACAAGCCATCGAGAAGATGTTTGGGTGCCGAAAATCCGCAGTAGAAAGAGACCGATGGATATTTTAGTGCACATGGAGGACAGGATCCCCATGAAAGACGCTACATAAAACCATTTGACGGCTTGCGACAGGCGGATCGAAATTTCAGGGTTCACCGAGAGGTAGTACTGATGTCTCCCAACACCGCCGTGAATCGCCTCCAAGTGGGCCGCCGGATACACGATCGAGAGCACCTGTCAGAATAATGTTATGCCTGATATTGGAAGAAGGATTAGTCAGCGCCTGGTCAGACTCAGAACGATGAACGCATCATCATATCCAAAATGCCGTACGATCACCGAGCGAACGTAGGATCGCAAGAAGACTGAAACTGTCCCAATAGTGATGAAAACTATGTCAAGAGCAATGACTGTGGAAGCTCGATTGCGATCACCATCAGGATGCCTTGCTAGCAAGGCGACGGTTGAGATCATTGCTTTGCGTGAAATTGTGACCTCGAGAAGGGTTGCGAACACGGTAAGATAAATGAGTAAAGTCGAAATTTCTCACGAGTCCACTATACAAGTACATGAGCATCTAGTTCTCTTACAAAAGTCTCCATAGAGGAGATATTCTTATTCTTTTCATCGACAAGGGGTACATAGCCTTGCTGCAGATGGGCGATCGTGCCTTGATGACAGCCGCACATCGCATGACAGAAGCTCATACGTGACTGAAGCGTGTTCAACGATTGGTCATTCCCTTTTCTCAAGCCAATGAGGAAACGTCGAAATGGTTCCCACCTCACTTAAATTGGGAGTTCTTAAAGCAATCAATTTTGTGCCTGGTGGCACCACCATCGCGAGCTCCGACTACGCGCATCGATCCCCGGGTCGGACTTTGGATGAGCATAAATGACTGGCTCAAGCAACGGGGCTGCACCGCCGACGTACATATGTGCCATATGCACAGTCATCGCCAGGCTTCTTGGTACCAAAAGATTAGGTGGGATGCCCCGATTAACTACTGGAGGACCATAAATTGGGTAAGGATTAGCTTGATCGTACTCTCACTCATTTTGTCATCTGTCAACATACTCCACACTATTATCCTTCAACCTCAAAACTTTCAGCTGCAGAATTCTGGGTGGCTTAGTGATGCTGTGTGAACAAACTTTGCCTCCCACTTACTGCGTCAGAGATAATACCTATCGTAGTTTGTCGACGCATATCGATCTGCCAGCTCAGACGTCGTATCACTTATCATATAGGATGATGCGAGCTAGGAGACCTCACCAGTCATTACAGGACCTTGCTGCCAAGAACTCCGAGGTTCTCTTTAGTATCAAGACTTCGATGTCGTGTATGACCTTGGTTGATGGAGATCCCTGTCTGTTCGCGGCCATCATAAAAAGTCCACATCACGTTGGGCAGACCCTAGAGTGCGCTGTCACATGTGTTCGCAAACAGGTAAATCAAATGGTATAGTATCGTAAAGCTTAGTTCCCGTGATGAGACACAGGCATGCAAATTCGCAAGCAAAGCAGATCAAAGCAAGTTCAGCGTCTCCATCATTCATCGCTCGTGAAGCACTCATCTCTTTGTCCTGTTCTTGTGTCGCTTCCTGCTGCCCCCCGCCTCAAAAATTAACGACTATCCTCTGAAAGACAGCTGTCAGGGGCGAGGAGCGCAGTCGCGATCTACAATCATCATCAAATATGAGACTGTCGTTCTAGTGAAATCATTAGATGAATTCAGATCATTAATTTGAAAAATTGAAAAGGTTTTAACGTTATTGAATGGGACCTGGAATGTCTCACCTGACCGTCTAACCTACCCAGGCATTCTCGATGTTTGGCTAGAAAACATTATATAGATGAAAAGGATTTTCTTTCTACCGTTGACTTCGGATCGGCTCGCACTTTCCTGCAGCCATCATTTCTTGGAAAGTAACAATGCCCAAGATGATGATTGCCAACGATTTATAGACATGTAAGCGGGGTGAATTGATGCGAGCAGGTTTCAGGGCGCAACGTAGTGTTCACGATGTGCTGATTCTTCAAACCAATGGCAGCAATTGCACATCATTATTGAGGTGACTTGCGGTATTGGATAGAGAGTAGATACAAGTCCTGAACCCTTGCGAATCCGCTATCCCTTCTCCGTAGCCCGGCCGGGGGGCTTATCCCTCACCCGCCATTGTCCGCATTGGAGTTGTATCTCATGTTGGAGTAATGAATGGCTTCGGGTGCATCCTCCTAGCTGTAATCGAAAAGGGTCATACTGCATCACTAGCCAAGGGAGCATTGCCGAAGGGGAGAGGAGGGCAGCACAGAGCCAGATCCTGCATTGAATGACGGCAGTGGCAAAACCTCAACCACTACAATTTTACACTGCAACATCCAAACATCAACCACCATCAGAGCTTCACCCAACATCTGATAACCACACCAAACAAGCAATGACCGAGTCAACTCCACCATCGTCCACCGCAAACATTGGCGCCTCTCCCTCCCTCACAGCCCTTGACCCAAACAATCCTCAACTCGTTGCATTCTGCACCCGCCTCTACGCCGCCGCCCGCGCCGGCTCCCTCCCCGAATTCGAGACCGCCCTCCCGGCCGGCCTGCCTCCAAACCTTCGCAACGACAAAGGCGACACCCTCCTCATGCTCGCCTCCTACCACGGCCACGCCCCCCTCGTCCGTCTCCTTCTTTCTCACAACGCAGACCCAAATATTCTAAATGATAGAGGCCAGAGCTGCCTCGCGGGTGCGGTGTTCAAGAAGGAAGAGGATGTTGTGAGGGCGTTGGTGGAAGGGGGCGCGGATCCGGATTTGGGAACTCCGAGTGCGGAACAGGCGGTGGTGATGTTTAAGATGGAGGGAGATTGGGGAGCGTTGTTTGCAGAGGCGAGGAGGAAGATACGGGAGAAGCAGGAGGGGGAGGGGAAGAGAGGGAGGGAGGGTACGAAGGCTGCGACGGAGATGATGTAGAGGCTGGACCGTCGGTGTTGACACACCACCAGCTGCCTCGTCACAAAACTTCGCTTTACCTAGGCAAGTGGAAGAAGAACGTGAGCAAGCCGCAGGTCAAAAGGGATTTTCTGAAGGCTATAAGGGAGTCAACAGAGCGCTGGAATAGCGAAATGCGTTACGAAGATTTTGCAGAAGAGGCAGACATACCTCGTGGAATTGAGAAGCTGTTCTAGTCTGGGTGTCTGGCTAGGGTTGCTGGTCGCCCAACGAACTTGACGAAACGAGGTACCCTTGACTCAATGACGGGGGTTTTCTTGCTCTTGAAGCTGGGCATTTGAGATGCCAGGAGCTATCTCGCCTTAGTGGATTGGAGCCGAAAGAAAGTGGCTGCATTTCTACGATCTCTCGTTGGTCACGCAGCGGCGTCACTACTCTTACGGTCATGCATATGGTCTCTGAAGAACTACGCACATGCCATTTGTTACGGACCAATCTCATATGAAAGGACACCGAATCCTACAATCGAATCACAATTGAATTACAAGTACTGAAGCTAGAAGTCAGCATTCAAAGTCATATATCATTCCTCATAGCGTCAACTATACAATTCAAGATCGATGAGCAATATCAAGAAATTCACGTCTTGAACTCAAACCCACCATGGCTATAACACGCTCCGACCTCATTGAAATACCACCCATGGCTCGACCAATCAAAAAGATTTGACGCATGCCCCTCATTTCCCTGCGTATTCGCATCGCCTGTGAAGACGGTAAACCTATCCGCCGTGAACGGCCCCTCCTCATCACCCACATCAATATAATACTCCGGACTAATATGCTTATACCCCAGGGCCAGCGGCGGCAATCTCGGCACCGGATCATCCTTATGCGTAACCCTGAAGTTCGCCCCCTTCCCCTGGCCTGTGATATAATCACTCACCTTCGCCTTCCCAATCCGCGGCTGGCCATACGTATACAGATCCGCGTTCGCAATCTCATTCCTGATCTCCGCCGCAGCAATGACAGCAATAGCGCCACCAAGCGAATGGCCCGTCACCACAACCTTGAAAGTAGGATTAGCAGCAACGGCGGTTTTCAGGGCCGCGAGCACGCCGGTCTTGGCTTCATTCCAGGATTCGGCGAAGCCCTCCCAGACTTCGCAGCCGGGGCAGATGGCTTCCTGCGTGCCGGCGCCGAAGGTCACATCGGCGATCCAATTCCTGAGGGATTTGGAGCCGCGAAAGGCGAGGACGATGAGCGATCGGGCGGTGTCAAGGGCGATGTAGCCGGTTACGTCTGTTATTAGGGAGCTGCGGGGAAGGGCGTGCGTCAGTTCGGAAGCGGGAATGAGGAAGACGCTTTGCGGAGGGTGAGGGGGGGAAGGGTCACTTTTGGAATTCGTAGACGGCAGTCACCTTGTCTGCTTCGACCAAGGGGCAGCTACTCGTGCCAGCCTTGTCGGGAATCGGGCAGGTGATTAACTTGCCACCGGCTGCAGTGCCTGTATTGCCTTGGCAATATGAGGCAGCGGCGAATTGCTCGAAGAAAGCGAGGTTATCGAACGTCGCGGTATCGATTGCTACCGAGACGCTTCAGATTTAATTCTTTATGTAGACCGGTAGATGAAGCAGTAGTAAACTTATATCGGACATACCTCGCCGCTCAAGCGGGCTTGGAAGTACCAGCGCGCCGAGGAAGAGCCATACAGCAACCCAGAGATGGCAGGAAGGTAGAGAACTCATCTTGTAACGAGGCTGAAATCAATCCTTCACCAAACAGAACGCGGACTGATATATCCAATTCAAATGATTCACACACCCAGATCCAAGTATGAAATCAATTCATCCGCAACCCACCATTCTCAGACCGTCAAAAAACCAAAAGGAAACAACAGCACGAAGTACGAGGCAGAAACGGGGGGGAGCTTTATAATCCCTTCGAGGCTTTGGATCGCCGCCGCCGCAAAAACCGCAAGGCGCAGAAACAAACAAAATGCCCCCTCCCCTCCCCCGGAGCGAATGACAAGCAGCGCTAAGCGAACGTGGTAAACATTGTTTTTGGGTGGTTTGGGCAAATAAGGAAAGTGGCTATTGTGGCTGTTCGTGCCCGGTTCGCCTACCTACCTACCATTTATGCATATGCAAGGGCGTGATGATTTGGACAGTCCGATTTGAGCGGATGAGGTTGGTGGTTTGGTGTGGAGGAGAAGGGAGCTGCTTGATTAGGGATGGTGGGATGCGGCGTGAGAAGGGGAAAAAGGGGCGGGACCAGGGAGTTGCTTCGTGGAATTGGGGGGCTATTGAATGTAATGCAGATTCGTGATTCGAACACGCGATTTCTCAGAATGCAAACGTCTTGATATTCAATTGTCATTCACATTTCTAACATTTTGCACGTAAGGACATAATTCATCAGGCACCATGTTATTCCATCACGTCAATTTGGGGCACAATCCACCATGCATGATGGCTCTTCTCAGCCGTAGGTATCGTCACCATTACTTGGTCCTTGACGGGTCCAAGCTCTGTCTCTCTTTTGACTGCCTTCTGTAAAGTGTCGATGGCCAGGCTCGTAGCAATAGCCGCTTTGTACGCGTTCTTCACGTCGCCTTGCCAGGCAAGTTCGCAGTCGCGACTTCGGGCCTTGTCAGCATTCCACCGAGTCATATCTGCCCATTTCGCTTTGGCTTTTTGCGCAGATGTAGCTGATAAATCCAAAATACCCACCGCTTGCTGCCACGGACTCGCACGGAACAGTTCCTCCTCTGCCGCGGTATCTGTCCCCTCTGGCTTCAAGGATGTCGCACACAAATTCCGGGTAAGAGAAGGCAATTCTGGATCGTGTATGCTAGCGAATGGCCTCATCCGTAATTCATAGCGTAATTCTGGTGAGCTGTATGGGTATTCACAATCCGATGAGTTCATCAATCCGGCATGAGCAAGGAATGAGTAGAGCTATTTGTGACCATTAGCCAAGAAGTGTTGGGTCGGAGTGTTAGAAGGTGCTCACGTTTGAGAGGGCGTCTGCAAGTTCAAGCACGGCTGATACTTCCCAGATGCTGGTTTCGATAGTCTGGACGTTATTGAGAAGGGTCGTTTTCTTTTCATGAGCATGACCTGGCGCTGCGTTGAGTCTCTTCAAAGTATGATGTTGTATGTGCGCAAGAGTCAAAATTCTTTGTCGTGCAAGGTATTGTAGATACCTGCATATCATTCAGCACCGTATTGCAAGCAAATTATCAAAAGTTGCTCACCAGTACATCCCGGTCATTTCTTCTGGTCGATAGATCTCAAGTTCGAAACCCAGCTGAACGATCCACATCATTATGCGTATTTTATGCGCCCTGGCCCACGAAGAGAGAGGGTTTGAATGACGAGGCTCTCCATTTGTGTGCTTTTCGTCAACCTCGTCATCAATATAAGTCCACAGATCAATATCAATCTCTCTTGCCTACGACAGATTAGTCTATTGATCAGTCTTCATCCTGAATTTACGGACATATGCTTCAATACGATCCCACTCATGAACCAAATGGCAAAATGAACGTCGAATGCGCGGTCGATTCATACAAAAAGTCAGATATATCTCTAGAAAAGCCTATGCTGATTAGCTAAGCTCCCACCGACCGGGTGAAGCTGATTCACCTCTGCACTGCGCCTTATGAAGTCGTCTATGATTTCATTGATCTTGAATCTTGGGTCTTGCGGCACCTCTACATCTTCATTCTTTGGGTCTATAAGATTGCTGGCGGGAAGCACCGTTTCAGCAAGGTCATTGAGAATGAGTGCCTTGAACGTCCGGTCGTCCAAACAGACATCATCATGCCACAGCAGAGACTGTAAGACACATCGCGCATAGACGGGAGGCCGGGGTTCTTGAGCTCCAAACAATCGTACTGAATTCTTAGATCGTGTCAGCAAATGTAGTGAGGATAGGGAGGAAGAACGAACCAGCAGGTTGGAGCATCCATGAAATTGTAGCACGTAGCATGCAACGACGCTCCAGTGACAGAGGGCGCCAAAAAAAATTCTTGCGTCGTTGTAGGGTATCTGAATGAGAGATCGCGGCGGAGTTGTTGTCGCAAGTCTCCTCTGTAGTCTGATGCTGTAGGAGCCTGGGACATCCTCGCCGCAGTCAAGGGTTTTGTTCAAGCAAGCTGCAAGCATGTCGCAATGTTTCCAATGACGCACATTATCTGTAACAGCTCCACCAGTTACGACAGCTCCTAAGAGGCTGGACCGGAGATAAAGTCGGTCTACAATTGCTTCTCTGAGGGTATCTGGAAGGTCCGTTTGCTGTTTAACGTATGCTCGAGCATCTCCCAGCAGAAGTTCAACATCTCCCACCCTGGATTCGGAGAGGAGACTACGAGAGTAAAGTTGAGAGACAAAATCCTCTTCCTAGTTCTGGTTTAGTATGGGGGAGGAGGGGGTGCAGAACATTTGTCAAGGTGCTTAGGAGCTCGAACGCACCTCCCATACTTTCTCGGTAGATATTCGCTCATGGACGAAGTCACATGCTTTAATCAAACCCACGCAATAGGCTCTCAGTACAATGTGTAACAGACCAAGTCCGCTTTTGTGGAGGCGTTTGCGAGATTTCGTAGAGCCCTTACGATCGAACGTAGCTTCTTCGAGACAACTTGGCTTAGGCCATAGTAATCGGTCGATATAGTACGACATGAACAAGGTCTGGTAAAGAGCAAAGCCCTGATGCCATGCCATCTGTTGTTGTGAAATCAGTATGAGAGTATAGTGCATTGCAGCACTTGTATGGGAAAGAAGCATGCTGACCTCAAAGCAAAACAGCTGATCCATGATGCCAATGACCTGCTGTGGAGTCAAAGGTCTTAACACATCGTATTCATGTTCCTGAATCGTGCCGTTGGCTTCGTATCCACTGTCCATCTTGGGATCCATGATCTTCACTGCCCAAGTCAGCCGTCGGAACACCACCTTGTAGCTCGTTTGATGCTGACCTCCAGAGCACTGACAGCCTCAAATGTGCTAAAGGATGCATCTTGGACGAGACGACCGACATGTAGGGCTACCATCGTGTCAGGAATGCTCCATGCGTCACATTTTGTGGAAAGCTCACCTCTTGTAGCTTTAAGGAACCCATTTGTAATCTCGCGGGCAGGTGGGACCTTGCCAGAAGGCGCTTTTCTTTGTGGTGGGCTTGATGCTACTGTGTTTGGCCCTGGAATCTCGGCGTCACCGGCGGAGAGTTGCGACATCTATGCATCTTAGCGTCTCTTCAATCTTTGGAGATAGCATCGCCTACCTTCTGAGCTAGCATCGTCACTGTCGTCAGTCATGGCGAGAGTCGCAATATCAAAGGGTAAGACAAGGTTTCCAAGAAGTGTTGTGCAAGTGCTCAAGGTGCAGTGTTGCCAAAAGAGGAAAACGATTGGATGAAATACTACAACACAATAGTATTACACAGGTATCTCGGGTCATTGAATGATGATTCGGATCTTGTACGTCGAGTCACTTGTGGAGGTCAACGATCAAATAATTCAATACTACCACTTCCTCAATTGTTGCAGGCAAGAAGTCAAAGTATCTACATTATTGATTTTACGTGAAAGACTGATGCCGAATTCTCGCCCAACGCATAACATGTGGACCCCGGCTTCCAAGGTCTAGCCATCTCGTTTCTACCTCTAGCGACGAATTTCGCATTCCTTGACTTCGTCTCGCCTCTTCCTATGTGGATTTCTCCGCTCCTTCTGCCATTGCCTGAGCATTCGCTGCGCCTAAGTTTTTATTTTCCCCCTGCTTGCCATTCTGCAGAAATCGTGTCAGCACCGTCTTGGAAGGTCTTCTCTTTCTTGCCGGCTCCGTTATCTCACCTGCCACTTTGCAAACCTCAGGTCTGATTCTCCTCTTCTCTCCGCTTGAACTCTTGGTCCTTCCTTGAGTGATCGCCGGACCGTGCGGGCTGCCACCGCTAGGTACCGATTGTATCTGGCCGAATCTCAGTAGTTGCAGCCCAATTGACCATTGAATACAAACGTGAGACCTGCTGCTTTCCAAGCGAATGCCATTGTGGGTGTAATCGGGAATGTTGAAGGTGTATCTGAAAGCAAAGAGTACAGCCAGTAAGCGCCAGGCCATGGAGTCTCGGCAATAGCTCGGGAATAGACATATGGAATCCCGATTAGATAAGACGGCGACATATTCGTCCAGAGCTCACCAACGTTCCGCCTTCTGGAAGACATAGGGTTGGCCTGGATGCGGGCCATGAGGAAACGAACACATGAGGAGAACGAAGATGATGTATTGACTGAACGTGAGGCAAAGCGCCTACGAGCAAGTAAACCGGACCGACTCTCAAGCTTGAGCGACGAGCTTCTGCTCCGTACACTCTCGTACCTATCAAGGTCAGACATCGTAGTATGCGAAAGGCTGTCGCGACGCCTCAAACGACTTGCAGCTGATGGTCAGGTTTGGCGAACACTCTATTATGATCGATTCGTGCGGCTTGCTACAAACTCAGTCGCCACACCAAAGCGACGACTGGAAAATGATGTCGCCCGCTTCCGAAAGCTCTACCAAAATTGGGGTCATAGAGAAACGATACGGTGGTTTGAAGAAGTGAAAAATATCATCTCGAGTGGGAAAAGCACTTGGAAAAAGCAGTATAGGATACGGCATAATTGGTCAAGAGGGCAAGCCCGTGTCAAAGAGACGGAGGTTGCGGAGCAATCATCTACACCTCCCTTACTCGTACGCCTGTACGGTGATCTTGTCTTCATTGCAGATGAAAAGCTCAGGCTTCGAGTCTGGTCACTCAGGGACCAGGAAGGATTGGTTGCCGCCCAAGACTTGCGAGAATATGCTTCTGGAGAGCTAGCAGCTCCGACCTCTTTGGCGGTGGATGTCAACGCTGCAAGGCAGGAAGATCTTTTGATCATCATTGGCTACGCTGATGGAAAGTTCTCATGTTACAAGATGAATAAGGAGACGCGAGCATTGCTTCATTGGTACACCTACACACCTGAGTCTGCCCACGGAAAAAGCGCAATTTCAGCTCTCGCCTACTCCTCACCCTACCTCCTGATGACGGCTTCTGACTCCAGAATGATGTTGTTCGCTCTCCCACAGACCTTGAACGATCAAGACTCTCCTACATTGCTCTCATCTCTGAGATCGTATACTGCGTATCCACCCTCTTCCCTTGCTTTGAAGACAACAGGTTCGTGTGTCACTGCTTCAATAGCTTTCGCATTACCTGGATACCTGAATGGCTGGACTATGGCAATTCAGGAGGTACGACTGAGCTCAAGTGGCAGCATTTTAGATTCACGCATTGCGTCGGGACCCAGATCACGAAGTGACGGTACCACCTCGCAGGGTTTGACGAGCCTTTCTGGCGATCAGGTCCACGTCCACCCTCTGAGTAGCCAACCATCATCGATATCGTACAACCATCCATACCTATTGACCGCAAACCTGGACAACACAATGACGCTATACCTTGTATCATCCACGGCCACCAAATTATCAATCAGCTCAGGTATGACCTTGTGGGGGCACACATCGTCCATCTCAAGCGCCCACGTGGGCGCTCGGGGCAAAGCTGTTTCGGTCAGCACGAGAGGCAACGACCTCAGAGTATGGGAGCTTGAAGGCCGAGGTAGTTGCAACATGAGGACAAGATTGCCTGATACGAAAGGTGGAATACGGGTCCAGTCTGAAGTGAATGATTCACTTCAACCGGAGCCAGCAGACTCGAGATATGAAACATCCAAGGGTTGGATTGCCTTCGACGACGAAAAGGTTGTCCTCTTACGAGAGAAATCCCATGGAGCACAAGCTGTGGTCACGTACGATTTCAGATAGACGACCTTGGATTTGACGACGAGATGTCCTGTAAATAGCAAGTGACATATTGGGGAACCGACCACATTGGCGGTAGCGACCTTGTTTGGCTGTTTTGGCTGTTTGGGCTTCCATGCAGGAGGTTAGTACCTTTCTCCGCAAGCCAAATGTGCCACGATTCACTCTTGTGCAGCACTTGTGCAGAGTGACGCAACCGCCTTGCTTACCGAGCCATTCAAGCGAGCCGAGGCCAGACCCCTTTGGGCTTAGCCCGTCGTTTTGAGCCAAACCCCACGGACCAAATTTCAACGGCCTCCTTCACTCAAACACCACATGAAGTTCTTCGCTCCTACATACTTGTTGTGCTACTCTTGATAGAGCTCTACTTGCTTTAGCACGTTACAGCGCTCAGTACACACTTGTGCTTCATTTTGGAGGCTTGTTGCTTCTTGAGTCCCTTGGATCTACCTTTGCTTTGAACGAAGCTTCTTCAAATCATCAACTCACTTTACATTCAAAATCACGAGACCTTTTCAGTAGCGATGGATTACGGACAACCTGGAGGTCGTGGCTGCTACAACTGTAAGTCTTTATCTCAAGTACCGCGTCCTCAAACCTCTTGCGCAGATCAGATGGAAGGTGTGGTCAACACTTTCGTCTTCGTCTACGGTACTCAAATGCCGTTCGACCGAAGATTGCAATCAATCAAACCTCTCTCTCACCCTACCTTCATCACAATTGATCGTTGCTTCTTATTACTCGCGCAAGTGCAAGCACATTCTCTGTTCATTGCTTGTTTCATCTCCTGTTGAACACTTCACTTACACATTTCGTCTAGGCGGCGACGCATCCCATCAAGCTCGAGATTGTCCGAAGCGCGGGACTCCAACATGCTACAACTGTGGGGAAGAGGGTCACGTGTCCCGTGAGTGCAATGCGCCTCAGAAAGAAAAATCTTGCTATCGCTGCGGCGAGACTGGTCATATCTCGCGTGAGTGTCCACAGAGTGGTGGAATGGGCGGCGGGGGTATGAGCGGAGGCTACGGTGGCGGCGGAGGAGGAGGAGCAGCAGGCGGCGGCGGCGGCCAGGAATGCTACAAATGCGGTAAAATCGGGCACATTGCCCGCAACTGCGACCAGGGTGGATATGGAGGTGGTGGTGGTGGCTATGGCGGAGGGGTGTGGAGGGGGGTATGGTGGTGGTGGTGGTGGCTGGGGCTCTGGCGGCGGTGGCCAACGTGGCGGAGGAGGTAGCGGTGGACAGACCTGCTACACTTGCGGTGGTTTCGGACATATGTCTCGAGACTGCAACCAGGGGCAAAAGTGCTATAATTGTGAGTTTTGAGTCTTATGTGTATGTATCCAACTGACCTCGATATAGGCGGAGAAGTCGGACATCTTTCTCGTGAATGCCCCTCAGAAATCTCTTCAGAACGCACTTGCTACAAGTGCAAGCAGCCTGGCCATGTCCAGGCATCATGCCCTAACTAATAGTCTCACCACTCCTCTTGGGCATATACACTTCTTCATGAAATTGGCGGATCTTTCTGGGAGTAACGCAACCGTCCTTGATCATTAGCAGCAGGACAAAAGCTAACGCGTCGGGTGCGTCGGTTCGGCATTATCTAAGTTTACATCGGCCTCTTGGACTACAATGATACCCCGGGAAACGAGGAACTCACGGATTTGGCAGATGAAATGTGGGAGGGAGTGTGGCACGAGTGGAGGGAGGCGATTCGATGGTGCTCTTAATGGCAAGTTTCAACGGTCAGAATTTTCACAACCAATATGCATAGCGACAGCAGAATAAAGATAAAAGGGTCATTTGGTACTTGATGCGATCTTCGGTAAGATTGGAACGGTCTCATTAGTGATGGACTGCAACGAAGGCTCGGGAACTGTGCATAGATGGGTCTCTTGGTATAGCGGCATGAATAACATGCTAATAGAGATAAACATCTTTATCCATTGTCACATCATACAATGCATACGCATTAAAACGAATATCTCAAATATTTAGAGGAATTTCTAGCATTCACTATCAATTTACAGGGGGATTCCAATATCGTACTGAGTAGTGGTGATCTCGACCCACGATTGGTTTGCCGGGCCTTCGCTCCTCGGCTTCGCCTTGAGTAAGCTCAACATAGAAAATCAATTGAAATGACAAGCAGTTCTCCGTTCATCACACTAAGAGAAGTAAATTGTCAGGCGTTGACCCTGCAGACGAATGCGTTTGGAGCGCCAAAACGTCTCAGCACCCACACCAAAAGAGACCCGATGATGCGATCATCTGAGAAAGTCACTATGACCATGCCCATGACCCTCCAGCAGACCGGTCAATACGTGCGCAAAGGTGACAAACCCACATCCTCCAACAAGAGACCCTTTCCAGGAAATGCGACCTGCCGTTTCATACATCAAAACAACCTCGAGCCGGAGTTTGGCAGATGCATCAGTCGGTGGCAGGCCGATTGAGTTACGGGCGAGACTCGGAGCGGCATGGGAGGGGATCAACTACGGGTTCATGTCGAGGCCGGGGACCTTGCAGAAGCGAACGGGGGTCCTTTTCACACCCGTCGATGATTATGCACGAGCGAAAGGAACAACCTGCAGCAGTGTGCAGTGTTGCAGTACCGGAGTGCGTCAGTTGCCCGAATTGTGGCTGTGGTCCGAAAGAACGCGGAAGTCAATTGGTAGAAAGGGTCAGGTGGACGAATCACACGACTACACGAAAGGGTACGAGGGTGGTACGGTGATGGCTGATCTGTCGCCTTTTCTCCCCCAATTGATCGTGACCACGCCTCGTGAGCATTGCTACCTGACTGGAAAGTCAATAGTCGATAGGTGCAAGACCAGGTGAGAGTAGTAGTGCGACTGTTTGAGTGCTGGTGACGCGCTGATGGTTGTTGGTGGTGATGGAGGGAGAGATGGATGACGAGGTATAACAGAATACTTGATGCCTGGTTCGAAAATGCGAATGCGATAAACGATCGGGTGGCTCTGGGGGCTAACTGGGTGTGGCAAAGGGCGCATCTTGCATCCTTGGGATTCCCTGTTCTGGCGCAAGCGTACGCTCCTTAGGTTTGGAAGTGAATGCCTTAGATGCACTAGGAATAGTCTTGCGTAGTCTATTACTCATACGTCTCTTGCCTCACCCAATGTTCCATCTTCTTCTCTACACCAATTGATCCTCGGTGGAAGGTGGATGGCATTGGAACGCCGTTCCCACCCATTCTACCCTCGTCCGGATCCCTCAAATCAGGCGGCAAACTGGTGCTGATGCTCGACCTTTTTGAATTCGGTGGCCCCGCCTCGTGAGTCATTGGCAAATCATGTGTCGTTGATTGAAATGTCTGTCACCGGCCAGGCAGATGACCTTCTTCGACCTTATCCTGATGCAAGGCGCTTACAGCCTGGCATCGCCATTCCTTTGTTCTCACTTCTGACAGCCTGCGCCCCATTTCTCCCCCATGACCTTCCTCACGCATTGACCAGTCACTCTCGTCCTTCATCGCTGCCTAACTGCTGACTTGTCCCCACAAAACCCTGCTTCCTCCCACTCCCTCCCTCGACCGGATTTGCCCTCTGACTTGTACCACCCCGGCTTGCAAGACTCATCTACCAACCTGAACCACCTGGAAGGACAATTGATCACTGCTGGACAGTCGACTGGGGACTTGCTTTTATCTATCAGCCATTGCTTGCAGCCTAAAACCTTCATTCTGAGTCATTTATGACAATTCCGACTCATTCGCCACACCATCGGACACTGGACACGGAAGAACACTTAACACCGCGCCAGCCCTGACAAATACGACACACTTGATAGTGTGTCCTTCTTTTGACTTCTGTCACCCTTAAGGACTTATTGGCCATTGTTCTTCTTTCATCAATCCACATTCCTCCAACCTTACAACCATCATCAACATTCTCCATCCATCATGGAGCCATCACCCACAACCCGGTTACCATCAGTGTCGAGCCTACTCTCGCCCCCAATGTCAAAACCTCACGACACTTTCAATACGACGCCCTCCAAATCTCCTTCGACCTCCTACAAACGAGAGTTCACTCCGGACGACAAGCTCGCTCCTTTGCGCCACAGTTCAGGCGACAAAATGAAGACGTCTCCGGATATTAAAATGCATATGTTCCCATCTCCTCCTGTCTCGCCCTGGCAAGAAAGATTGCACAAACCAGAAAGAGCATCGCAAGGACATGTCAGAAAATCAAGTGACCTCAAGGATCCTCCTCTGTTCGCAGAGAGTGAGACAGGCAGCAACAATGAAGAGCCTTTGTTTCATCCAAGGCCTGTGGAACCGACCGACGAGTCGATAACTTTGCACATCAAGAATCATTTGAACCAGTTTCCCGACAAGTTCAACAAGCCAAGGGTGGAGGAGTACCAATTAGCAGTCGGTTTCTTTAGCAAAATTGGTATTGGTTCTCTGTACAACCGGGATCCTGCTGCCTACTTGAAACGACATCGGGAAGAGGAGGAAAGCACATACTATCAGACCAAGCGCATATGTGCTGGGCCAGGTGTGAAAGCTGGTCGGCCTGTCGCCATCGCACCGGCCCCAAAGCCTAACAAACGCGCAATCAAGCCAATTACACCAAAGTCTACAGCTCCTCGGGTCAAGCGAACACCTAAGAACTCACCACAATACAAGATGCTTGATTACGAGCCCAAAGGCCGGTCAACTACGCCACGTCAGACTGGCCAGAAGAAGGAGCCGGATATCAACTACAATGCGTTCAAAGATTACGCCCCTCCTCCTGACACCGTCGACATCGACCACCATTTCCCTGTCGATACCATCAAGCATCCCACTCCTCTCGATCTATCCAATGATCCTGACCGCCACCTTCTACGTGAGCCAGAGTTTCGACTTGCCTCGGCTATCCGGCTACCTGTTGCGCAATACCTCACACAGAAACGACGTATATTCCAAGGTCGGGTCGAAGCGCTTCAGCGGGGTCAGGAGGTCTTCAGGAAGACAAATGCGCAACAGGCTTGCAAAGTCGACGTGAACAAGGCGAGCACGATGTGGAGTGGATGGGAAGCGGTCGGTTGGTTTGATAAGCACTGGTTCGAGCAGTACAAGGACGACGTGATCGAATAGTTGGAAGTCGATCTCCTCACCATTACAGCATTTACGAAATTTCTCATCGAACATTCCATTGGAGCCCACAGATTGTGCGCTAACTGTCACATTGGCCGGCATCGTGCCGCCTTCAAATACTTCTTCTCTTTACGATTTTTTATGATTATGTACGGTGTCTCGGGTGGCTTGGATGCTACACAACAAGATACAGATTGTGTAATGTTATTTGGCTTTTTGTCTCTCAACTCAGATACCCCTTTAAGCAGATGAAATGGAATGGAAAGCGAATGGAGGACGGAATATGCATTGGGATAGCATACAAAGTCACTTTGCGAGAAGATTGAATCCCAATGTTTTGTGGTATATCAGATCTTGCTCTGGATGAATAATGTTGTGGTGATAGTATTGAAATAGAAACCATTCAATCGGACGCTCTTTAAACCCAATATTCATGTCCTTTGCTCGTGCTCGTGCTCGTGGTTGAAGTCGTCTGTGACTTTCAGATATCCCTGCTAGACTTGCGGGAGTGCGATCGTTCCTGCACGTCATGTCGTGGCGCTCGATCTGTGGCTTAAAGTATTGCGATCTCATCGTCGCCCTCTCTTTCCATACAGGCATGTGCCTGCTGTCTTTGGCACCCACTACTTATAATCACACCCTACAGCATCTCTTGACCATGGCACTACTGCACCTATCTGTTCACTATGCTACTCCCTAGCCTCTGCGAAGCGACGACATGGTTTGTCGCCGATGTTTACACCTTTTGCCTTGATATAAGCAGCGGGGGGCTCAATAGTAGTCCGTCTATGCTCAGACGCAGCACAGCTTCCCTTATTTGCCACGTTTGTCCCAATATGCGAATCTTACGCATCACGATCACTTCACTGCAAATGGTTTAGCGTAAGGGCCGTATTCGGCTTCTCATTGCTCAGCCCTAGAAGGCGCGGATTACGGAGAAAAGCCGCATCTCAATCTCAGATTGTCAACTATTTCGCAAGCTACACGGGCTCTGCGGATACACCGGCGGACAGTTCGGAGGAATACAAGTCAAAGCTCGGATGCGTGGATTCCCCTCAGCATGTCAGAGACACACACCCATACCGACTCCTTGAACGGAGCCGACCATGACCCCGATCTTCAGAAGAAAGTGAAGAGTAGGAGACCGGCGAGTACGTACCGCACAAGCTCTCTGCAGAATCTGATTACATTGGCAAAGAGGATGCAGCTGGTGGATAGTAATGAAATGTGTTGACTGGGACGTCTCCGCAGATACCGCATTTCGACAGCAGCGATTGAAAGCATGGCAGTGAGTGCTGCTTCAGAATACGAGGAAGCCGGATGATACTAGGACTAATTATTCCCAGACCCATCCTTACCCCCAAGACCGTCCTTCCTCTCTTTTTCGCCATTGGCATCATATTTGCTCCTATCGGGGGTCTCCTACTCTATGCTAGCGCTCAAGTAAGTGCATTCTACGAACTGGTAGCTCGAAAAGTGCTTATGGCGTTGGTCAGGTCCAAGAGATAGTCCTAGACTACTCGGACTGCCATGATGTAGCACCGAATGGCACCGCGTATGTCGATATGCTGAAGAAGTCCTCCCACTCCTCCTTTAAGTACAACAGCCCGAGTCCCTGTACCAAGAATGCACCTGCACCGCAGTGGAAGCAAAGCACCATACAAAAACAATATGGCGTCGGTACACCGCCTGTGGACACTCAAGTCTGCTCGCTCCGATTCAACATTCCTGACAATCTCCAACCCCCCGTCCTCTTCTATTACCGTCTCACCAACTTCTATCAAAACCATCGGCGATACGTGAAGTCGCTAGATAGCGATCAGCTCAAAGGCAAGGCTATACCTGCCAGCACTATCAAAGGAGGTTCATGCGATCCGTTGAGACTGGATCCTGACGGCAAGCCTTACTACCCCTGTGGGCTTATCGCCAACTCGCTCTTCAATGATAGTTTCAGCAATCCCATTCAGCTGAACGTACACAATAGCCCCCTACCCAACGTCACATACAATATGACCAACAAAGGCATCGCTTGGAGTAGCGACTCTGCACTGTATGGCAAAACCAATTACAAGTTGGACCAGATTGCTGTTCCACCAAACTGGCACTTGAAGTGGCAGAACGGATATAGCGAGGAGAATCCTCCTTTGCCTATACATGATGATGAGAACTTTCACGTATGGATGAGGACTGCCGGGCTTCCAGCGTTCAGCAAGCTTGCAATGCGCAATGACAAAGAAGAAATGAAGTGTAGCACCTACCAGGTGGACATCGAGAACAGTACGTAAAGCCTGGGCCATGTGCTACTCTATCCATGGCCACGACTAATTCGTTGCTAATTCGTCGCTAATTCAACCCAGACTTCCCAGTCAACATCTACGGTGGCACTAAATCTATTGTCATATCCACACGAACGGTCATGGGAGGGAAGAACCCCTTCTTAGGTATTGCCTATGTCGCCGTCGGTGGCATCTGTATAGTCCTGGGCGCTATATTTACCGTAACACACATGATCAAGCCAAGGTGAGTCGGGTGCAAACAGCATGATGAGCCATTTCTTTGGCGTGACGACGCCACCTCCAGCATGCTGACATACCCTAGGAAACTCGGAGACCACACTTACTTGTCCTGGAACAATGACCAGCCCAGTACCGCAACTGCAACCGGCATACAACGACCTGGTCAAATTGAGGCTTAAAGTATGTCTTGTGAATGCATTCCATTCTGCTTGAGCGAGAATCTTCCGCATGGGCTATATAGGCGTTCTGGAGCAGGATTTTGCACTGGCCTGCGATGACCTAGACTTTGACATTTCATGATTTCTTTTCAGCCTCAAAAACGCCCCGAAGGGCACTCATGATCGAACCGCATGTTCCTTTTGATGTCGTGCCGATTGTGCCGTTCCTTTCTTTGACCACTTCCTCCACAAAATGCACCTTGCCTTGTAGTCCTGTCGCTAAAAGGGCCGTTCGCGGTATCTGGCAACGCTCTTCCCTTTCCTTTGAGGGCCCTCTTTCACCTGCCACCTGCACCGTTTGATGGACAGCGTCTGCGCTTTGTGAGGACCACGCCATATGAAACATGTCTCTCCTTTTACAAATTTTGGGTCTCGTCATTCCTCCCGTCCGTTCGTTCGTTCGATCGTCATCTCCGTGGATCGTCCGACGCGAGGAGTCGCATCATCCTGCCCTACTCTGCCCTGCGCTCACGATCTCCTGATCTATCGCCAAAGTCAAGATGAGATCGGCCAGCTCCTCCCCTTTTCCCTTCAGCATCATCATGACGTCCTACCTCTCCCTTCTCCTCTTCCTCCTCCCCCAGGTCTCAGCAGTAGCTGTCGCGGCTCCCTACCCCTACCCCAACCCCAATCCAAACCCATACCCCCATCCTCGACCCATACCGGAGGCGTTGGCGCAGAGCCTGCCTTATATCTCCCCCACGGACGATTCAAGCCGCATCATCCCCGCTACGGTCGAGAATCCTGATACGGGCGAGGCGCAGAATACCAGCGCGCAGCTTTGTGGTACTCCGCCGCCGCCGGGGGGTTTGAGGTGAGTCCTTTCTTGATGTTTATTGGGGGGTGGGGAGTCTTGTTCAGGGCTGTGAGAGGAGTATGGGGGAAGAGTATGAAGGGGTGTTGATGAGGGGGTGGGGGAAAGAGAGGGAAGAGGTGGAGGAGAGGGAAGGGGTGGAGGACAGAAGAGGTGGTGAACGGTAGAGCTGACACTGGGATTTGACAGGGATAAATTGAATCAGTTGCAGAACGCACGGGCGCATGAGAAGAGGGGGTTGAGTCATGAGGAGAGTGGACTTAAGGGCATGGGATTGGAGAAGAGGGATGTTGCTGCTAGTGAGTGAGACTTTTCTTCTTGGGATGGGGTTGACGGTGGAGGAGGTGGAGAAGATGATGAGAATAATTGGGTGGAAAGGAAGATTGCTGATAAGGGTCGCAGGTCAAGCTATCCAGGTCGAAACATACTTCCATCTCGTCGTTACCAAGCAGATGAGTCGATTCTACACTGCGCCCGTAAGGAAGAGTATTCTTAATAACCAGGTAAGCCTTCCCGTCCCTTTTCCCCCCTCCCTGTTTCTCCTCCGCTTCCCCCACCCCTTTCCCAAATCAGATACTCTGCATCAACGCTAACCAAACCGGTGCGATTTATCAAGGTCGTCTCCTTGAACACCGCATACCGCCCCTCGGGCATCAGTTTCCACATTAACACGCCGACCTTCACCATCAAGGACGAGTGGGCGACTGACCTGCAGAGCACTAATATGAAGAAAGCCCTCCGCAAAGGCAGCTATTCGGCGCTGAATATTTACTTCCAGAGTAATCTGTCGAGTAATCCTGGGGGAGGGAGTGCGGCTGGTGCGGCGACGTTGTTGGGGTGAGTCTTTCTCGTTTCCCATTCTCTACCGCCGTCATGTTCGATTCTCTCCCTCCTAGAGAACGCGGCAAGGAAAGGCAGGGGCAGTGCTAATACTTATTCGTGGGGATGGATGACAGTTACTGCACCCTCCCCACCACCATCACCTACAGCTACGGCGGCCAAACCTACGAATACCCAAAAGCCGACTACGCCACCGACGGCTGCAACATCCTCGCCTCCTCCATGCCCGGCTCCCCCATGGCCGTGTATGGGTACGACCGCGGGAAAACGGCGGTGCATGAGGTCGGCCATTGGTTTGGCTTGCTGCATACGTTTCAGGATAATAGTTGTTTGGCCAGTAGTGAGGGGGATTATGTGGATGATACGCCGCAGGAGGGGACTAGTACCGTGGGCTGTCCAAGGGGCAAGGATAGTTGTCCGCTTGTTGAGGGATTGGATCCGATTACGAATTATATGGATTATTCGATTGATGAGTGGTGAGTTTGGTGACTCTTTCTTTTTCTTTGTTTGGATTGGGGGGGGTGGAGAGGGAGTATCCGGAGGGGGAGATGTGTAGGATGAGATGGCATAAGGAAGGGAAATTGGGAGGAGGCTTGTGAATGGATGAGGCTGACGCTTTTATGCAAACTAGTTACACGGAGTTCTCGCCAAATCAGCAATCGAGGATGAAGGATATGTGGACGTTGTACCGGAAAGGATACTGAAGGAGTCATGGGCGTTGCAAGGAACGGAAGGAGTGAGGTGCTGGTGGCAGGGAATTGATATTGCTAGCTTGGGTAATTTGACGGTCGATGTGATGATTAGGAAACAAAACATAGTGCTTTAGACGGTCACCCTACTTGAAACTATGAAAGGTTTGTTTCGAGGTGCTCTGCAAGTCATTCGATGTGCTCATTCGGAGGCTCACCCGAGCATTTTCCGTTTTCAGTTGTGATGTGGATGTGGATGGTGGCGCCACACATAGCGCTGATCTGAATGCTTAGAATGGTGAAAGAATCGTCGATAAAGGGAATTTGGAAGGATGTCACCGTTCACGTCCTCCACAGTCGGGTGTCTCTCAGGCTGACATAATCGCATCGCTGACATTCGACTCTGTCTGGATATGTCAGCAAGCATTCTCAAATATGATATAGTGCACAATAGACTCTTCACGATTGTTCACTTGGAAAGCACACCCTTAACTCTCTTCTCGACGAATTTCCAATCGCTTTGTTCATCAGCAATGACGTAAGCAGGCGCCAAGACGGATTGGTAATCCTCCGCGCACCGCGAGTGGTCCGCGCCCCGAGTCTCCTTTGGGATGGGGAAATTAAAGTCCGATAGGGCTGCAGCGAAGATCCGAAGAAGCTTCGGCCGACACCCTGAACTTCTTCGTCAATACTACATCCAGGCCAGCACCCACCATCATCATCATCTCTGGCATAATCAACATCTGAGCTGTGACGCATCATCATCATCATCATCATCATATGTCGGTCAGTGAAGACGTCCGAGAGCCATTTGAGCGTAGGTTCTGGCTTGGTCATGCAATAACGCCATAATCCCCGCGATAAGAAGTATTGATGCCTTGTTTTTATGCATCTGCTTCTTACTACTCCTTCTCAGGCCTATAAATGTTGCCTATTCCATGTTAGCTGGCCGTTCTCAGCCACGGTCTAGTATACACGTGGTCAAGTCAGCAAAGTTTGAGTCATGCCATCTTTTCATGCCTTCAAGTCTAGAACACTTCACTCGTCATTTGAACCCTTCTTCTGCACAGACACTGGACATTCGACCTCACAAGAGCCATATTACCCTCAGGACCATGGCCGCTCTATCATCTCCGACGGGCACAGCCTGGCCTATATTTACAGCATGACACATATCTCATAGCAACCTGCCAGTGACGAGTACGAAAAATGAATGCCTACAGCTCTGCCCCTGATGTGGCAAATCACGGCTCAACCAACCACGACCCGTTGTATACTGAGGCTTATTGCGGGTGGCTTCAGAGCCTGATGCACTATGGGAACTAGAGGGACTCAAACCAGGCCCAGGCACCACTAGTTTCGACAGCTCTGCCTTGTTTCCTGTGGTGTGAGCATGCCATCAACGCAATCTTTCTCAGCTCACCCTAGTCTGAGTATAGCATGCTTCCTTTATTATGTTTTATGCCTATGAGTGGCGACTGCCGAACCGGCTCGTTCACACTTGCCGAGTCTCGAAGCAGCCAGACCTTCAAAGAGGATTTTTAATCCTTCTATAAGAATGTCAGACGTCAACGTGACACCATCTTCGATTACTGTTGCAATATTACCCACAGCGGCTGTGGCTTGCATGTATGACAGAACGAGTGTAGCAGTTGCAGAGCGTTAAGCCAGAGTCATCATCCTGGCTCCTCCTAAAGGGATAGAGTGTGATTGTCTGGAGGGTCTACTACCTCAGCACATACGGGAAACCATCAGTAAGCTAGACCATCCATAGCTTCCGTCTCACTGTCCTCCGTGTCATTGCAAATGTTGTGTCACTCACGCGCGCAAGTCTCGGATACGACAGGCCTAGAAATGATCTATCATTGATCTATTTTGGACGTCTATGCTCACGTTCTCTAGTGTCATCTGATATTACTGCAATCAGGACACTCCTAGGAGTATACCACAACGCCTTCTCCACCCCAGACATCGACGACATCCTCGCGCTTCACAACGAAGAAGCAATCGTCATACTTCCAGTCCTCAGTAATCCAGCAGAGGGTGAAGATGCCGTTCGTGCAGCGTACACAGCTGCTCTTGGCACTACTCGATCTGCGACAACCCAACCGCGATTGCAAGCCCAAGCTCCGACTGAGCAACAATCTCAAACATCTGGGAAAGGCAAAGGAAAAGGCAAGGGTAAAGGCAAGCGCCCACGCGACTCGGATCCCGATCCTGTACTCGAAGAAGGTGGGCAATTTGAAGGTTTGATTGTCCAACGACAAGCAGTCGGGGAAATGGATGTTCTCGAAATCGTACCAACTGCACCAGACTGGGGTTTCGCGCGCACCGAGTTCAATGCACCTACGGCCACAGCGGTAGAGGCGGGACAAGTAGAGCCTCTAGTAGGACGCAAGTGGCATGGCATGTTCATTTTCCGAAAGACGGATCCAGAATTGCTCTACCAAGGATGGCGAATTGCTCGGTTGGTTTTCACTTCTCCTCTCTCTATTTCAAGAGTACCCGGGAGTGAAGGCTTGGGGCTGACTATGACGCCAGGGTCATTTTCACCCGCACATCGGGAGAAGGAGGAAGAAGGAGGAGGCAAGAGGAGGAAGGTGACGACTAGTGAGCGGAGGGAAGAGCTGGAGGAAGAGCCGGAGGAAGAGGGGGCTGGATGAGAAGGGCGAAGGCAACGAGGAGTAAGGGTGAGCTGCTGGGCAGCGTATCTCACAGTTTTGCTTCGTTATATTTTTGAACTTCTTTCTCATTTTGGGAGACGCGGGAAAAGGGTATATACCAGGGAGCACATTGCTTTTCACGCTTCGGAGACTTGGACGACACTCATTTAACTATATCTATGCGTTCTGCTTTTCACTTTACAGAAGAATGATTTCTTCGGAAGCAGGAAATTGCATAAATCCAATCGAGTCTTCCCTTCATCTGTTTCATTGTCTGAATCTCATGTACCGTTCGAATTGCGGGAACCTTCTAAAATGTCTACAAACTTTCGAAAACAAATCAATATTGCATAAAGTTCAGCATGGTTATCTTTTAACAGCATTGCTTGAAACTTTCAAGGCGAGGAGCTTATGATTTGAGTCAGGCTATTCATGCAACGTGAGAAGAAATTAAAGAGACTGTTACAACCCAGAAGACCGCACGGTATGTCCAACAGGTTAGCTTCATTCTGTCTGTCTTGAAGTCTTGTCTGTATCGCTCTATACTGTGTACTTATTTCTCTCTTTGCACATATCAGACCAAAACCTACAATTCACCCTACCCTCGCCATTCCCGCATTTCGTGTTGACAAATATACAGCTTGATCTACAAAACTTGCCTCGAGTAAATCGTACTTGATGTTTGATATTCATGACATTCCGGCTACGCACAATAATCTCAAAACGTTTATCTAGCCTGAGATGCGCGAGAAGTGAAATGACCACGATACATCCGGCGATATTCAGTGTTACACGCCGCCCCTCAACTTTGAGCAAGATCTCATGATCCTCTGAATACGAAGTCGCTCAGCAGCTTAGACACGAACGAGTGTAACTCATCACGGATTTATCTCCAAGCCACACCACGACCTGCTCCTTTACCGCTCCTTCGTTCCTCAGTGCTCACCACTCCCTTACTGGAACGTGCTCCATCATTCCATCCAACAAGATTATCGGCCCCAACTGCACCCTAACACTTCGAGCAAGTCGAGGAATACGTGTGCAAAGCTACGCACTCGAGCGCTTCCGAGCGAGGCAGTAAATGACTGGGCGATTTACGTTGGTTCGAGGCCATACCGGGACATGTTTGCAAAGCAGATGGGCGATGGTCGAGCGAAGGAGCTGCCCAGACTGCTTGATGGACGGTTCTAGCTATCCTGGGACATGCACTTGAGTTGATGGAAGTATGGGAGTGGAGGATGATATGATATTGAACCTGGGGAATTAGGGGGAAGGGGGGCGGACGGTAGATGAGGGGAGGGTCGGGGGCTGGGGATTGGTCAAATTTAATGGGTGGGGGCATTGGATGCATTGGGCTGTGGTGCGGAAGGCGAGGGGGAGGAGAGATGGATCTGGGAGTATCGGGATTTGTATAGCTCTGTGGGAGAAGCATCATCGGCGTGGAATCGAGGGTGTGAAACTGCAGGCAATGTCATATTAGATATATATGATAGAGATGAAGGAGGATGGTGCTCGAGATGGAATGACGGGGCTGTTGTCAAACATGTCACATAATCTTGAGGCGTAATTGCAACAATGCTCCTACGCGTATGAGACGGTCTGCTTATCTCACCGTCTTTGCATGATACAGCATATCTCCGTGTTACCCACTACGAAACGTCAACGTCATCAGCGCCTGGTAATAGCTGTCAAAGGCAGAGGGAAGTATCAAACTCCCGGTCAGCTCCACAAGGCCACGGCAATGTAGCCTTGCCGATTGCCGTTCATGCTAGCCCTAATTAAATTACTCAAACGTGCTAAATTGGCGCTGAAACATAAAAATCTCAAGAGGAAGGTCGCATTCAATCCTTCGTCTTCTCTCCTTCCCAGATCATTGCACCCATCCAACACCAACGCAAAGTTTGAAAAGAAATGTTATATGCACGTCTCGCGCCAACATGCCTCGGCCCTGGACATATATACAAGCTGCCAAATGGGCCGTGCTCGCCTGAACCGCATATGGGGCGTGTAAAATCCTCGGTGTCTTGCTTGTTGGAGAAGATCCGATAGGCGGCTAAGACTGTTGTCTTGCAGTTGGAGCCTCAACGCCCATTAGACGCCGTTATGTTTCTACTATTATCAGTCTTTGCCACTTTATGAGGACCACTCTCCATCCTCGCACTGGCTTGTTGCAAGGTTTTACGTCGCAACGACGGTGAATATACTGGTCATGGTCTTGCATTCGCGTGGAATACTTCCGATGCCGTGCATGGGGCCGTGGGAGGGGACGGGGTCCATCCTGCCGATCTGGCAGAAGGGACCTGCATATTTAAACGCCCGTCCTGCCATCGTCGGTCCTGAAAGGGTCGTTATGAAGCGAGGGAGGGACCGACCTGTAAGCCACGCGAGTCATATGATTTGATAATCACGACCTTCTCCGTCTCTATATCCAATTCTTCTCTCCCCCTCCCTTCCACTCGCTCATCTCTTCCCTCACTCCTATTCTCTCCCTCTCTCCCTCTCTCTTGGCGAAAAGACAACCCTTCGAAAAGATGCGCTCCCCATCTCTCACCCACCTCCTCCCCCTCCTCCCCCTCCTCCTCTCCACCCTCACCACCGCCGCCCCATCCTGCCCAACCTTTGAATCCTTCTCCGCCTCCCTCAAACCCCTTCTCACCACATCCACCCTCTCCCAACAACCCATCCAACGCTGGTCCGACTACGGCGCGCCCACCCCGGCCTTCATCGTCACCATCAACGCCGAAGCGGACGTCCCAGCAGTCATAAAATACGCATCAACCAACAACCTCCAATTCCTGCTCCAATCGCGCGGCAACGGATGGGCCGACACTTTCAACCTCGGCCCCTGCGGCATCCTCATCAACATCGCCCCCCTCAACACCATCACCTTCAACGCCGACAAAACCCTCGCCACCATCGGCGGCGGCGCGCTCACCCAGGACATGGTCAACGCCGCCTACGGCAACGACACGCGCTTCGCGAACCCGACATGTAACTGTCTCGGCTACCTCGGCGCCTCGCTCGGCGGCGGCTTGACGCGCGCAATGGGCCTCTACGGCATGGGCGTCGACCAGCTCGTTTCCGCGAACCTCGTTCTCGCGAGCGGCGAAAGCGTCGTCGTGTCCGCGACGCAGAACCCGGACCTCTTCTTCGCCGTGCGCGGGGCCGTGGGCAATTTCGGCGTCATCACCTCCGCGGTCGTGAAAGCGTACCCTGTCGCGGGCGGGCAGAATGGGAATGTCGCATGGCAGGGCAGTTTAACGTTCGCGGATAACCAGCTTGAAGGGCTCGTGCAGGCGATTCACGATCTCGATCTGCAGCCGGATATGGAGATTGATTTCCTCTTCTCTGTCTCCCCCGGTGTTGGCGCGGCCGTGACGGCGATCCCGATTTTCTTTGGGGACACGGCGCAGGCGGAGAAGGCTTTTGCGCCCATCTTGGCGCTTAAGCCGGCGGTGGCGAATCAGGCGGCCAGCGTGCCGTATAATCATTGGGCTGATTTCGGGGATACTTTCTGCACGCCTGGGTTGAGGAAGCCTGTGTATGGCTCGTCGCTATCGCGAGCGGGGCTCGATCCGAAGACGTGGAGGGCGGTGTTTGAGGAGTTCAAGACGTTCACGACCACGTATCCTGAGGCGGTTAATAGTAGTGTGTTGGCAGAATACTATCCGGTGCAGAAGGCGGTGCAGCTTGGTGCTGGCGGGCAGGGGGCGCGTACCCGCATCGGGATATCCCGCTGCATATTGTGGTTATTCCGTTGTATGAGGATCAGAAATTGGATGGGGCGGCGCAGGCTTTTGGGGAGAAGGCGAGGGCGTTGTTGAGGGCTACTGATCCGAAGCTGGAGAATGGGACGTGAGTTTTCCCCCTTTCCCCCTTTCCCCCTTTCTTTCTTTGTGAAGTCAGCCTCTTCCAGAGGGAAGGGCCATACTGTCTTATGGAGACTGCGACTAGCCTTGTCTTTACTGCTCGAATATGGCTGTATGGATCATTGAGCTAACGTGCTGGGTGGGCCACAGATACATCAACTTCGCGCACGGCGACGAAACGCTGCAGGAGATCTACGGTGAGAGCCTGCCGAAACTGCAGCAGTTGAAAACGCAGTATGATCCGCACAATCGGTTTAATCAGTATTTCGATATCACCGCTGGTGGGAGTGGGACTCAACATGTTTCGTCGGCAAGGCGGAGGTGGTAGAGAGCGGGAGGTGCGGCGGGGATTGTGCGGGGAGCTGAGGAGAGCTGGGAGCCTGGGAATTCGGTTGGGGAGAGGGGAAAGGTGTTGGTGGGAGTCGGGGGGATGGTTCAAATTAGGGAAAGGGTGGGGAAGGGGTCAAAAGGGTTGGGTATAGAATGGATTATATCGGACTGGATCGGACTGGACGTGGTTGGGTTGGGTTAGAGACTGTACATGATTGACGAGGAGTTGTGGATATACTTGGGAATTCTTCAGTGTATATATTTAGCATCCATCCATACAACTTTACATGAAAGAGATATTGCATACTCAACCCACTCTCAGCCATCGAAATTTCCCCCTTCTCGGCGCAATCTCTTCAGGGATCCCCCCTTCCTCCCTCTGCTCACAAGAACTCCTTCGTAAAACATCCATCAGGATCCCACTCCCTCTTCAACGCCCTTAGCTTCTCTACCGCCTTCGGGTCTTTATATCGCCATTCCACTGGATCATTTCGACTCGTATTCGTATACGCTATGTATGCGTCCTCCCTCGTATCAGCGCGCATTATCTCCTGCGCTCTGTTGTCGAATTGCAGGACTTGAGCGTGATAGCCGGGGTCCGTGTACCATGTTAGGATGTTCCTATAATTTGGTCAGTAGCGAGTAGCGAGAGGGGAATGGCTGATGTGATGATTTTCGTGGACTTAGTATGAGAGTAAGAGTATCGTGATATGGGAGGGAATATAGGGCAGGGGAAGGGGGCTCACAGCCATATCTCCACCCCCTTCATCCCAAACGCCGTTTCTGTCTCCCTCGCCCCCGTTTTCGGGGTAGAGGTATGCCATTCAATTGTGAATACCGATCTCTCGGTCCCCGGTATTGTTTCCAGCAACTCCCTGTGCAGATCCACCAGTCTCGCAAAATTCGCGGGATTTATTCCCACCAGCCCTGTCTGGCTAAACCGTTTGTACTCCCCCTTCGGACACATCCAGCCCAGGTGATCGCTGTGCTCTTCGAAGTTGCTAGGCCCATGTTGGTGATGGAGGGGTTCGAGGTCGATGATGGGTTGGAATGTCTTCTGCAGTTCTGGCCCCGTGCCGAAGTATTGTGGTGCTACCATCAGCACTTGTCCGCCGAAATCGGGATTGTGCATGCTCATGAAATGGCCGGATGAGATGTGCTTGTCAGGATTCTCGCCTGGGGAATCACCGACGATGTTTTTGAGGGTTTGGCAGACTTCGGCTGCGCGCGGGGGCGGGAAGAAGACCACGCCGATTTGGCGGATGCCCGGAGGAGAGGGGTGGATCAGGCTGAGGGGGTAGATTCGGAGGGTTATGGAAGTTGTGATGCCAAAGAATTGGCCGGCGCCTCGGAGGGCCCAGAGAAGAGCGGGGTTTTGGGATGAGCTGCAGGTGGTGAGTGTGCCGGTAGAGGTGACGAGAGTTGCCGAGAGGAGATTCTCGCAGGCGTAGCCAACAATAGGAGAGTAGGAGGATATGCCACCGCCAATGACATACGGGATGACGCCCACTGTGTTGCCATTGGCGATGGCTAACGAGGGTCAGTACGTTATCCTGAGAACTCTTCGCCGGGCAAAGATTCAGGATGAGGAGGGGGAAAGGGCATACCTGTAAATTGACCTTGTTCGCTGAGAGCGATTTGGAGCTCTTTCATCAGGACTCCACCACGCACCGTGACTGTACGCTGGTCTGCATCGACAGACACTTGTTTGTACTTGGATAGGTCAATGATGATGCCATCTTCGACGGTCGACCACTCGCTGTGCCCACCAGATGCGGGCACAAATGGAACGTTTGCGGCACAAGCAACTTTGACCTTATAGAGACAAGCTTGGTGAGTCGTTATCGTTTATACGTGCGTGTACGTCTGAGGTTCCTTACCACGGCAACAACATCATCTTCGCTTAGAGGCTGTACAATCACCGCCGGTGTTTTGCGATCAATATTGGTCCAGCGTACGTGGGCATCAGTAAATTCATTGTCATCTTTTGTCAAGATTGGCGTTCCCTTCGAAACTTTGTCTCGTAGGCTTTCGACCAAGTGCATGCTTGGGGAAACTAGTGTGCAAAGTGTAAACGAATTCAGGAGCAGTCAATACGGGAAATGGAGATTTTAGGAGGGTACGCAGGGGTAGCACAAGTTAGACATTCATGCACAGCCGTGCTATCAGTCTCGGTATGTCTTGATGACTTGGAAAGTATATGCTTGATGCAGGTCTTGTTCTCCAGCCGTGCTCAAACTCAGGGGACTGCCTCAATGCGGATCAGATCCAATGGCGACGATCCACGAGGCTCTGAGGTACAGCCGGCTGGTGGGGCACGTTCCAGACACAGGATACATCACATGCATGGCGGTTCTGGCTGTTGCTGACAGACAGTCAAGCATGGCGTTTGCAGAATGAGGTGAATAGATGTGGAATCTCATTGAAGGCATCAAGATGCGGGCCGTTAATTCGTACAGCGGCAGCTAGATCTAGCCAAGACCTTCGGGTCCGGCCAATCAGGACTCCGATGCCAAGGCCAGCCCCAGACGGGGAAGGCGTAGGCTACAGTAACCTCCCGGTACATGCCATCTACCGAGACTTCTTGTCTTCCTTCGTCGGTCCATATGCTATTTCAGGAAGGAAGGATGAAAAGCTACCAACTTGAAGCTCCCACATTATTCCGAGAAGGTCCTGAGTAAAGAGGCACGGTCCAGCATTGGTGCGGATCAATCAGGATTGGCTAAGAAACCATGCCTTCTTAGAGCTATACCATTCCTCACATAGCCGAAGACCGGCGGCTTTAGCCTCCCTCTGGATTGAACATATGAACACCGACGCAATCAACATCCCGCTCGTCAGTAGCGCCATGCATGTCTTACTCTAGACCTCGTCGTGATTATGGCGCTTCCTGCGGCGCCAAAAGGACCCTAGCCGACCACCACCAATAACGCCTTCCCTACTGACTTCATGCGCCAACCGGTGGACATCTCTTCTGATTGTGAAAGCATATTCACACCCTGCAAACTGATCTCTATAGCCCCAAAGCAGGGTACTCTGGAACCCCCCACTGCCAAAATACTCCTGTCCGCGCCCCAATGATGCAGCTAACAGCCATAGCCGTTATAACGGCAGCCCACTTGAAACGTGGCGGCCATGCAAGTGCTTTGCTTGACTCTATCTCTCAATGCAAATACTTGACCTACTGGAAGAGTCGATCGATTGACCGACTTCCCCGGTTTTTCTATGTCCCGTCTCCCCAATTATGTCGTGAGGAGCTTCTTTCATTCTTCAACCATTGGCCTTTGAAAGCCTCATGAGCCATGGCAGTCTCAGAGAGCGTTTTTTCTCAATATCAAAAGCCTGTGTTGGTTGGTGTTGGCTTAGTCTTGACCATTCTTCCAATTATTGTCGTCGCCCTTCGATTTTGGATACGCCGCCGCTCGCCGGCAGGCTTTGGCTTGGATGACTGGTGTATATTGGTCGCCCTGGTGAGTGCTTGCATACGCATGCAGGCAAGATTAAGCATCTGACAGATTCGCAGGTGCTGTGCACAGGAGGCGGTATAGTGGAAATCCTACGTACGCATCTCATCAAAAGTCATCGCGCATTGTTCAAATGCGGCGAGCGCGACCCACGATTCGAGCTCGTCTGACATGATGTAGTGGCCGAGATCGCTGGAATGGGTCGCCATCAAAGGTTGACTCCTAGTGGGGAGCTGATGCATTATCGGGAACTTACCAACTACGAGAAGGTAGGAATTGCGCATTATTTGCTATGGACTTCGAGGGGACCGGACGACTAAAGCAGAGAACGATCTTGCTAATACGCTCTGGATAGTGCCGATATGCCATCGAACTGCTTACGACGATCAACCTCAGTGTCATCAAAATCTCCATTCTCTTGTTCTACCGTCGACTCTTCACGGTCAGGCCATTCAGGATCGCGAGTAACATCTTCATTGGAGTAGTCGCGGCTTGGGGCATAGCATTCGAATCCGCGATGGCAGCTCAATGCAGTCCAACCCACTTATTCTGGGATCTCTTCGAGATGGAATATGTCGGGCACTGCATCAATGTTCAGATGATGTATCAAGCACTAGCATACTCCGACTTGATTCTCGATATTTTGGTGCTAGCTTTCCCAATTCCAATGATTATATCCCTGAGACTACCTTGGAAAAAGAAGATACAAATATTAGATATCTTCTTACTCGGTGGCGTGTAAGTCTACTATTTCGCACAACTTCAAAATCTAGAGCTAATAAGATATCTAGTGTGCTTGCGTCTGGCATTGGTCGACTTGTCTCTTTCTTGCAAACTGTAGACTACACCAATCATAACCCAGAGAAGTACTTCAAAGACACTCTATGTACGTCCGCAACACAGAAGATGCAAAGCGATTTAGAGCTGACACTCTGTGACTTAGGGTACACGGCAGGGCCTTTATTCTGGCTATTTGCTGAGAATTCAATTGCAATCATCGGCGCCTGCCTACCAACTTTGGCAGCTCTATGGCAGCGAGGCACCCCGAAGTCCTCCAAGGGCTCGAAGGGGAGCTCCTACTACACGAACTCCTGGATAGGACCGAAGCAAAAGGAATATGAAACCATCGACTCACCGTACATTAATGGAGGCAACGTTGAAGATGCATCTATACGTCATCTTGTCGCAATGGGACCGTCAACGAATATACGCGCCGATAGTATTCCGCTCCATGATCGACCTAATCCGCAGGAGGGCATTAAAGTGAACACCACTCTCCAGAAAGATACCAAGAAGTACGCGATATGAGCATCAAGAAGGATTCATGTTACATAATAGACGTGTCGACAACATAATGCGACGGCTCATGCATCATTGAGATACCCATTCTTCCATTTCTTTGCGGCACATCAGAGGTTACTGCATTCGGAATATTTTCTTATTTGAGGACGCTTATATACCTTCCATATGAAGGTGGCTGAAACATAGAGGCACACTTCGCAAATAGAGCAGTACGGAGAAGGTTCAGATTATGATGTCGTCGCCAATAGCCAAGATACACTCGGGCACTCAAAGTCTGTCCAACTGATCGACATAGACCAGAAGGTATCACTAATGCAAGTCTAAATCCCCTCCAATGGGATGCGCACACCTGTTAACCGAGTTTTTACTACGAGAGAAGCTGCAGTCTACATGGGTCTTTGGAGAGCATGGTCCAGCAAACCACCTTCTGACAGCACGCTCGGTGCATTGATCGGAAGATTGAGCGGAGGTCCTTCGCTTGTACCTTCGTACTATCAAGCTGGCGGAGAGCTATGCCTTGCTAGCACTTCCCGAAATCCCATCACATTGTCTTCGAAACTCGATTGTTGTTACATCTCAGCAGAGGGCAACAAGGTGTAGATGGACCTTTGCAGCACCACTCGACTTTGACACCAAGATGCTCCGCTCCTCACGTTTCATCAAAGCCTTGCCCGGAATCCGCCCATCAACCAGTCCGCACCACACATTTCATGCATATTCATCCCGTCCAACCACCTCTCACTCGGTTCGAAACCCTCACGTCACCCCAATAACCAAACCCTCTTCCCCTCACCGAACTCTATCCACCACACCATCCCTCCTCACAACCCAGCAAGACAACTCCGAAGATTTCTGGGCCGTCCCCGCCACCGACACCACCTTCTGGAACGCCTACGTCTCCACCCGCCCGAACTACTCCCCAGAATTCTACCGCATCATCTACGACCACCACGCAGCCCGTACGCCCTTTCCCCACCGCGTCAACGACGACAACAACCCAAGATGGGCCCTCGCCCACGACGTCGGCTGCGGCGCCGGCCAAGTCGCCGCCGAGCTATCCACGAAATTCTCCCATGTCGTCGCTAGCGATAACGCCGCCGCACACCTCGACGTCGCCAAGTCGCGCCTCACATCCCAAGGCCTGAACGAACCCCAGGTCTCCTATCTACACTCCAAAGGCGAAGATCTAGCGCTGCACCACCCAGGGCGGAGGGCCGACCTCATCGCCGCCGCGGAGGCTATCGTGCTCATGGACATGCACGCCGGGTTGGACTCCTTCGCGCGCGTGCTGAAGCCCGGGGGCACGCTGGCGTGTTGGTTCTACGGTGGTCCGACATTCACCTCCTCCTCGCCATCTTCCCATGGCGACGCCAACATCAAGCCCCTCGATCGCGCAAAGTGTCAGCATTTGCTCAACAAGATTATGGTCACCTCCTGGCGCAAAGTCATCCGCAATTCACCCCCAAACGCATGGCGGGCTTCAAGCGCTGCGCGGATCAGATGGCCTCTTGGCTCGATTATCTCGATTTCGACCCCGGTGTCTGGGTGAAAGTGGAGAGGTATAAATGGAATACGAGGAATGGCACGCTTGCGTTCTTTGGGGAGGAAGCTTGCGGGTTCCCCGTTCGTCCTGAAAGGAGGGTCAGGGAGGGGGAGCAAGTGACGGAGAAAGAGGTCGATGAGGACTGGTGGCGCAATGAGTGGGATATTGAGGGTTTGAAGAGGTATTTTGAGGTTTTGTTTCCGGGGTTCAGGAAGGTTGTTGATGCTGAAGCGGCGGAGGAGGTGGAAAGGTGTTTCGGGATGTTGGAGGAGGAGATGGGGGGACAGGGGGTGAGGAGGGGGTTTACGTGGCCGGTCAGTCTGGTTGTTGCTGGACGGAAGTAGTGGTGTAAGGAGGGAATGGTGTTGTGGGGAGCTGATCGATGGGTATATAGATGGAAATTTGCCTGCCTGCCTAATTGCCTGCTTGCCTGCTTGCATGCTTGCTTTCCAGTTTGGTTATCTGCTAGCTGTTTACCTGCCAAAAAATGACTATATTAAGCATATGTCAAGCCAGATATTTTCCAAAGTCAAAATCAATTCGGCTCACCCGGCGCCATGTTGGCTGATATGGCTGGCTCGCCGTAGCCAAATCCATTATTTCACTACATTTTACTCGAAAGTATTTGACATGTACCAATTAAGATGAACCCGTTGACGAATTTAGTGCCAATTGCCAGAACGAGAGTAAAGCGAGTAGGGCAAAAAATATTTAGAAGGAGCCAAAGGATCCCAGACAAGCCAAAGTGTTGAATTCAATCGACCATCCTCCTCGAAGGACTCCGACTTTCACGGTACAACAAGGCTATGCCATCGACAGATCTGGCGTCTGCACTAAAAGACTAATCATCCCAAGGCAATTTCAAGAGCTCGGACGACGATAACGCCGCTAAATGATCCCACAAAAGCCATGACAACAAACGTGACCCATCCTGTTCAACACACCGCTCGCCATTCCCACATTAACAGAATCCCCTAACCACCTACAGAGGCTTCCTCGCAGTAACGACCTGGTACATCTTCACAATAGCAGCTCCCTGCTGCGTCTCCTTGTGACACCCCTTCGCCAACGCTTTCAAAGCCTCGCTGGGGCCCAATGGACCATTAGCATCGGCCACATTCGCTGCCAGGCTCTCTGTCGCGACGGTGTCGGCTTCCATCCACATCTTGCGGTAGCAGGGTGGTGGTTTGTGGTACGATACCGTTGGTTTGTCGAAGCCGCTTTGGGTTAGGGTGGTGGGGAGTTGGGGGACCCATCTGCATATGTTTTAGCCTTTTCCTTGGGTGCGGATAATGGCATTAGTAGCGGTGGTTTGAGAGGGGGAAAGGGGAGGCGGGGACATACTTCTGCGAGGAGTGGGTTTTGGCATTGTCGACCATACGTTGCAGACTCTCGGTAGACACATCTGGCTTGGATTTTACGATCTCCAGATCTGAGAGGTTGAGTTCGTCCCATTGTAAGTGACCGCCCGGCTCTATTTGGCAACATCAGTAGGCTGTTTTGGGCAAGTATGGGATTACGTCGCTTACTCAGCAGCTTCATGCAGTGGTCAATTACCGGAATTGGGTCTTCCTCAATTACCATCACGAAGAGACGGATGTGCACGATGTCGTATTGGCCCCACAGTTCCTTTGGCGGCGGTTCGAACGCATTGAGGGCGCGGAATGAGACATTGTCTGGTAGCCAGCTCTGATCTGAGAAGCCAGCCGAGGAGACATCAAAGCCATGGAGTTGATATGAAGAAGGTAATTCTTCGGCAAGCTCTAACAACCAGACGCTGGTTGATTTCAGAAAGACATTATTTCAGGGCTGTGATGAAAACGATGTTCCCCTGCTTACCCAGTGCCGGTGCCGATGTCGGCAATCTTGAGTTCTGATGATCCTGAATCTAAGGGTATTGATGGATGCAGCAGATAGCCTGTGGTTTTCCGCATAAGATAGTGCTGAAATCCGAGTCTAGACACAGTCAATCGTGGTTCGTACTTTCAAAGAGGATGCTGCCTTGTACCTGACGGCTTCTACGTGGCCCCGCCCAAAGACGTATTCATTTGCGGTCATCTTGAGTCTCGATAGTAATCAATGGTGTTCGAAAAGTACAGAGCATGTATATTTGGAGAATGAATTTGGAGTCTATTCGACAATTTGTTCGTCGATGTAAGCGTGCTGCCTGGTCACTCCTGCGGCTAGTATTTGAACGGCCAATCAGCCATTTCCATTCTTGAGGTTTAGCGCTGACTCGAAAGCTGCATATGTTCCTTCCCGCAACAGCACGATGGTAATTGCACCACAGCAGTGCTGTGAAGATGCCTCTCTCGATGTCGGAGACAAGATCTGGAATTGAGTTGGGTGGTGAATGAAGACGTCAACATACAATTTATTTACACATCAGACAGCGGGCGCTTGTATCCCGGCTGGAAGACTCGTTCTAGCTTTTGATATTCTTTCGAGGAATCATCGCATTATAGGCGATTTTGAGGTGTTTCGGAGTGAGACAATCAAGTGAGAGATGAGCGATGTATTTATTCTCCAACATTCACCAAAGTAATCTATAGGGGTATCACAAAATAATGAGGAGAGAACGCTTTGGGCCTACCAAAACCTATTGCTCAAGGGGAGGTCACACGCGAACAGGGCTATGTCAGAAGTATGTCATAGCCATCTTCTTCAATTTTCACGGCCTCAGACGCAAAGCCATATCTCTTCCTGACCAGTTCAAAGATGATGAGACCAGCTGCCGTGCTTGGGACTTGCTTGATGGTATTCCACCAAAAGCCCCTGAAAAGCCACTTTCTCCAACTACCAGCCTTTCTGACCCGCGGTGCACAAATTTCAAAAGTCTTCTGATACCGTCTAATATGCGATTGCACCATCTCGTGGCTGTGCTTCGACATCTTGGCTTCTCGATCTACGGCCTCTATTGAGCGATAGTAGACATCCTGAACGCGTCCAAGAGGATGCGAGACCGTCTGCTGAGCGACAGCGGCGGTAATGCCAGCAAAGGCTAGAAATGTAGGCTCTATGGCATAGTGTGGTTTGATAAGATCGACGGGTCCCGACTCATCGAGTTTAGGCTTTAGTATAGGGGAGAATAAGTCACCTCGTAGGTCGCCATAATACATTGCGATGAATCTATAGTAGGCTTGAGCCTTAACAAATTCGAAAGTCGTGAAGAAGAGCCCAGTACCCAGCGAATCTTTGATGCAATTGAGACCCCAGCCAGCAAACACGCCTCGCATACCAATTTCTCTTGTTTTTTGAGCCCCATATTCCCACATGTTTCTATAACGGTTGTTCAATATGTCTGATGTACGGAAGCGAACGGAGAGGGCGTCCAGTGGAGCTGCGATGACGGACTGTATAGCTCCAGCCGCAGCTCCAGCTCGGAAAGTGGCGGAAAGTGGAGGCGGCGGATAAACTCTCTTCAGGGATTGTGAAGAAGGTGGATGTAATGTACCAAGGATTTGCAGGTATGATGTGTATAGAATGGCACCGACGCTGATGTTGGCCAGCATAGGGGGCAAGACATGATTCGGTATGAACCCCCAGCCATAAGTCTTTACAGCGTGTGCGAGTAAGGCAGGTGTACTCATGCGGAGGGACCAGCTTTCTTGGGCTTGCACGCGGGGGTTGATTGCTCTAGCAAAGGCCTATGACTGCCGTTAGTGCTGGCAAGTGAACGTTCGAGAACAGCATACCAGGTAGCTACATCCTCGTGAGCTTTTCGCGTAAAGAACGTGTGCGCATCTTGCTTACTCGACTCGCGTCCTGAAGAAGGCTTTTACAGGAGCTCGAAAGTAGAAGGCAACGGCTTGTGAGCCAATTGCCCGTGCGCCCGCAGCGGAGGCTCCTGTAGCTGCATTGTTCTTGGGATTCCTTCGTGAATTTAGGTCTTGGACTGATGGCATGGTTACGGGATCTTGAACAATTTCCACCATCCTCTGAGCAAAGACAGAGCGGCTCTGTTACCGCGCATCGATGTCGAGTTGAGACTCTAGTCACCTCCGTGGCGACCTAGAGCTGAGGTACATCGAGTGAGAGACCGCGAGAATCAATCACAGGTCTTATGAGCCAGGTGATAGCAGCTTCGGCCTTCGATATCATTCTCGTGAGTCTCGTGCCGGTGTGCGGGTGATTTCTTTCCGTGGTGAAGCCGAACAGGTTTTAGCGCCGTTGTTGAAGAGCAAATCTCCACACTTACTCCCCGGCGTTGCCATGATGTAAACAAGATCTTAGTCTATTCGTCTGATATTCGATCATTTAAAGAGACTACATCAGCAGAGGCTCCACATGTAAGAGATGTATCGTGGACCACGTCGTCGAGAGACAATACGCGAAGATGCAACGAAGGCGGATCAGACCGTTCGATTAGAAGTCGATTTTAATGAGCCCAGCTCACGCTCTTGGGACGTAGAGAAGGGCCGTAACGAAGTTTCGCATGCTCAGCAAGAGAAAACATCGAAAAACAACCAGACTAGAGGTCCACGTAGTTTTGTCACGTCGTTCTTTTCGACTCGCCAACTCTCGAGGCAGTCAAGCCAGGAGGTGGTGAGATTAATATCGAAAACGAATTCCGGTGCAGGGCTTGCACCAAACCATGCGTGGCTGTTCGTTCCAGCATTGATTCCATAATTCAAGCTAATCGAATTGTGAAGGCACCTGGAGGATGACTCGATCACCATGTCTGACTTTACGGTAGGTAGGCTGATGGATTTTCAGCACCTGAGTTGGCTGACGAGCGCAGAATGAAGCCCTTGGAATGATTGCAGATCCTGAGTACCGTAGTTTAGTAGGCCAGTTACTCAGACGAGTACAAAAAACAAGCGAGAAGAGCTTTGCGCACGGACGGTTCTTGAAGCCAACGACAGCTGTAAGCAATGCGAGGGATCGGTCGAAGCGTGTTACCTTCTTTTCGTTGCCGTACTTCTCAGTAGAGCCTCAGCGAACATACAATTTTGACAAGCACTTTCCCGGTCACCCCGTACGCTCGTTAATGCAATCTATGTATCGGCTTGAATCAACAAGGCAGCGCGACTCAACGCAGATCATTTCACAAAAAGAGTACAACCGCATGGCTGTCCATGTGCCTGATCTATGGGCTCTCATGATTGGAAAACGTGAGTGATTTCTTCCCTTGTTGCTGACGAACCACTGTGGAGCTGAGCAAATTATATTGGTCTGCAGGCATTCTAATAACTCGAAGTCCGACCAATTTGAAGGCACTTCAAGGGCAGACCATAGCTATTCAATCGTTTTCAAAATCATTCAAAGATCAACACGACACTGCTGTGCAACTCACAGATTTGAGCAACAACATGTACTATATACCAAGCGATCTTTGCCAATCGTATTACGTAAGTTAGATGAATCCTTGGAATTGTGGCATTATCTGAGTCAAGGTCAGGAATTCGTCAGCCACGTCGTCACTCGATGTCTTCGAATAGGTGGATTTCCTCAGGAGGAGAGAAATTATCGATCAAGTCCGTCCCTTTGGTTCTACGACGAGTCTGATAATATTATCGAAGAGCAGTCATGGGCAACTTTCTTGAAGGGCCAATCTGATAATGCCCTGTTGAGGCTTCGACTGGGCGCAAGGTCAAACTCGAAAGATGGTGTCAAACACAAAAGGAACTCGCAGGCTGATCAAAATGCTGAGATACCATCAGAAAGTGACCTAAGTTCAGATCAGTCCTCACGAGCGGGGCGGTCATCTTCGGGCTATTCCTCTCCCAGAAGTCGACACAGAGACGAGACGGATGGCTTGGCGGACGTAAAAACCGAGCTGAGCGACTTGTACGACTCGTTAGAAGACGCGAAAACTGTTGATGACTATGAAACTATTTATGCTGTAGAGTCTCGTCAGCTACCTAAAGCTGAAGCCGGATATTTAGCCGTTCTGGATCGAATCTATGAAAACAACGTCGAAGTACCAGCTGATACCACCTCGAAAGCGACTCGGCGTGCAAGTATTGGAAATCCTTCTACAATTTTTGACAAAGCGCGACGTCTGAATAAGAATTTGCAACGGAAAACAGCATTGGAATTGGAGATGGAGAATCGTTTCATGGATGTCACCAGCCTCTCCAAGGGTCTCAGTGCCTGGAGCAGCATGACTGCAGTCAACATACAGAAAGATAGTTTGACCAACAGCACTTCGAATTCATCTTCAGAAGAAAAGGAAGGATTAGTGGACGAGAGCATATGGAAGGAGCACGGGAGACGCAACAGAAGAGCACGAGGTCCTCACGCTCAGTACATTCCGTCAAAGGAAGCCGTCAAACTCAAAGTACAGCAGATTACCCCTCAGACATTTTCAGTCCAGGAATATAGTTTGGTAGAGAATGGAGATATCCTTGTAAAGGCAGGAGCATCATCGATCAGGGTAAAGAAACGATTGAATGAAATTCTAGCGAAAGCAGCCCGACTTCTTGAGAGAGATAGCCGGGGTACGCCTTTTTTCGGCTGGCCTGTAGGCTTGGAAGTTCGCGTCGGTACAGAGGACGAAACAGTGAGTTTTGATATCAGAGATAGCGCCAGCATTATTCGCATTATTGACAACTAGACGCAGGATCGTCAGTCTCCACCTAGTCTTGACACTCAAGTAGCCACACAAAGAAATATGATGACTATAGTGTTGGACGACATCGACCGCCTCTGCCGGCTTGATGAGAAGCGAAATTGGACATCCGACCTCGCAAGCAAGATTCTATACAAGCGCGCACCGACGAAGACTTTATCCGACATCGAGGTTCGGCTCGAAATGCTGAGAACACATTTGCCAGAGTCAGAAACGCTCTCGAACTTCAGAAAAATGCTGTTTTCATTAAGTAAGAAAATTTTGAGCTTTTTCGTCTTTCAGGATATAGATGATCCGGTGGTTGGTAGGTATTGGGGTGCAATCCATGTTTTGCTCGACAATGTGAAGGTCTGATCATATTCCCTCAATCAAAAAATAGCCCTGACCTGAGACAGGATGAGGATCAGATGGGTGAACTCATTGAAAAGATGCTGAAAATAATGAAAGCACTACAAGAGCTCCAGGAAGGATCTCTGAACCCCGACAGACTGCTCCCAAAAGCGTATCGCATTCCTCGCACCTTACCAAAAGTCTTTAGGGATCTCACTTTGTTTTTAATATTTTACAGCGCATCAATTGCTCGCGTGGCGTCGCCTGATACGCATAACCAGGTAGTGCAAGTGGAATCCGATAAACCGTCATTGTTTGCGCAAGCTCAAGTTTTCGTGACCTATAGAAGATGCCGTGATTCTATTCAGCAGTCGAAAGCCGAAATCGTAGTGATCCTCAGCGAGAACAAGGCTGCTCTCAGAAGAGGGAATTACGATTTAGTGTCAGGGGAAGACATCGCAGTTTTAGCCATTTCAGCCTTGCAAAATCAGCTGATTACAGAACAAGGCGACTTTTACCTTACAGATCTCTACGCCGAATACGCAACTAGAATGGTAAGGAATAAAATGACTTCAAGGGAAAGGCTAACCTTTGAAAAGCAATATGTCGCGGGCAAGAAGGCCAGCGTACGAAGATACGATGATATCAATAGATTTCGAGAAGAAATTGAAGCCATCAGGGCTGTTCTAGCCCAGCAGTACGACAAATTGGGCGACCTTTTAAATTTATTTCACAAACAGCCCGCAAGGATCGCCACTGCACTGAAAGACAACAAAGAGCAACGCGACTCAAGGATAGACACCATTCGCCACAACATGACAGACAAATTGAGAAACCAGATTCAGCAGCGTTTGGAAAATTTCGACGACCTTTTGGAGCAAGTCGACAGAATTCAAACTCTGGTAAGACCCTACAAGATCCATTTCTCAGGATCTATATTGCACATGCTACCTTGCCCTCAATCTTTACGCTACGATGATCTTATTGGCGCAAATGTAACTGATGGCATTACAGGCAGCACAATCGATATCCCTAAAAGTCGAGTCAAACAACCGGGCTGTCCTCATTTTTACCCTAGTGACGATCATATTCCTTCCTTTGTCATTCGTCACGAGTTATCTGGGCATGAACACCTCAGATATTCGTGACATCAATCGGAACCAGGGCCTCTTCTGGATTATAGGAGCTCCGCTGGCCGTTGTTGTCGTTCTGGCCACAACCGCAATTGGATATTACGAACGCATAAGTCAGCATGTCGCCAAGATCGTCGCCCTCCTGTGCTGCGTGACGCCAGCAAGTCTGTGAAGGGGCTTTCTGATAGCGGAGACTGCGGGCTGCATTCTCTTCTATCAACCCTTGCAGCTTCTTACAACAGTAAACCCTGGCGAGGCCAACTGCACCTGTACTTAGTGACGCCGACATAGCAAAGGACCCCGGCAATGCTTGCGGCACTCGTGCTGCGCTTAAAATCCTGACGACTCAGATGCTTAAGCCTTGTCGCAGATTGTTTCGGCAATATCTATATGTGGGGTACGAAGTCAATGCATGATTCAAATCTTCGAACAGAAGTCGGAGCATCGCCACACGTAAGCTAAATAAATATAGCATGTCATGGTGGGGGAATAAGAGGAATGTGCCATAATGACGACGTCTGTAGCACGTCAAAACTAGGTCGATATAAGTATCTGCACTTTCTCCAGGTTTCCTCTATCATTTGTCATAGCTGTGTCATGCCATTTCTCGATCGATCATTTTTTCGTGCCAGTAGAAAGATTTGTGTTTGATCCCGGGAAGACTTCACTCATTTTGGCTTGTCAGCACAATCATGCGCAAAAAACTAGTCATATTTTCAAGCTTACTAGCTGTGATCTCGTGCACTGCTCTTCCACAGACCCTCGCAGCAACAGGTACCACTGCTGTAAAGAGCATTCATGTTTTAGGCGAGAGACAAAACCAAGCTACCGACTCCAGCCTTTTCGCAGAGACCAATGAGACTGCACAAGCTAGCAATGACCTTACCTTTCAACAGAACGTCGCCCGTGGTATTGTTCGCACCCGCGCAAAGTACCCTGCCGCTGAGCTAGTTGAAGTCACTGTGCAGCCTCGCGCCCTCTCTCCCGCCGCCTCCGCCCAATCTCTCAAGATTGGACTCACTCTTCTCTTGTACAATCCAGCTAAAGAAGAATTCATCGAAGAAAAAGCGACCACCGATAACGCCAAGTGGGGCGAGTGGCAGGACCCGGAGGTGCGGCGGGAGGCCTCCATCGGGCTCCTGAGTTACGATTGGAATATTCTGAATTTCGACTTGATTGAGGCGGCGGATCGGTGCAAGAGGGCTGGGTACAGGGGAGCATGGGAGCACGTCACGGTGTCGAAGCGCGTCAATACGCTCGACGTGGTGTACACGTTCTGGCAGGCACGGACAGATATAAACTTGAAAGCTGTGCTGGTGGATGCGATGACGGGGGAAGTCGCACCGTATTATGCGAGGTCGGACGTGGCTAGTGCATGAACGAGAGATACCATTATTTGAGGCAGAAAAGCCGTTAGACAGAGCAAATAAAGACCTTCTCTGGTGACTCGTACCTTGAACTTCTGACCCTGTTACAGGGATTGTTGTATTCGCTGGCCGTGGCGTGAAGTGCTTGGGCTAATTAGCTGCCTAAAGGGTGCATCGCACAGTCTGCGTAGAATTATGAGTGTCCAACTTGATTTGTATGTAGAATCTCATCGAATCTCATCGAAGAAGCGGCGCAATGTCTCCATAATTGGGGCAATTGAAGGAAGGAAGGAGCGTCCGTACGCCCCTGAATTGTAAAAAACTCTGCTAGTTTCCACCCCGAGCTGTAATTAACAAGAACAGGTTAGCGTTGCGGAGTTCCGTACATGCGGGTGGTGGAGCCCCTGAAAGGCTGCCTAGAAGGCGTCCCCTAGCGCTGAAAATTTCTGCGTCAGCGGGCGAAAATACACGTTTTTTACGCCACTAGTACTTTCAATGGAACATGGGACTACATCCCGTCCCCACAATCCACAATCAGCCTCTCATTTTCGACTTCGCGTACTCGTTCTGCCACCTGTGACACTTTTTGAGTGGATTCAGGGCTGTAAAGCTAATACAAAGATTGATTGACGGCTAGAATTCCCTTTGCTCTGGCCAAAGCAGCTATTATTTAGTATAGAAGTTGTCTCTCAAACCGATCTTGCTTGATTCTAATGTTAAAGGTGGTTGCATTAGCTAGTTCTAGTCTTGAAGCAGACAGTTTTAGCCAATTACAATATAGAAAAAGACTTTTTTTATTAGTTCCGCTGTTTGAGCAGGCTTGTTTAACTATTCCTAATATTGAAAAAAGCTTGTTGAACCAATCCCAATGAGAAAGAAGGCTTGTTTAGCCAGTCCCGATCTTAAAGTAGGCTTATTTAGTCAGTGCCAATGTTAAAGAAGGCATGATTAGCCAGTCCCACTGTTAAAGAAGGCTTGTAGAGATGTGGGCCAGGTGGATCTCGGGTGGGTCTGAGAATGATTCGTCTCAATTGAGGCAAGCTCTAGAAATTTCGAAATTTTCGCCTGCCTGACATGTCTTGGCATGCCTATATATTCTGCCTCCCTCTCTCTCTCTTTCTTGCTCTGTAGTCAGTCATAGTTATCGTTTCAACTGGCAAAAACACGGTCTAAGAATTCCTCATAACACACAATGCTGACTTTTGGAATAGTAATCAACAGTAATCAAACCAATTCCAACCAATTAATTCACTACTAAAGCCAACTGCCACCAAAGACACCACTCCGCCAAACCCCAAACCCCCAGGTACGACGTCGTCCCCTGCCTCGGGCTCTTCCTCTCGCCCTCCTCACCAACCACCATTCCCACAATGGGTTTTTTCGCCCGCCTCCTCTGCTGTGGCAAGGGCGACCAACAGGACGACTTACCCCGTCCTGTCCGGGTCGCCGACCGACCGAGGGTAGCCTCGTCGGTCAACGCGGGTCTCGCCCCGCTATGGACGGTCGCGCCCCCGCCTCCCCGCAAGACCTCGTCCGTTTACGAGGGCGAAAGCCCACAAGACATCCCCTCGGTCCGCCTCTCCACCAACGACCTCCGAGCCGTGCCGGGCTGGAACCAATCCGGCACCGTGGAGAGAATCCGTGCCGGTCCGTTCGCCGTGGCTCCGCCTGCCTCGTCAAAGCCGCCCAAGGGGCGTAAAACAGTCAGATTCGAGCCACCAGCACCACTCTCGCTCAGCGAGCAGTACGCGGACTTCCGGCGTCGACAAGACGTCTAAGCGGTGCCGCGGGCACTCCTCCTCGCGCCCTACACTCAAGAGAGGGCTCTCCAGCATGTCACAGCTGGAGAGTCGGGCTTCTCTCCGGCAACGAACCAGCGCAACGACCAGACTTATTTTTACCACCACTATTTTTATCCATATTTTTACGACAAGAGCTGCGGCGCCAGGCAGCCTCTCATCGCGCCCTCAGTCAAGAGACGGCCTCTGGCATGTCACAGCCAGAGGTCGGGCTTCCTCCCCCGACAATCGCCGTGGAGCCGGACGGCAAACATCGACAAGAGCTGCGGCGCTAGGCAGCACCTCTTCGCGCCCTCAGTCAAGAGACGGCCTCTGGCATATCACAGCCAGAGGTCGGGCTTCCTCCCCGACAATCGCCATAGAGCCGGATGGCAACACCGACAAGAGCTGCGGCGCCGGGCAGCCCCTCTTCGCGCCCTCAGTCAAGAGACGGCCCCTGGCTGGTCATAGCCGGGGGTCGGGCTTCTCTCTCATACCAAACGACGACGAGACGAGATTAGAAGTGAATGATCGGGCTATTGCAGCCAATCTTATTTTTTTACGGCATCATTACCACCAACATCGGTTACCAAAAGTGATTTTCGCGACAGCATCAAATTTTTACGACATTTTTACCACCAGCATCAGTTACCAAAAGTGAATTTTACGCGGCCGACGGCGCTGGTGTGACCGGCGCACCTGGCTCCTCTCCTGCGGATCGCAGGCTGAAACGACTTCTCCTTCGGGATCGACGGACGTGGACGCCTCTTCGGAGGATAGAAGGAACTGGGGGTGCCTCCATCAGAGGCCAGGGAAGGGAGGGAGGGGGGCTGCAGCCAATAGGTAGCTAGCTAGCTACCGAATTAAATGGGGCGCCATCACATCTAATGTACTTTTCGCCCGCTCTCTACAATTCAGATCCGAGTCTTTCCCCATCTCCTGCAGCTTCTCAACGAACCCCATCTCCTTCAGACGCCTCGCTCGGTCTCTGCACCCAACGCTGTCAGCCGAATCATTATCCCACGACAGGTTGTACGGAACCCAACTACACGAGACTCGAATCTCTGGATCTGGATGGCTCAACAAAGGAGGCAACGATTCTAACAATTTTGTCTGATGGATGAAAAGGTTCTTGTGTCTCGGACCGCCGGCAGCGATGTGCACGAGACAGTAGACAGCTGAAGTGAGGATATCCGAATGTGGTGAAGTCGACCTGATACGGCTGCTATCGAGAGATCTCCTATCACCACCAAAGGCATTGAGAGCTCTGGGCTTTATTTTGGACGCAATTATACGAAAGAATTCGTCCTGGCCAATTTGCTGGAAGACAAAGTCGATCATCCCCTCAATATCATTACCAAGCATGAGGTTGCGGACAAATTCAAGGGCCTGCTTTACTATACCAGCTTCATCAGGGACATCGGGGAGGAGTTCCAAGGGCTGTGAAAGGCTTAGTGGTGGCCCATTCCTTGTGACAGTGGCGCGTGGCCTCAGATTTAGATCATTCTTGCTCAGAGAGCCAATACTATCAGACATTCTTGTGTCTTCTTCTACATCGTCTTCTGGTGCTTGACTAGACTCTCTAGAATCTTCTACCGCGTTCAACAAATCGACTTGCTCGCCAGCGGCGTTTGGAGTGCTCATCCGAATGGGCGTTAGATTACCGTCATCTCGATCGCCAGTGCGGAAAAAACTTGGTGTGCTTGGCACTTCCGGGTCAGAATTGATGATTTGTCTCAACCAACCAATGCCCAGGCCTTCGGCGCATTCCTTTTTCAACTTCGAGCTAGCATTGACGACAAGGTGTTTAAGTGCCCAAAGAGAATTGAGTCGGAGACTTGGATCGTTCATATGCGCATGTTCGCAGAGGATTCCGAGGATTCCATTGTCAAGGACGGCCTGATCAGATTGTCAGCACATTGGCATAAGACACTTCACTAAGATCGAATTCTTACCTCCCGCATCGGACTAAATTCAAGCACGAGGTTACATATGACAGCTGTTGCCGCAATCTTGAGTTCGATGTCTCGACATTTTAATAAAACGAAAAGCGGAGCCGCCAGCCCTGCATCCATGAGATTTGTCCTCAGAGTCGAAACGGACCTCGAAAGCGCTCTCGCTGCCCCACATGCTGCAAGAACAGTGTCTTTACAATTTGAGAGTCTAATCCTCTGCTCAATGTCCTGGTCCTCGGGAACAATCGAACTATTTGAAGCGCCAAATCTGACATCTTCAGCTTTGAGAGTACGAACGATGAATGAGATAACCCCCGCATCTATTGTCGCTCTTCGGTACTCGTCCTTGTCAGAAGCGAGCGCGGCCATAGCAATGAGAGCTGTTTCTCTGACTTTCATCGTATGCCGCACTTGAGGTGATACGCCAACTGGGCCGACTTTCGACGCACCATCCGCATCCTGGTTTACATTTGAAGTTGAAGGCTCAGAGGACCACATAGGCGAGGAAGGAAACGTGTGCAGTGGGTCGTATGATCTCTTTAGAAGTTGCGACAGCACTAGGATTGCCCCCGCGTCAACCGCAGCCTTTTGAGTTCTCGAATTGTTGATAGTTAGCATAGCTAATACAGCCGGACTTTCCTCTCTCATGAATTCGTCCAATGAAGCGTCAATACCCGTATCAGAAGGCAAACTTCCCGCCTCAGCTTTTTCTAGGAGACGCACTAATGGTGGAATGATAAGCAAAGCAATGGAGACCTCTCTGGCATCCTTGACTAAACCTAAGCGGTAAAGAACGGCCAACATCCAAGCCGCCATGAGGCCAGTGACGACGTCCGTCCCTCGTGCAATGTGGATGAGCCAAGCTATGAAGGTACTTTCTTCATCTGCTATTCGTTCAAGACCACTACTCGTGAAAATCTCGATCGCCGAACTGAGACTTCTACTGCCTTTTACGTCCATGGCTTTGATTGGATCCAAAGGAGGGAGATCTCTGGAAGTAGCGAGACGTCGGGGCTGTGAACCAGGCATAGCTGGCGCTAGGCACTCTGCACTTGTTGGCGCAGGAGGAATTCTACCCTTCATACTCGTTGGGACATTGGCGGTCAAGTTCTCCCAAGCACGCCTAAGCTGATTGTCCGCGTTTCGGAATATCCCATCAAACATTCTCAACAGCTTCTCGGCGCGATACTTCGAGTGGTGGATTATGACGCCGGTGGCATGTAGCAAAGACGAAAGCCCGCCGTGGCTGGACGACATCGATGCCTCAGACGAAATGCGCCATTCCCATCTGAGTCTTTTCCCGTCATCCCAAACAGGAAATGAGGGAGGAATCCACGCGACAAGCTGCCTTGCAAAAGCATCAAGGACTCCACTCTCTGCCGCCAGCTTCCGTTGATATTCTGCTTGACATGTCTTCGAGATGAGCGTGGCAATTAGAGCAATGCGTTCATTGTGAGGAATTGTTCCGGGGGAAACACTACTGTTCACTTCTTCCAAGAGATGTGAGATGTTACGAATGTTCTCTTGGGTGTAAAATGATCTTGCGAAAAGGGTATCTGTGTTCCGCTCAGGGGTGGATAAGGATAATGCATCGGCAATGCTGTTCAGTGTTCGCAATATTTGCACGATGGTTTGAGATGATATATCGGCTGAAGATAGCAATGAGAGCAGGGAAGGTATCGCATGACTTGCATGCAGTGAAGGAATGAATGCTGGGCCACCTGTACACTATTAGACAGGGTTTCCTTTTTCATATTTTCAAATGCAGTATTGAACCGACCATGAGCCAGACTGCCGACGACTATGATTGCTTGTAATCTAGCATTCTCTTCCTCGCTTCTATTTATCTTCCGTCGTGCCCCCTCCTCCGCAGCATTTGATTTCGCGGCCCTTGTCATTCCCTCTCCCTTGTACGAATTGAGTATGTGGACCAGAGATGGCAGGACTCCATGTTCAACACAGAGCTGCTTCATCTGCTCGTGGCCAATGACATCATTTTTCAAATTCCGGAGCGCTTTGACCTGACCGGCGGGAGAATGGGCGCTGTACAGCTCGGACAATATTGGAGGGGTGTTTGGTCGGGTCATGATGCACCGCTTGTCTTTGCCTCACGAGACACTGCGACATATGCTGAGGCAATCGGGAATCATAGCGAGCGTGTGAGGCTTTGGCTGCAGCGGCTAAGGCATCAAACTCGGAGATCCAAATGTATAGAGAAGCTGGTTCCGATACGGCAACATGCAGTGGCCCAAATACCCTGAGCTATTCCCTTTGTGAGCACGAATCCATGTACTTTACATAACACGCAGCGGCTCTTCGACCAAAATGGGAGATGAGATGAGATGAATGCAAGTGTGTCGGATCAGCGCTTAGTATACAACATGTCAACACCCAACGGTCCGCAAAACGTTCCTTCCCATATTGCCTCTACCGTTTTGGGACTAGCGCAACCTGGGGTAATTGGCGTCTGTGGATGTTCGAATTTGTCACCTGCTACCGCAATCCTGGAAGTTGCATTCTCGCCGTACATATTTCCATCAGTACCTAAAGCAAAGCGCCTAATTCCTATTTCTTTATGGTTATCTACGGCTGCAAGTGTTCTTTGTTCAGTCACAGTGGTATTTGTCACCCGTACCGGCGTTTGGGTTGGCTTCTATGGACAGAGGATGACGCAGAATCGTCATTGATATTCTCGATGTTTATGGAGTTCATCTGAACGTCAACACGTGCTGGATGTGGGAGAAGTGGTTGGTCGATAAGAATGTGAGTCTCGAAGATAGAAGCGAGCGCCTATGTCACATCAGAGCAGGTACCCGACGCCATGGTCTGCCTGCGGCTCTGCTGAAAAAGCTTGCTCTCCCATAGGTGAAACACCTGTTACTCCATTCTCGCTGCTTCCAAATTTGCCACACCACACCTCCCTGGATATGGCCGTTTGATCATCGTCGGGCCGTGCTAGCGGCAGTCGGCAGTCGGAATGCACCAGCACGAAGCTTTTGTGGGGAAGCGAAACCTGGGGAAAGAACGAAAATAACATTTGTTGCAAGAGACAGTACCAGCGATCAGGAAGGCAATGCGAGGACAACATGTCATAGAAGGAAGGGTCTGTTCGCCATCCATATAAGATCATTCTGTTGGACACGCGTTTTCTGTGCCCTTAGACTGCAGGTAACATACTATTCATCCTTCAGTCAATCCTGCCTTGACGATCTCATTGATGCAACAATCTGCTGCAAGCGATTCGATCAACGGCGAAGAGGTGAGGTCTCACGGGACCCCCATGGCACAGAGTCGGTAACAAACAGTAAGAGGAAGAGAAGAATACTAGTGGTTGACGGCGCACCCGCGCCAAAGCCAAGTGCCAAGTGCCCAGCGCTCAGTCAGCGCCAAGGATGATAACGCGGCACTACCAGCCCTATCAAGGGTCTTGCAGGCAGAACGTGGCCTATGGCGGGCGGCATGTCCTCTATGACGGAAAGTGGTACAATCTAGACCCAGCAGGAGCAGTGGGCAAGGGCAGCGTCAGAGAGTCAAGATACTCGGATTTTGTTCCTTGTGATTACGACGAGCGAACTCTATTGACCCGCATTCTCCAATCGTTCAAGTATGCTCGCTCTTTTCTCATTCAGACCGACGGCCAGACTTTCCTCAGCAAGTCCCTCTCCAACAATAGCAGCGTTCGCAGCCGTGGCAGTTCCACTCTCTGCGATTCCGACAATATTGAGATGATAGCCTCCTCACCCTCTCCAACCCTTCACGGAAGCAATGCTTCGTACTCGCCCACATCCTGTAAAGGATCCTTCCACTCCTCACGATTCTCCAATTCGCCCCGCTCCCTCCTCAAACGCCCCTCTCCGGCCGCCTTTCCCCACCAGACCGCTCTTTCACCCGTCGCTCACAAAAGATCATGGCAGGCCTCACCGAAGGTCACAAAAGACGCCGGGACACAATGTACGCCAGCAGAGTCCTTGACATCACCACAAACCCTAGGCAAACGCTGCGGCACCAATGAATCTCCCAAACCTAAAGAGCCTCCGCCCGAGCCAGCGCTCCCACCTCAAGAGCACAACGAGCCTTCCTCCAACAAATCATCTCTAGCAACTCAAAATGCGACCTCCTCCAAACACCCAGCTCAATCCTCTTCCTCATCATCCTCAGCGTCCACCAAGAGCTCCAATTCCTCCCCCAAACGGGCCCGTACCGCTCGACCAGCAGTGAAGGTCATGCCCGCCCGATACGAAGCCTGCGACACCAAAGACCTCGTCGTTCTCATCAGCAACATGCTGCTCGAACTGATCCGGCACAATGACGAGATCCCTCTGCAAGACGGCCGCCTCACTCGTTTCCACTCCCGAGCCCCACCAGGCATCAGCGTGAAAGACTACCTACAGCGATTGACCACTCATGCGACCCTCCCTCCTCCAATCCTGCTGAGCATGGTCTACTACATCGATCGTCTGTGCGCGCTCTACCCCGCTTTCACCATCTCCAGCCTGACCGTTCATCGCTTCCTCATCACAGCAGCCACGGTGGCGAGTAAAGGCCTCTCTGACAGTTTTTGGACAAACAACACGTACGCAAGAGTCGGAGGAGTCAGTCTGAAGGAATTGGCTTTGCTAGAGCTTGAGTTCTTGTGGAGAGTGGAATGGAGAATCGTGCCGAAGCCGGAGGTGTTGGAGGACTACTACCGCTCACTTGTGGAAAGAAGCGACGCTTTTCGGATAGAAGGATCAAATGGAGCCAGGAGTGGGAGCAGGAGCAATGGCTCCGGGAGCTCAAGCCAGGAGGGTAGCGGGACTACTGGGTCGAAGCCGGCTCAGACAGGTGGGAGTTAATTAAGCTGGAATGCGTGTATATACCCCGGGAACGGCAACAGTGAAGACGTTTGATGAGGATGAGCATTAGAGGAAGCTCTCAAGACTGGCAATATTACTTTGGATAACCGGAACTCTGTGCCTTGAGCATTATCTTGTTGCTTTATTCAACACCTGCAGAATATTCGATCCTTTTTTGAAGGTGTCAACACCCTCGAAAAATATTTGTGGCAAAGTGGGTTTGCCGCCCAACCACTCTTCATCCTATCGCTGCGACTGGGCACTACAAGTCGTCGCTGGAGACATACACCATCTCCATCTCCATCTCCCAGCTTCTCTCCCCCTTTTCACCTCATCCGCCAAAAGAAATATATCCAATATTCTTCCATATCCTCACAAGGAACCCACCTTTGCCACCCCAGGTCTCGCATATTCCCCTGCATCCTCCCCAGTATCCCTACCATGCGCTACTATCCAAACTACTTTCCTAATCAACTCGCCTCAAATCACCGATCCATAACTCAGTCATGCCGCCACAAATACTCATTTGTGAGACGTGAGCTTTTGATCCCCCTTAACCTCTCTAAATCTCGACTCCCATAGATGGTGCTGACGTAATTCTGTGCCTTCCAGCAGACCCTCAGGTTCGGTATTGCGGTATTGAAGGGGTGAGAGCTAATGAGAGGAGATTTAGTTTGGCGACTCAATTCTCTGGAGAGCCATTTTGGTAAGAGGATGGGGCCAAGAGAGGTTGATGTGAGTGCGAAAGCATATGAAGCAAGGCAAAGTAATGTATGTGTCCCGCTTGCGACTGACTCATGTTAGAGCCGTGTATTTGAAGATTGCCGGTTCCAGTAATGCTTTCGGCTTGAAGTTGACACGCGTATGATTATGGTGTTGTTCACCGCGCCGATATCGGGTTGGGACTTTCGAGTCTTAAGGCGGATCGTTCTTTGACGAGGGTGCTTTCTCTGACGAATGGGTTTTCTTTGACGGACGGTCTTCATTCTCTGACGAATAGTATTCATCTGACATATAGTCTTGTTCTGGCCTATAATCTTTTCTGACACGAAGTGTCTCGTTGACAGCGGCAAAAAGGAAGACCAAGATCGATGTATTGGTTGGTTCTGCCACGTATGGGTACAGTGTGAGCGTCTTCCTGTTACGCTCTTGAAAACGTTCCACAACATACGATGTTGCTTCATGCGAAGTGTCGTTCCCTAGATACTCCGGAAAGCAGGTTCTCAAGGGCACTCTACGAAGTTTTTCATGGAAAAACTCGATGTTATCCAGTAGCAGTATGACGGACAGTCTTTCACATCTTGAATAGTTGACGAATTCTTCGAATGATCTCAAAGTTATCAGGAGCCGCTTGTCGAAGTACGAGGAAAGGTCAACTATGAATACTAGCGACACAATGTCAGTATAGATGTTGAGAATACTGGTGCTTTCATTTTGTGGCTCGATCGAATTCACTTCGATCTTCGTTCCGCCCATGGTCAAAGTTGAGACCTCGACGGATCTATGATGTGCCGATACCGGTAATTGACAGATGTCAGCGTCATTCGGTAGGTAGTCTGCCTCAACAATCCTATCTACATTTTGGAAGAAGCTGCATCGACCTGAGTATTAGCGTCAGAACGAGGGCAAAGCAGACGAGTTGCTCACTAGAACAACCGAGGACTGATTGAAGAGATCCAAAATCCGGTTTCTCTCCATTCCTGGCTGCGTTGCAAAAGGTTGAATATTTCCCGTAGCGTGCCCAAAAGAACCTCCTGAGAGTGTTTTGAGAGAAGTCTAAGGGGCCAAACCATCTTCCTCAGCGCCTTGATTCGGGCCCTTTGTACTTTGCTCAAGTCATTGAAGTCGCACAACACACAAATTTCTCCAATCGCAATCCAACAGTCGACAATCATGGCTAGAACTTCTGGCAGATAACGAACGCGTTCTTCTTTATTGTAGCCTCCTTCGCTCATCGATCTCATTTTCACTAGGATCGCTGTTCTACCATGGCCGCCTGCACTAAGCACTAGAACTCCGCAGCTTGTTTGCACATGCCTTTCCAGAGTCTCCGTGGCATTTTCATTAGGCTTCTCTGAGACATCGGATCGCAGATTTTGAACAAGATTTGATGCGCCCCCATTTGGTCTGTAACTGCGCTTAAAGAGGGATCGTATCGCATTTTGATAGACCCGGGAGCCGGTCAATTGTGAGTCGAACGGAAAGATAATCGAAAGCTTAGATGACCTTCCGGTGGATTGGGAGATATTACTATAGCAGGAAGCAGTATCGTGCAGCACTATAAGAGAAGAAGAGCTATCTTGGACATCATCAAGAACACGCCGACTGCTCCGTCGCTCTAGCAGAGCCTTTTGTTCAGTAGCTGTTCTACTAGGCAAAGTTTCAGTAACACAATCGGAGACAGAAAGATGAAACCAATGCTGTACCAATTACAAGCTGTAAGAAGTAGGGTCAAAGCACTTGTCTGCCTCCCAATGAACTTCTGCAAGTCCTCGGAAGCTCTGCCTTGGAATACCATCTTCAACCTTCTTGAAAATTCCATAGAATTGATACCAATGACGTTCAATGTCGCGATCTGATCATCGATGGTTTTTACCAACATCTTGCAGCACGAAACGGAGTCTTCCAAATCCATGACAAGTTGATGATGCTGAGGTGAGTTAGTAAGATCTAAAGATATCCATTCTGATATCTTGGTGAGAGCCGCTCTCAGTGCAGTCATTTGAGATATCAAGAAAGACAAATTCATATCTGCTTCTTTGTACTGAGTATGTAAAGCGCGCAATGCTTGGATACTCTTGGTGGTGACATCAATGATGCCAACGATAGCGCCTGCCAGGCCGATAGCAGTGACAGGATCCATGACAGGATTCCTATGGCTCGAAGCAAATCAAATGCCTCTAGTATCGCCGGATAGCAGGTAGGGATTCCACCAGAGAAGTCATCATTCCCAGTTTTTCCGATAAGAGAGGGTAAATTCAGCCTTGTCTATTTTTAGCCAAGGGCCAGAAGAAGGCCATGACCAATCACAAATTGGTTTATTTGAGCCTCATTCATAGTCATATACATCCATAATTGAGGAAAAGGGTTTGGTTCGATGTCCAAATCCTTATGTTCAAAACAGCCTTCACGGCTTCTGGGCACAACTGCGGCTACATTACGGCACAGAGTGATTTGCATGGCCACTCCTGAGAATTATCGATACTTGAGTACGTTCAGAACGAGTTAGATGCTGTGAGATGTACCTTAATTGGCTCACGCTTGATGTGGAAAGGCCTTGTATGGCCTAGACATTTCATTATGAATATGGTTGGGTTGTGCGGGCAATGAGCTCCTTCTATCCTTCATTGATGTGTGACATATGCAATGTTGTCGAAAGATAGCTGCAGATTCCTCAGGCGTTGCTGATTACTTTCAACAAAGGTAAAATTCGCCAACTTCAACCCTTGCATATTTGCTTGCACCTTGATCATAGGCGCAAGCGATGCGCCTGGCTTCGCTGTGTATGAAAACGTTTTCGTCTGTTTGGCACCCCCGACAGCGTTGGTACCGGTCAAAGTACATTTGCAGCTCGTTGGCTTGTAACCGCTGTCGTCAGTGTAATCGAAGAGAATGCAAGCTGTATAGAAGTACGTCAAGTCGAAGCTTTTCATCTTCGTCCCAGCGATCGAGAAGAGAGGTTGTTCGTGGAATGTGTCGGAGCCAAGTTCGCCGTTCATTGTGTAGTTCTTAGACTGGGGAATGATGGGCGCAAAGATGTATCCTTCATTGAAATTCTGAAGAAGACTGAGGTGGGTGAAGTTGAGGCCTTTGTATTTCCATGAAGGGTAGTTTGTCGTTGGGTTCTCGTCAAACTAGTCAACATCAATCTCGGGCTACAATTGTACTCTGCCTCAAGCGTACAGTAGCAAGCTGGTTGGTCGAACCTGCACGCTTCATGAGATCCGCCGATTTAGCTTTTTCAAACGACTCCCCAGACGCGAGAGTCGCAAGTGCGACCATGACATTTTGTGACAGCCTCATGGCAGGGTATACTAGCGACTCGAATGCTAAAGTTGAGATGTGATTCAAGTACCACAGACAAGTCAGCCAGACAAGAGTCCATGTAGTCTCGAGCGCAGGAAGAGGGTTGCTGCTTTCATCATATCCACTGGTATCCGAGCCCAAGCTAGTAGTTGTGTGAGTGGATTGTTGTTGCATATTGGTGGCTTGCATAAACCACGTTCTAGGCCCCTGCGCAATCCCGAAAAGAAATGTTCGTGCCCCATGAACCAATCAGCGGGAGAGGATAGCGAGAGACGGCGTCGTTGACTACCTGGCTTGGGATAGCCCGGGCGCTGCTTTGGGACGTCATGTTGCTGTGAGAACAGAGGCAACCTTCTCACTGCCCCCATACTTGCAATTCTTCCCTCGTACATTGAAGTCCTATGTCTGGTACACCTGAAATCGACGAAGACACTCACATTCTCAAATTCTTCAGGGCAACAACATTGAGCAATCGAGACACTTTACAACCTGATTTGTTCAAATGTAAAAGATAAAGCAGGCAAGGAATCAATGGTTCGTTATGTGACCCCAGATCAGGGTCCCGTTTTAAAAGTGTAATTGCTTTCAATCAATGCGGATCCTGTTTGATGCGTTGGGAAAGGAATCAGCGTGGAAGTGTTGCATCACAGGGCTCTTCACTTCAAAAACACCAGCTCTACCGAATATGCCAGGCATTCAGTATAAAACGCTATGACTTATTTGGTTCGTCGTTCCAATTTTCGCGCTCATGAGCTTTGCGAGAGTCGCTCATCTGTGCAACTCGTACACGGATTTGAACACCCCATGCATACCTCCCATCGATAGCTTTGGCGGCTTGTCGTGCCTCTTCGGCGCTCTCAAAATCAACGAAGAGGTAGCGATGATTATACGCCTTCGCATGGCCAAATTCTGGCTCTTTTGGAATAATTACCTTGCTGACGGCCTCACTTAAGACGATGATGATCAGCACGCTGTGTCGAGATAATATGTCGATTACACTTACATGTGGAACCCGTCAAAGATCTCGCGAATCCCGGCATTAACAGCAGCGTGCCCTGCCATCCGCGGAAGTCCGCCCACCCAAAGCCTACGACCCTCCTCAGTGTAACCTTGCCAATGATTGGACGCGTCAGTCCTAGTCCAGCGTTGAAAAACAGGTTCCTCGGGATGTTGTTGATTCCTCATGTTGCCTCTAGATTTCCTTTCTGTTGATCTTGCAATACCAGGCCCAAGTTTGACCGGTCGACCTAGCAAGTCTTGGCCACTCAGCTCCTGCGTCGCACGATACGCTTGTGCTCGGTCTCCGAGTTCCACAAAGCAATATGATGGGTTTCTACCAGTGTATGGATCGATTGACATGTTAATATGCTCTCTAGAGGCGCCTTGGTCAGCAATGCGGATCAATATGAATGGTATCAACACCTTGTCAGCACAGTTAAGACAGATTGTGATGCTATGAAAGGAACATCACGATATAAAGCTGAGTACTGAGATACCCACATTTGATACCTATTGTTCGAGAAAAACTGGGTGATGTCTTCGGGTTTTGCCATGGAGGGTAAGTTGCCCACATATAGCCGTCTTCCTTCCTCAATGGCTTTGAACGTTTCTGGATCATTTTCGCCGCGTATAGTCTCGATTTTAGTGTTGTAAGAGTGTGTTTGCTCAGAATTTCGCTTGTTATTGTTGTCCGGTAAAGAAGAGATGGGTCTACTGGTCCGCCAATTGCTAGAAAGCTCAGCGCGATTAGCCATAGCACCAAAGCAAGAACAATTAATAAAGGTCAAACAGTAATCGTTCTGTGCTCCTTACTCATGATGAAGCAGTCGCTTTAAGGAAGGTGGAGTCTTGTGGGTTATGGACGGTCTTAAATACTGACCATAATGAGCTGTGTTTAGGACCCCACCTGACTAAGCATTTGCGAGCAACCTCACGTTTGCCACACGTTTGCCACCGTAGGCTGACACCTAGCAAAGCCGGGTTCAGCTTTGGAATGTAATGCGGGTCTTGGCAATGGTTGAGTTTAGTCATCAAACACCCTTGAGGCTTCAACGCTTCCACGCCAATGTAATAGTCTATAACTATTAGTATAGAGCAATCAGGTAGTAGATCTGTAGAGTATTCAGTGAAAATATATATAGACTCGTCGTTGGTAATTTTAATTCCTTGGATACATAAGATGTTGGAGTTGTGCCGGAATATAGTTGTTCCGCTCCGGGGATGCCACCCTTCGACCCGGATGACCCGCTCTTCTCTCATTGATAATTCCCATTTCTCGATCATTCGAAGCCCCTCACCATGAGAAACCAGCGTACAATATCTTTGACCTGGATACTTCGCTATTTTCTCTACAAAATGGGAAGATTATGATACAGCTTCATGATAAGAACGCAATGCTCATGCCAGTGTCTCTAATAGTCATCTCGGGCACATGATGTTTCTAGTCGGTCGCAGCTAATTCTGCCTGATGTATGAGAGCATGTATGCTTTTTGAAAATAGCGATATCTTAAACCTATAAGCACCTATAGTGACAGAGCTCGCTGCTTCTGATACCCCAAGTTTAACCTTGGGGTCAAATGCCGTGCTGGTGATCTTACATGAGCTTCCAAGCAGCAATCCAACTATCATTTCGCGATTGACAATGGTCAATCTAGGCCGCCCAAGTGGCGCTTGTGAGACCTGCAGGGTACGGCGTATCAAGTGCGATGAGTCTCGACCCTGTTGTTCTCGGTGCGTTGGGGCCAGGAGGACTTGCCTAGGTTATCGTCTCCGCCCTGTGACCGCTCACAAACCAAGAGGTAAAGGACAGCTGACGAACCCAAATGTACAACCAGAAATGGGAGCTACGAATGTTCAACGCCTAGGGCTGTCCACGCCTCTGGTCAGAGACTTAGTCGGTCTACATTTCGTCGAGAACTTTGTGTTGAGCTCAACGATGCCGACCCCGAGCTCGCTGGGCTTTCTTTCTGGGCTCGATACATCTTTAGTCAAGTCCGAATTTGGCACGACACTAGAAGCTACCCTGAGCATTTCCGCTAAAGGCTACTCTTCGCTCGCCACGCCGGCACAAACGCTGGGCGAACGACGAGCTTTGCTCAGCGAGTACCAGATAGCTCTGCATGCTATAAGGCAATCACTGTCGTCAAGACACAAAGACTGGACGCTTGCTGTGGCTATATATCTCCTTGCATTGTTTGAGGTAAGTCCATTCAGATTTGCTGGCTTACGTGCTAAGGATTCGAATCGTAGATGATTGTAAACACGGACTCTGCTGACGCAACTTGGCAAAGACATTTCAATGGTTTGCTGGCATTTCTGGCCTCAGACCACTTTTTCCTGTCACGCCATGCAACCTCAGTCAATATATTCTCAGCGGATACAGACATTGTCATTTTCATTTTCAGGCTGCAATCAAGGCTTTACGAGCTTACGCCAGAGTTGGATAGCATTTTCAGAAGTGCGATCTCTCCAAGGAAGATAGATGTATTGAAAGTGCGTAACAAAGTCAAGATTATTCACAAAGATCTGTGTACTGCGCTTTGCACTTCAAAAAGGAAGACCCTCGGGTCGATTGCGATTCTCAACAATTTGCGTACCGCTTCAATCATCTCAGCCAAATTTCTGCTTGAAAGTGGAAATTATCTTGACTCCAAAAACGAATGGTCGCTCTCGAAAGAGTCTCGTTCACTACATATGATCATTAGAGAAGCCCTGAATGATATATCAGGTACGTTCGCTAACCCTGGTGTACGGAACACTATTTTCGGAGGTACCTCTAGTAAGACATCATCACGAGCAGTTGCCGAGGAACCAAGGGCTGATAGCCAATCAACATCCGGCAAAGCAATAGAAGGACTGCTAGCAATGTGGCCACTGCACGTAGCTTCAGTAGCGCCTGGAGTCACAAAAGAACACGAACAGTTTTGCAGAGACCGTCTTCTCGCGGTCGGTGAGCTGTGTCACATACCAAAGGCAACTTCATTGGTATGAGATTCTACCCCGATCCAAGATTAACGTTGCTTGATGCTCACAGTTATCACAGGCTCTCAAACCAGAGACTGATTTCAATTACACTGAATTGATTGCAGGAAGTATACTCATGACCCTTGGAATGTTCCTCAGCCCTTCCCGCCTTGGAGTCTGACATTGTAGACCACTCGAATCGATACCTCCTGGAGCTGCTCCATCTTTATGTAGGCAAGAGATGAGCCACGTCTACATGTAGGCAGATGCAGGTCAGGCAACAAGCTTCTCAAGACTGCTTACACTTGAGAATAGCATAGATCTTCATTCCTGAATCAATTACAACCACTCGATATCTCATAACTGGGAGGGCCTGCATTTAGATGTCAAAGGATATTGCTTCACTTTTCAACTTGCAGCAAATTGTAGCGAATCTTATGTTCTGAACCATTCAGTATGCTGGGTCAGAACTGCCAACCCCACTGGTAGTCTCCAATCAAATAATGCACCAAAATGTGGGTTTTGAAGTCAAGAAATGTCTAGACCTCTTTGAGGACAAGAGGCAACGTTAGGATGGTTACCTTCTACATGCAGGATGCTACATAAGTGATGATGTACAAATTGACAACTTCGACTGTGCCTTCATGATGCAACTAGCTACTAGCGATGCGAGAACACTAGCGCAGGTCAGCAATTTTGTCCCTGACTAACCATATCGAGAGAAGTAGATGTAAGATAGTGGACCAATTCTCACAAGCTGCGAGTTTGCTAGCGTTTCGTGTTTCTGGCTTATCGCTTGGATGCATTTACTTTGCGTCATGACACCCATGACACTATATGAAGACCGGCTTCAGGCCCCGTTCTTTCAAGATTTCGTAGACAAGCGAAGTATTCAGAGAGCCGGAGACACTTCGATAGAACAAGATGAAGCCCATTACTGTGTGGGGCCACTGGGGTGGACCAAACCCATTGTATTCGCTTTTGCGTTTCTTCAAAATCTGCTGAAGAGTGGCTTACCAATGTGCACAGAAAAGTCCGCATCATATTGAAAGAGCTCGAGATACCGTTCGACTATCACATCGTCGAGTTCTCCGAGACAAAGCAAGAGCCATACATCAGTATCAATCCCAACGGCAGGCTCCCGACAATCGAAGACCCCAACACAGGTATGAAGATATGGGAGGTATGTAGCGGGGGCCTTCAAGACAGGAAGGAAGGAAGATTGACATCAGTCAGACCGGTGCAATCATACTTTACCTCATCGACCACTACGACCCCGAGCGCAAGATCTCTTTCGACAAGTCCCCAGGGATGTATGAGTGCTTCCAGTGGCTCATGTTCCAAGTCAGCGGTACGATTCCCCTGACGCTTTACTCCCCTGTTTGTCAACCATTAACAATTCTACAGGTCAAGGCCCCTACTTCGGCCAACTAGCATGGTTCGCCAGATTCCACAAGCCGACGAACCCCTCTGCTATCGAGCGGTATGCAAACGAAATGGAGCGAATCATCGGCGTCCTGGACAAATCTCTTGATAAAAAGGAGTGGCTGGTTGGTGGCAAGTGCACGTACGCGGACCTGAGCTTTGTCACTTGGGCGCACGTGGCCAAAGGCTTGTTGAAGGAGATCGGAAGATCGAACGTTATGACGAGTTTCCCGAACTACACCGCGTGGCTAGAACGCATGGAGGCTAGGAAGCCTGTGCGAGAGTGTCTGGATGACACTATTGCAGCTAGAGTCGAGCATGGGCTTCCTCCCTAGGAAGCCTTGTGTCACAAGATTCTTACACGACTCCTTCGGCCTCATAGATCACGTTTCTTTACTTGACTCGGTGACAGATAGCAGAATCGATTCTTACTGTTTGTGCTGAGGAGAATATGCTTTTGAGCTTGCAGTAACCTAATGTACTTTGTTTTCAAATCCCACCTTTTTCAATTCTTGCTAAGTCCCCCCCAACTGTCTCGCAATATTACGATCACCTCCCTTCTATATTTCGGTTCTATTCTCTGCCTTGTAGGATGGTCGGTCAATCGGGACACAGCTTTGCCAAATGCGAGAAATGTTAGGCCATGGCTTATTTGCAGGAACAGTCTATAGTCCATGGTCTATCGTCGACTTTACTATAGCTACCTCATAAATTAAAGTGGAGGAGTTGGCGTGACCGACCTCCCACCCTCGTGTATTCCCCGGGTCTACTTACTCTTCCGATTAGCAGCCGCGCATACGTAATTACTGACCCTCGTCCCTCCGCCAGGCCTGAAAATAGCAAATGCAGCATTGAGCACATCTTCAATCGACTTAATCTCTGCACAAAGCTTGGCCAAGTCCTCCTTCGATACGTTTATTCCTCCCGCGCCAGCAGCAACATTGACAGCAAAAACCGCCTGATTAACGTATGCCAGCCCTTCTTGGTTTTGAACGACAATCTGCGAGTACAATACAGGATCAAAGGTCTGAATGGCACCTGCCTGGCAGACCAAAGTTTGTACCTCGGTACCATTGAAGAATGTGGTGTTATCAAGGGAGATGGGATTGAAGGAGCTGCAAAGAACTCCTGGAAAGCCGTCGGCGGCAATGAAAGTCGCAGCCAGATCCAAAGTTCCAAGGTCAGTCAGTATGGCACTAGCTTCCTGGCTTAAAGGTGGAAAAGGTGGGGGTGGAAGGCTCGCCGTGGTTGAGGGTACGGAGGAGATGGTTGGACCTGGCGTTGTCGGAGGAAGACATTGGAAAACCTGGGATGTTGAAGTGACGTTTGACAAAGTTGTCGTGGTGGTGGGCGATACAGGCTGTATGCTTTTCTCAGACAGATTTCTTGATGATGTTGATAGCTAATACTAGGGGAAGAAAGACTCACACCAGCGGGAAAGGTATAGGTACTCGTGACGAGCGAGCAGCCACGACATTCGACCTTCGAAGTAGTAGTGACTGTGGATGCGAAGACAGTGCTTGTGTTATCTTGCGGAAAAGGAAAGACTGGCTGAAGCCTGGTACACCCCGGAGCTGGTGGGATTTGAGCAACAGCGAGAGCGACATTCAGGAGCATGAGCATCGTAATAAACATAATTTGGAAAGGAAAATGTGAGGAAGTCAGGAAATAAGCCAGAGAGTAATGGGAAGAGTGATTTTCGCACAATGAAAGTAGAGAGGGCGCAGCTTTTAACATCATCTCTGCAGCATAATGACGGTCTTGTTGTCAGCATATTACGTACTGCATTAACTCATATCTGTATATCTCCAAGGCTTTGATATGCTTTGAGTTTGGGACTTCCATCGCCAATATGGCAGATCTTAGAGGATAATGTGCTGCTCTCACCGATGCATATCACCTGACATTTCGAAGTCTGTCGTCAGCAGATCGCCGTGACCATACAGACAAATTTCCTTGTGACGAATTAGGCTTGGTCTATCGAGCAGTTCGTATCCACAAGATCTCTGCTGAAGGATGTAGGAGATCGTTTCCTGCGATGTTGCTAGTCTGGGTCTGCTTGGTGTTTGCCCGAAGAAGTGCGAGCGAGCAAAGCCGAAGGCGATTTAATGACCTCACTCAGCGAACAAATCCACGACACAATCTCAGCTTGATCAAACAAGCCTTCATCAGGAACGCGGCCGAGCGTAATAGTCGTCTCCTCAAGGGCGAATTGGTTGCGAAAGGCAGATCTTAAGCCCGAAAATCCTCATCATGAGTAGATATTGCTGGAACACAGGCCCAAACGTAGGCTACAATGATCTGAACACGTATAGACTAAGTCAGAATGACATGTTGAAAGACCATCGAAGGTTTCTACATGTAGTAATCTAGGTGTCTGAACGTAGAAAGGTGGTGTCTGTAGTTAAGTGTGCCCAAATTTTGATATTGGTAAGTTCCAAATACGCGCAAGCGTGATCAAAGCTGCTGCATATAGTTCTACGAGCTGCATTCGCACCCATGACGTAATTAGCAAATGGTATACTCGTATCTAATTTATAACATTACTAAGAGTAGACTCTTATAGTGTGGGTTTTAATATAATAGATTAATTGTTTAGTAAGCTAATTAAAAACATAATTATAGAAGAAAAGCTATGCTAAGCCGGGTAGGGCTAAGCTAAGCCTAATTAGGTAATTAGATTAATTTAAGCTCCTAAAGGCCTTATTAATAGTTTGCCTTTCTTTTGAAAATACTTATACTTTATAAGCTAGTTTAACCATTTATATTTTTTATCAATATACATCGGCAAAAATTTTTAGGCGACATTCCGCGCAAAAAGCGCAGGTAGCCGGCTAAAAGCGCAAATGGTATATGTCTGCTTTCATGCGCAAACTGCAAATCAAAAAAACAAAACCTTTATAAAAAACCCCCGTTTAATAGGGGGTATATATACTTAATAAATTACTTACTAAGACTGCTTTTAGCGTAGATTTCAAATCTTTAAGAATTTTTAAAATACGTGTAATATTGAGGGAGTTATAAGGGTTTTAAAATAAGAAAAAAAGATTTGCTTTGCCAAAACTCTATGATTTTTCGCCAAGCCCGCGTATACAATCGGTTAAAAGCGGAAGCTGCTATTTGCGCTTTTTACAAGCATATACGCAAACTGCTGCTAGAACTTTTGCCGATGTAGTTTTTATCGTTTCTAAGTAATTTAAAATATATAAAAGCGCTTAAGTAAATAAACTATATTACTATTAAAATTAGTTTTAATTAAAACTTGTAATCTATTATTATTTCAACTTTTAGCTATAATAATATATAGGTTAATACTAAAGGCGTTTATAGCTTGTAAATATAGGCATAATATATATAAATATACTTATATAGCTTATTATTTAATTAGAAGCTTATATAATAATATTTATAAATTATTAATTAGATAGGAATAAGCTAAGCAAAGTTAATAGGAATTATATTATTATTATTATTTTTATTATTAAATCTATAGATATCTATATAGAACGCTTAATTATTATTATCCTCTTTTTTAATTAGTTAGTTAGTTTAACTTTTCTAAGGCCTTAAATTATAAGGTCTTTTCTAATTACTTTTTTTTCTATATTTTTTAGGCTATTTTTAATATAATTTAGGCTAGGGAAGGAAAGAGGAAAAAGGATTTTAATTTTATTATTATTTTAAAAAATTTAATTAGCTTGATTTAAACTAATATATATTAAACTATATAAGCTTAGTAGAAGTAATCTAAACTATAAAATCTAATAATATTATTATTATAGAAAACTAAGTTAAAATAATATATAAGTAGGCTTTTATATAGTTAAAAGCGAATAAAACTACTAATTTATTACTAAAGCTTATATATTTTATTAAAGCTATAATTTATTATATATATTTTTTAGGATCTTTATATAGTTTAATATTTAATATTATATATTTTAAGTTTTATTAAAGCAATAGATAGTAATTCTTTAAACCTATTTTTAAGCTTATTATACTATAGAGTTTTACTAGTACGTAATCTAGCTTTTAATATATTTATAGTTTTATTAGTAAACTAATACTTAGCTCTACTAAGTAAATATTAATTAAAATTAAAAGTTAAATTATTAATTTTTCTTTTAATTTAAATTTATTTTATAAAAGAATAAATATTATAGTATTTAGTTTTACTGTCTAACTATTTAATAAGTTTATAATTATTATTTAGATTAAAGAAACTAATATCTTTAAAGTTGAATTTTATTACTATAGCTAGCTAAAGGGTTTAATTAGCTGCATTTTAAGCTAAAAAAGGGATAATAATATAAAATAGTAGCTTTTAGAACTGCTTATTGCTTATAATAATGTTTCCTAAGGGAGCTATAGTATTAGTTAAAGCAATAGCTTAGTAGAAAAAATTCTTAGTAAGTAAAGTACTTAGTAAAAATAATCTTAGTATAGAAGCTAGTACTAATAGCTAATACTATAAAGCTAGTGGATTAGTTCTTTAAATATTGCTATTAAATTAAGAGTAGACTTTTATAGTATAGGTTTTAATATAATAGATTGATTGTCTAGTAAGCTATCTAAGAACATGATTGTGGAAGAAGAGCTATGCTAAGCCGGGTAGGGCTGAGCTAGGCCCAATTAGGTGATTAGACTGATCTGAGCTCCTGGAGGCCCTGCTAACAATTACTCTATATGTCTATCAACCCCAGCAATTGCCCGCAATGAAGCTCGATCCGGCCATCATCCGTGCGCTGTCTATCTCCCCCACCAACACCACAGTCGCTTCACACGGTGGCTCCGGCTTCACTTCCACCTCAAAGATTACCTCGAAGCTACCTGACGGGAGCGAAAAGTGTTATTTCCTTAAGATTGCCAATGAAGCGGAATCAGAGCTTATGTTTGCAGGAGAGCATGCCTCCTTGAATGCGCTGCATACCATCCCATCTCTCTGTCCCAAGTCCTTTGCTCATGGAAAATTGGAAAAGAGCGCTGGTCACTTCCTAGTCACAGATTTCCTCGAGATGGGTGGAATATCACGCCTGTCTTCGTCTAGGGATTCTGAAGAGAAGGGTTCGGGCTTGAGCCTTGCACAAAAGCTAGCTAAATTGCACAATACTCCAGCACAAGTACCGGAGGGACATGACCGGCCAATGTTTGGGTTTCCGGTACCTACATGCTGCGGTGATACAGTTCAAGAGAACGATTGGACAGAGAGCTGGGCGGACTTTTATGCCAATCACAGATTGCTAGCTATACTGAAAAAGAGTGAAAGGACGAATGGCAAGGATAATCCTCTACGAGCCATGGTTGAGAAGACCGCCCGAGAAGTGGTACCCCGCTTGATTGGCGACAGTCATTTGAACAACGGCAAAGGTGTGACACCCGTGGTTGTACATGGTGATCTATGGTCGGGTAACAAGGGAAGAGGAAGAATCGGAGGTCAGGGCGCGGTCGAGGATGTGGTCTTCGACCCCAGCGCTTGCTACGCACATGGCGAATACGAACTCGGCATAATGAGGATGTTTGGTGGATTCGGTGGCAACTTTTTGAAGGAGTACCATCAGATATGTCCGAAGACGGAGCCGGTAGGTGAATATGAGGATCGAGTGAGCCTTTATGAGCTGTATCATCATCTGAATCACCATGTAAGTGTATCCCGAACCGCTTCTTGAAAATCGTCTGGTTGCTAAATGGACAGGCTATCTTTGGTGGCGGCTACAAAAGTGGTGCAATGTCGATAATGCGAGAATTGACCAGAAAGTTTGGAGCAAAGAGTGAGATCTGAGGCAGCTCGCAAACCAGCAATCAACATACAATCAACCCAAGTCTAACTGCTAGCTTCACTCTGAACGTGGTAATACGATGTTTGCGTTATTTGCCAGCTTTCAGTAAACCATGATTTGACCTTTCTTGAACTAGAAGGAAGTAATTTCCAGCAATGGCACCTGGCTCATCCGACGAATCTGCCCTTGGCAAGGGACGTCAATCATTTGCAACTCCAGCTTTTGGATTGGCTTAATATGACAGCAGACTCGTATGAAGGTACAATCAAGGTCATCGCCCTAAACAGAAGACATCTCATCACGCCTTTTCAATGGTTGGAGGACAGAGGTAGGGACGATCCCAATTAATCGAGGCATCCAAATTGGAAGAATTTGGAAATGGAGGCACCTTCTCATGTCATCTTGGTAGGGAATGACCAAGACGCCCGAGGGACCGGTGCAAGATACCAATCTGGCAAAGGGCCTTTGAACTCTATCACCAATAGCTGCTTCGCACTGCCAAAGGGTCTCAATCGTCTCTGAAGTTGAAGCGATTTTGGATCTCAGCAGGACGCACGTTTTAAAGGAGCACTAACTCCAAATGATCATTTATGTCATGAGGGGCATGGCCAAGACCATTCTTCAAGTCAGAATCATTTTTACTCAAATCGAAACGAAGGAAGTCGGCGTCAGCCATGACACCCTTAAGTCGTACGATCTTCATAGCTATTATACTTCACCTACAATGGAAGCTCTAGCTTTGCTCGCGCGGAACAATCCTGTCAACGTCGCACTAACAACTTCAAGATGGCACTCTTCTAACAGCAGAGCTTGTTGTGAAAGTGGCCAGATAGAACGTTTTGCGGCACTCTCTCGCTTATTTTGAAGCCATGAAGCCATTGCTTGTCTGGTGAACCTGTCTATCCCGAAAGGAAGGAGCTGCTCTGCGTCTGAACATGTCTTCTAGTATTCCTCTAGTCATTTCCTTTATCTCAACTTCCCTTTCAGACACCATTGATAATTGCTGCTTAAAATTTTTACAAGCCCCGAGGTAATCATGTCACTACTTCATTCTCTGTTCTTCGTTGCGTTTCTAACATCCACTCCCATCTCAGCGCAGTTTCAAAAGTCCCCTATTATCGTCCTTGACCTTTCTTCAATTCATCAATGTAACAGCAATCCAGTTCGACAGCCTCGCCTCCATCTACCCCTGCTCAACGAACATCATCCCCTTCTCCTACAACGACCTCAAAGGCATCAAATTCGAGGACTACACGAAAGGCGAGACCGACTATTCCCCTCTCAACATCAGCTCCGTCTATCCCTCTCTAGGCGTCTACTCAGACCCGGGCGGTCTTGGGCTCAAGAGTCTTTATCTTGGCTGTGCAAAGCCCCAGAGTGGTGGGTTTCCGGCGTCAGGGAAGCCGCAGCGTTGTAAGATCAAATTTCAAACGCGGACGGCGAGTACGGGGGCCCAAGATAGTTGCGACGCAAATTTGCGAAATTGATCCTGCGAAGGCCGCGAAGGGGATGGAGGACTTGATGCAAAAGTGTCTGTTGGACTTTGATTATTCCTTTGAGGTGTTGCTCAGTGTGGATGAGCGTGTGAAGATGCCGGGCGATTTTGGTGGATGATTTTGAGCACATCAGTTTCTCGTTTTATCTATATGGTGTCTAGGTGGGAAGTCAGGGCGAGGATGAAGTCATATTACGGTTGGGGCAATGTAGTTTGAACGGCATTTTCTTAAGACTCAGATGAGTGTAATAATCTTCTTGCCAGGGCCTGAAACCTCACAAGCATAGACTTTCGCTTCATCTTTCGAGAAGTCGCAATATTGCCAGTATCCGATTCTCTTGTGATAGTCCTTCTCCTCGCCTGTGCCCTTAACAACGACGAGACCGGCTCTGGATCGTCGCCATCCAGTAGCCGAGATTCTCTCGTTCGCATTTAAGATGGGTATACAACGCAAATTAGCTTCCGCAGCCAGCGATTCATCACTTCTTGTAGTATCCATTGCTAAAAAGCACGCGTCTCTGTCCATTTCCGAGCCAGATATATCCCGTTGTCTCTCTGCTATTTCTGACCAAAGTTCATTGAGAGGAAAGTGAGGACCCCTGAGCCAAATCTCGGGGCCGGTATCCGACAACGTCGCCTTTGCTTCACGTTCCCAAGATCCTTTAGACTCGTCAGAAGCAAAATAGGTGAGCATGTGTGAAACGCTCAATTTGCCTCCCAGTATATGTGCCCATGAATAAGTTGGAGTGTTTGTATAGACCGGGTCAGAAACCGGAGTTTGATGATACCAAAGCAGGTCAAAAGGAATAAGGGGCTGCCAGATACCGTGAAGGCATGTCATGCCCGTTGAATAGCTGAGTCTCTGTATTATTCCGGAGATTGCAATCAGATTGTCGGTCGGGAAAGTGAGGTGGGAGTTCCAATATCTAGTGAGAATGGAGTGCCAGACCTGGTAAAAGTACAACATCATTGGTGTCTCTTGAACCGATATGAACTGGTTCTCGTTCGCAGAGGAAGAGTCGCGGACTGCTTTTTGCCGCAGGTACGTTTCTTCGTCGTCGAGAGGTAACAGCTCTTGGTCCAGATCTGGGTTCGATTCGCTCGCTTCTCCTTTGCGACAAGTCCAATGTGTCTCGATCGGTCCAAAGAACAGCACTCTAGTGGATAACCAGCGCTCTTGCAGTACCCATCCACGCGTAAGCAATGGTGCGGCCTCCCTCAGTTGGTCAATTCTAGTACCAAGACTTTTATCATTAGGCATTGCAAAAAGACTGTTCGCCGACGCTGGTCCAATCCTACAGGGCTTCAAAGTGAGAGGGTTCCTTTGAGTAAAGCATCCTGCCTCGCCATCGCTGCCCCAAGTAGCGGCAATGGTAATGACGGAATTGTAATACACGTCACCCATCTTCGAAGCCTCCCTCTCCCAGTCACTTGTTGAATCCTGGAATATGCACAAAGAATCAATCCATATGTACTGCAACCCAAGTTGCCGGGTGACTTGAACAGCATCTCTGTAAGTGTGGGGCAAAAGAGCGATGTCGAAGCCAGCTTTTAATCGCTTGTGAGTGGATTCAGTCAACTTCAAGGTTTTTGCTTTCCCCCAGCAGTGGCTCAACGTTGCGTATTCCACATTGTCTTCATCATAGGGAGAATTGCGCAAGCGAAGCCCCTCGGATCCATCTGAGAATCCCACATGAACAAGGCGAGTTGGCGCTTTGAATACTAGATCAGTAGTATGGTGACATAAAGGATGATCCCTGATACATGTCTTTATCCAATTTGATGCCTGCGTTAGTGTATGTTGAGAGGATGTAGAGACAGGGACAGTTGCATCAAATATGGGTTTCCACGTCTTTCCTGCGGAAAGTAAGCGATTTGAGTAGCTCAAGATATGAAGTAGCGAAAGACTTGATCTACCCACGGGAGTGACGTGCGTGAATTTCCAGGGGTTGGTTCCTATTCAAACAGAGAGGATCTAAGGAGGGACTCGTGGCAGAATCTTGATCCTCCATGCTCAATTTGAGCACGTCAAGTAGGATACACTGGAAATTTTCATTTTCTGGGTAGTCCGTAAGCTTTAACCAAAGCCCAATATTGCCCTCACTTGGCTCAACGTCGAAAGTATCGCTGGTACAAATGCCAACTTCATAGCTTTGTTCTGGACGCCTAATCTTCCTTGATCTGTCAGCCGACAGTTCTGATTCATAATCTCGTAGCATTTTGCGGGCAGGTGCATCAAGTGTGTCCCAAATCAGGGTGCACAAATGACATCCGGATTCACCTGCAGTGCGAAGCTCTTCACTGTCAAGGTGATGCCCCAAGACTCGGTCTTCGACTTTGTCGTCAGCCCAGTCCTCTTGTTCCACCAAATCTCGAAGAACCTGATATAATGACAAAATCTCTTGTGAGATGTACTTGCACTTTGAGCACAGAAAGTGCAGATCGGGTTCCGCATTACCATCTGTCTTTGGGTCGAGCGGAATTGCTTTTAGGAAATTCGCAGGCATTCTATACGCTGTATACCGTCTAAATCAGCCTCTACGTAGGTTAACGTGAGAGATAGGTTTGCGGGGAGCAGAATTGAATCAGAGTCTCATTCGTACTTGACCTTCAAATCCACTGTTTGCGGGCCCGTGCTAGCGGTATGCCGTTGCCCAGTGTGGAGTGGCCAGGCCTTCTCATTCGCACCCAACTCTACTAGTTCGCGAGTGATCAACAGTGCATTGATCTAGCCTCCAGCACGAAAGTCGCGCCTCCGTCAGATCAGCTCTCAGCATATATCAAACTAGTCGATCGCCATCGCACCAGTGCGATGGGTCTGAGTGTTTCCCTAGCTAAAAAGAGCGTGAGAACAGTAGTGACAACGGTTGGGAACGTATTATTTAACACGCAGGTTTTGAGAAACGCGTTTCCAGCCAAAAATAGGCTCACAAACAATCGGGAAAGCAGCAAGCAGCCGTGCAGCATTGCAAGCTGTTTGCAACGCTCCCTTCCAGCTTAACACAGGCCAGAAAGGGGCCAGAAACAGCAAAGAGGGAGGCGTGCAGCGAGCTGGCCATGCGAACTGTTTGCAAAGCGTCAGAAGACTGCCATATAGTGACACGCGGCACAAAGAATACAGAAGCTAGAGAAGTGACAGCATTGATCGAAGGTTTCACATTATCTCCACGAAGGCGGGTATCTCCAAAAGATTGTTTATACAGCGGATAACAGGGGTTTGAACGTCGCTTTAAGTATGCAAGAAATCCTTCAAGGGCCATAAAGAATTCAATAAACATACTATGCTCATTAGCAAGCTGATCGGGGGTTAGGTTCGAAGCGGAGGCCTACAGGAATAAACCAGTAAGGAACTTGCTTTTCGTACTCATCCCACGCGCTACCATACTGTCGTCGACACTTCTGTTGGTCTCGAATCGCACGGTGGATGATCATTGGCAAAAAGAAGGCTGCGTAGAACCATGGAAATGGGCTCTTGAAGCCGGTGACAAGACCCCATGTGAGGGCCTAGATTCCTCATCAGTCCTGCATAATGCAAGATGGGGTAGAAATATGACTTACGAAATACATATCGCACGTATAATGAACCTTCCGTGCATACTTGTACCACCCATCCACCAAGATACTATCTCCCGTCTTCGTTTTGATGGTGTTTGGATTCTCAAGAGTAGTCCACGGTACTTGAGGGAAGGTCTTTCGGTATGATAGAGTGCCTCTTTCCTGTTGGCGGAAACGATTTTTCTGGCCGTTACATGAATCCCAAACCCAGTAGACGAAGAGGTAGGAGATGTAGAGGAGCGCAAGCAGCGCTCGATTCCAGTGGTACTCTGCTGGTGCGTGACTCGCAAGATAAATGGCGCAGTGGCAATAGGTGTAAGGAACGCCCGCCATATTCCAGAAGATTAGCATGAAGCCCCATTTCTCGTGATACATGTCCCTAAGTTCTGCATTAGCATAGTAAATGAACACGAGGGAGGCTGTCGCACCATGTGGTGACAATTGCCTCCTCAGCCTTGGAACAGGCATTCGCATATAGGAAATGAGCGAGTAGCAAGAAACCAACTTCTCCTGTCACATATCCATAGCGTTCATATTGCCTCGCTGCCGCGCCTAGCGAAATGAGAAACAGGGTGTACCACGGCAGTCTCACTTCGCAGAACATCTTCAGATCCAGCCATTGACCAATCCTCGGATTCAGCTCCCCGCCCATGAAAAAGTCATAAAGAAGTCGTCCAGACATACGATGCTGTTTACCCCGCCAGATGGCAGCCGCATATGCAGCGATTGAGACTCCGAATCCGCTAATGATAGACACAGTCATGATAGGCCCAAATTCGTCGATGATCGTGTCGAGACGGAAAATCCTTGACGCATGCAATCCCAATGCGACAACAATTGTCAGGTAAAAGCTCCATACTCCGCTGCAGTAGTAATCCAACCTCTTCCCCCTTTCCCACTCAAGAGGTTTTCCTTTCACGTATATCCCAGGCATGTAAAGATATAGCACTCCTTCGAATATCAAGAAGCCCCAGTATATCGCCCACGCCTTCAGTGTTGGGAAGGCGCCCTGAATTACCAGATTGAGCAGAACCAAGCCGAAATGTGTCCAACTCTCCTTTCCTTTCTCCCTGGCAGGGAATCCTCCGCGGTAGTAAGCTGCACCGAGCCACATGTACCACATCAGGATAGGAAAGCCGATCATCATAGCCGACACTCCCAAGACGCCTCCGAACTCCAATTCCTCGCCGTTCGCGCCCCTGGCCACCGCGTCTTTGGCTGCTTTAGCGGGACGACCCCGTCCCCGCGTGCTTGCCGACCCATTTATGTTTGAACCGCTTTTTGCGGTCGAGGTAGGAGAGAGGATTTGGGATGAGCTAGGTGAGGTGCTTGTGCTGCCACTATCGCTCGGAACAACAGATTTGCGCCCGCGCGTTGAACGTCGTGTAGGTGTCTCAACGTAGCCCGGATGCTCTGTTCGTCTAGGATGGAATGTGAGTATTTGACGTACAAGGGAGCATGAAGATGTGTGTCTAGATGCGCAGGGGTTTGAAGGTCCAGCCTGCGAATCGGCAAGATCTGAGCTTACCTTGGTGTTTCACCTAGCTGGGATCGCGTAAGCGTCATCCTTGCAAGATTGACAGGTCCACTCAGGTAAGGAGGGACTATGGAGACGTAGACAATCGCTGATGGTTGTCCCTAAAGCGACTCATTTGCTCGTCGACGTCAGGACGTGTCTTAAAGCTTGGCGCGTCAAAATTGAGTTTCGGCACACTTCATTTGCAGATGCGGCTAGCACGCCTCAGCTGCAAAATTCTGGGTCAAAGGTCTCTGGTCTCTTTTTCTACGGATAATCATCTTACAAAATAATGCATCTCCTGACCAGTCCTGAGTCTAGACCCGCTATATACATTGAAGCTTTCAGATATACTCAGGTTTTGATTTCCTGTTAGTCGAATTTCAAGCTCCTCTACGTGCATTCGTGCTCATTAGTGTGATTTTCTTGCCCTTCTTCTTCTTGCCACTACTCGCCACGACCTGTGTTGAATTGCTCGTTTCGATTCGCATGCCTTCGATCTGAGCTGTCAGCTCTTCGTCGCGAAGCAGCTGTGTTTCCCAGTCCTGGAGCCAACCGTCGTCACCTGGTACTTCGTCGTCTCCATCGATAGGAGCTGTTGGTGGTGTCGAAGGTGCTGCAATTCGTGTTCCCCAGACGGTCCTTTGAGTTGTTGGACTCGTAGATGGCGATGCTAATGTAGCAAATGCCGAGCCTTGCTGCCCCTTTGATCCGACCCAAGGGGGTGAAGTCGACGATGCATGAATGTCCGCTGCAGAGGGATCGGGTAATGGCTGGAACTCCACACCAGAGTGAATGTCATGACTGAGACTGGGTCTCTTCCTGCGTGCGGTAGCCCATCGTTTGTCGTCTTCTTCTTTCTCTGCACGAAGCCGCTCCTTCTCCTCGCGCGTTGCTTTTTCGTTGTTCCTTTTACGTCTACGTTCGATTTCGGAACCAAAATGCTCCAAAATCTCAGGAGAGACAACGTCAGTCCAGTCACATGCCAGGAAGCCCACTTCGCAGCCGTGGGGCAGGTGGCCGAGATATTTCGCTCGCTTTCGGAGCTCATCATCTAAAATGTGCCCAGTTGAAACGTGTTCCACTCGTGGTAGAATCGTGGTTGGGAAGGAAGGATAGTCTCCAAATGCTGCCTTGAGTATTCTTATGTCAAGCGATGAGAGGTAGAAGTGGAGGAGAGCTTCATAGAAAAAAAAGGTGAATCGTTTCGCGTGTTGTGCGAAGCAGCAAGAGACCTATTTCGATGTGATCCGGCAGGGTATGGATCTTGAGCAGGTGTTGAAGGCGCTGTGGATTGGGCTCGGGAGCTTGCTGAAGCACCTTCAGCCGATGAGGAGCTAGTACCGTCTGCAATCTTTGCGGCTTGATTTCGGGCGCCTGGTATTCTGGATGTCTCCGTGGCTACGGCTGAGCCAGATCTCTCATACTGAGCAATGACAGAGCCCCTTGATGACGACTGACCAGATCTCTGAGCATGTTGGTGTACGTAGTGCTCGGGCATTTCATCAGTATCCGTTCGATATTCAATAGGTGGACGTCGAGGCTTTCTTTCTCTCGGTACTTGAGGCGCACTTGGTGGATTACCAATACCTTCAATTTTCCTTGTCGCTTCGTCAATAGACGCGAAAGCTTTCCTTGTCCACTGAGAATCTTCGCCAAACATCAATTCATCCTCTCTCTCTTGCTGCCGTAGCTCCTCAACTTCTTCGTCGTATTGCTCCATCATGTAGTCCTCACTTCCTTTCATGATCCGAGCGTAATCCATAACCTCTGCAGCTGAATACCAAGGTATCTCTTCCGTATTCTCAAGCATCTCAGCGCCATCACGAGGCAAAGCAAGGGTGCTTCCAGGTCTCCTAATCAGAAGTCTGAGCACAACGTCGGTCCCTTCCTGAGGACGTTCGCCTTCCTGACCAACAAACCACCGCACAGGCCGCGTCTCGGAAATATAAATGATGTCGTAGCATATTGGGCACTTCTTCCATCTAGCTCGCTTCTCTGGGATGGGATTTGTGTCATCAGTAGAGTGCATGTAACGTATGAGACATGGCAAGCAGAATATATGGCCACATTTCGCCATTCGGGGAGCCACTGGTTTTGACAAGCAGATAGGACAGTTGGTGGCCTGCGATTGCGCGGAAACCAAGATCTGCAAGACATTATCCCAATCGAGGTGTACATCCGCGTCAACGGCTTGGGCACGATAGTCACCGGAAGGTTTGACAACGAAGCGATAGTTGGCATGAATGTATCTTGTACTTTGTCAGTACTGTGTGAGGAAGCTTGAACCTCATGGCATCAAACCTGATCTTGTCTTGGGCGTGATAACCAGAGCCCACTCCCCAGGTTGGGTTGCGTCTAACGTTCCGCCCAAAATGCTGTTGAGAATTATACTGCGGGCGAGGAGGGAGACTAAAGTTCATGAGATGTGTGATCGACGTTCGACCTTTCCGGCTACTGGTCGATTGCATGGCCGCCTACTCTGATCAGCCATTGGGCCAGTCGAAGTTTCGACTCGTTGATCGCTTCCTGAGAAGAGCACTCACGGACTCAGCAGCAGCATCCTCATCCGCGAGCCTTGGACGACGTTGATTTTTATGTTGCTTGCGGTTCGCTTGACTGTTTCTCGCGCTTGATGACGTGGATCGGTTCTGTGAGCCAGCCCCGAAACTACCTGAACCTCCAATCCGCTTGTGTGAATGGCCCTCTGTCGCTGAAGAAGATGAAGCTTGTGATTGTGCAGGTGATGGGATCTGTGCTGAAGCAGACGCGTTCTTGGACGTTGACAACGTAAGTGCTGGGTTCGACAGCATCGCGGTTCATAGTCGAGAATCTCTCAGATCAATGCAAATTGCCACCTATGTCAGATGACAGACTATCTAAGCTCGAGTATAGCAAATACTGTGACTCTGCTCTGACCCTCGGGGATATGTAGTCCCCAGAGGGGTTGGATGTTAGTCACATCACGAACATGAGGGGCCAAAGGCGATCCGCCCAAAGTCTGAAAAGTCTTGGCAAAACGGTCTCATCGCAGCCTCGAAGAAAACTCCCGGCACAGCAGACAGCTGAAAGTCTTCACTTCACAGCAACTCGTCACACTAGTCCACTTCGAACCCTTTGTAATACAGCTGACTATTGTTATTGACGTCTCATTCCTATTGTCGATTCATCAGACTATTGTTAAATTTAATCCTGCGAAGGCGCGTCCCCATCGGTTTCGGGGTTCTCCATCTTTCCAGTACGCCTGCTCTATTCCTCTCCCTTAAGACCGACGACACACACTTTCAAGGATGTTAGAAGTACTGACAAAAAACCTTGCAGGACTGCTACGACTAAGCCAAGATCAAAATGAACCTCTTGTTGGCGCTTGCGAAGACTAGCAAGAGTTAAGGAGAAGAGCGCTCGGAGGAGCGCAACTCTTCCACATCTTTTCGCCATGAATCAACACCAGCCTGTGCTCTCACAGGTTCCTCCTGCCGTACCCTTCCCAAATGGGCGACCTGGTCAAAATGTTTCATACAGCTCATCACCATATCCTCCACACCCTTCCATGTACCCGGGGTATCCATATCAATATCACATGCCGTACCGACCGGCTCCTCAACAATGGCAACAACAATATCCGATGCACATGGCCATGGGAAGGGGCTATCCACAATATCCTCCGATGAATCCTTACGCCCAGCCCCAGCATTATCCAGTCATGAGACCATCACCCCATCAACATCCCTCATCTTCCTCTGTTCATTCAGGCCAAGGCCTACTCTCACCCTCTCCAGCCAATACTTCGCCGTACACCCCTATGATTCCACCACCACAAGCTCCCAGCCCTCAAAGAATCGCTCCAGCGCCTCCTCCTGCGCCTAGGGCACCTTCTCCGGTACCTACTCGGACGACCTTCTACCCTCCACTTCCTTGGCAGTCTTTTGAGGGCGATTTTGCAGCCCAAAAATCGAGACGAAGAAGAATATTTGACGCTCAATCAGACAACATACCTGTCGTGCTACCACCACGACCAGATGCCAGTGAGCTGTCCATGCAGGTCGAGCCAGACCCTCCCACCAAGACCGAAGCTCCTATTCCTGAAAGACTACCTTCCGCAGGGCCGCCAAGCCTTGAAACACCCCCGACATCTCGACCACCTTCTGAGATAGTGTCGACACAACCTACAACTCCCTCGTCCGTCGCACCTCCTCGTCAAATTACACCCAAAGCTTCCTCTACTGCGCCATCAGCGGTACCTGCAGTCTCTATTCGACCAGCAGTGCCGAATATTCCTCTTCCAGCTCGTGCGTCAAAACAACCTAGTGGAAGCGTGGTATCCGAGACCACAAAACCTTCAGAACTATACGTCGACAACACGGGCTTGACACAAGACTCTACTACAGTACCTGAAGAAGCCAAGCCGGCGCCGGCCAAAGTTGCTCCCAAATCATGGGCCGATCTCGTCAGGACCAAGGCTGCCCCTGCGTCTAGTCCCGCAAGCTCAGCAGCCGCTACATCGAATGGAAATGCCCACAAGAATGAATTATTTGATTCGAAGACGAGTTTTCTTGTAGACGTGCTAAAATCCTATAATGTCAAAGAAGGTACCGACAAGATATCCTTCCTGGAACCTCGTGGTCTCGTCAATACTGGCAACACGTGCTTTATGAATTCTGTGAGCTCTACTTGATGACTATCTAGTCTATACTTCAATTTCTGACAATCCCTCAGGTTCTGCAAATCCTTTTGTTTTGTGTCCCATTCTATGCGTTTTTGGAAAAAGTTGGCAAGCAAGCAGTACATAGCTTCAAGAGTGATACCCCAATGATGGATGCTATGTGAGTTACAGATGAGTTACTTCGCAGTGTGACTACTGATCAAGCATAGGATAATGTTCATGCGAGAATTCAAAATCATTGATGCGACTGTATCTGTTGAGCAGCTTCGCATGCGTCTGAAGGACAAAGAGCTTGAGCAGTACGGAGAATCCTTCGTTCCTGAATTTGTCTATGCTGTGATCAGGCATGTACCACGCTTTGCCTCTATGCGCGTAAGTTCATACACTTGTTTGACGCCAAGCGCTTGCTAATCGAAACAGCGCGGTCAACAGCAAGATGCTGAGGAATTCCTTGGCTTTTTACTTGAGGAGCTGCATCTTGAATGTAGCCGAGTTTTGAATTCAGGCGGACCAAAATCTGCAACCGGCGCTTCATCTCCCAGCGAAGGTGTAAAGTCGCCACAAAGTTCAAGTAGCGGAATAGCAGTAGTCGACGAAGGCATGTGGTTAGAAGTCGGCCCAAAGCAGCGAGCCGCAATCACACGTTCATCTGGCGCCATTACGACCGAGTCCCCAGTCACGAAGATTTTCGGGGGCAACCTCCGATCAGAATTGCGTATTCCCGGGAAGAAGAACTCCGTAACTCTCGAGCCATATCAACCTTTACAGCTTGATATTGGTGCGCCGCAAGTGAACAACATCGTTGATGCTTTGAAGAATCTCACCAAGCCGGAAACATTGCACGGTGATTTCGAATCCCCGCGCGGACCCGGTTCCACTGCAACTAAACAGGTCACCATCGAAACGCTTCCAGAGGTCTTGATACTTCACCTCAAGCGCTTCCAGTACGACAACACGGGTGGGGCACAAAAGATTTGGAAGAAAATAGGCTACCCCCTTGACCTAGAAATTCCCAAAGAAGTCTTCCCCCAGCATAAACGCGGTGGACTTGTAGCTCATGGAGGTCTTCCCAAATATCGTCTTGTTGGTGTCGTCTACCATCACGGCAAAAATGCAGGCCTTGGTCATTACACCGTGGACGTACGACGACAAGATGGCCGCGAATGGATTCGTATCGATGACACGGTGATTAAGCGGATTCGCAGTGACGACGTGGCAGCAGGTGGCAGCGAAGAGGACCCAAAGCTTCTGGCGAAAGCACTCGAACAACATAAGAATGACCAAACCACAAATAAAGGTGGCAGCGTCTACGACCAATTTACTGTAGACGAGGACGAGGATCAGCCGAAGACCGAGAAGCCTTGGAGTCATGTCCATGAGAATCTCAATGACGTATCAGCAGGCAAGAAGCGATCAGCTGCAGTCAATGGTAACCTCACGCCGAAGGCCTCTAGCTCAGGAAAAGCGACGCCAGTTGGCAGGCATACTTCGGTCAAGGACAACAAAGTCGCCTATATCTTATTCTACCAGAGACTATGATTCAAAAGAGCATCATGACCCCTAAGCGTGACTCTTAGGCGGCAGCTAGGATCGAAGTCGACTTAGTAGGTTCTATACAGCTAGGTATGTGAAGGGGATGAGATGGACCAGACAGTGTGAAGATGGTGGTCCAAATTTTGCGTGCCATCTATCGCTTTTTCTTAATCTATCGAAGATACCCAAGAAGCAAAAGGCGAAGATGAAAAGAGAAAAATTCGATCCAAATGTGTACAAGCCTGTGCCGAGTCAGTGACACATGTATATGTTCTGCATTTTTTGTCCCTGCGCGACCAAATATAGGTTTCAGGTAGTATGAATAGGGTCGTCCGTTGTTGAAAGAGACAGTTGAGGCTCACGCTGACTTTGGTTGACATCCCTGATGGTTTTCGAGATCTTTGAGTGTACATAGTTATATCCGACCGCAAACTTTTGGCCCTGTTCGACTTTCCCAGCTCCAAATCAGATTGATTAGAGGCACCAAATTTTACCCTTGATCACTTCTAAATATCTTGTGCCCTTTCAATGCTCATGAAAAGACATTGACCGCTTTAATCAGTTGTGCATAATCCGGTCCACCAATAATTAGGACAGCGCAAAACCTCATAAAAGCTCACAGCTCAATCTTGGTCCTGATAACATTCTCCGCCAACGGCCCTGCAACAAACAACCACCCCTCCTTCCTACCCTCATTCTCCCGCGGATCGATGGCTACGAGGACTGCTGTGCTAGCGGTATGGATGACACGTCCATCATCCTGAAAAATCAAATGATGTTCCCACCCCTTCTTCCCTTTCTCATCTCTCCCCTCCCCCTCTAGCATCCCGTCCCTTCCTCCACCCTCCGCTTTCGCCGTCCTCTGGACCAACCATACACTGACTGGCTGACTCTCATCCTTGGGAAACCCCATCGCCCTTGTCAAGCACGCCAACACATACCCACTCGCATTCCGCCCCCCACTCTCCCGTACATACGGATCTTCGAAATAAAATGGATTATCCACCGTCGTCTTCAATCTCACCTGCTCCGTGATCTCTAGCGTCTTATCATCCCTCGGCCGCAAAATCGCCATCATCCCTGCCACCGCTCTCCCTAGGACCACTTCGCCATTGGGCCCATGTCCTAGCCCATTCGGATTGTGGGTCTCCCTCAGCGCGACCTTCGCGTCCACGCCTTCTGTCCCGCTCGAAGCATCTAAAGATGCCCAATGCACGTACACGACATCAGACCACCCGGCAAACTCGTGGCCGCCAAATTCCTCAATCTGACGCATTAAGCCGCCGCGGTAGTAGTGGTCGTTTGTCACATAGATCTCGTGCTCGTTAACGGCGTATATATCGTTTGGCGTACGGATTAAAGGGTGAGTTACCGAGCGAAGGTGTGTCGTGCTACTGTTGCCTATCGTGTACTTGAATAATTCGACCTGTGACCGCGCGGCGGGGATGTCAACGGCGGCGTCCTTTATCCCGGCCAGATGAGCTGGATTCGGCAGATGGTTGATGGCGAGGATGTATACCGCCTCCGGCTCCGAGGGGGAGTGTAAATGTCGATGCCATGAGTCACAAACGGTCCGGAGAAGTTTTCGAGCTCTAAGACAGTTTTCTCCGTGGTGGAGGGATCAATGGTGAAGATCTGCCCCGTGCTGAGGTTGTGCGGGTCAGCGTAATTGGCGGTGCCAGGGAACCAATTGCTGCGGGACCGGGGGTCCGTTTCTGCAACGCCGAAGATCAGGTTGCTGGCGGCATGGTAGTGGATGTCTTCGCAGCCGTTGGTGTTGGGGATAGTGGTGAGGTGCGTCCCGTGGACGTTGCGGATAGTGGAGGGGGGCGAGAGAAACCCAGAACTTCGTACCGCCAGAGGAAAGCATCTTTTAGGAGGTAGATGAAAGAGACGGAGATGGAGAGAAGGAGGATGAGAATCGAATACAAAGTATTTCTAGCCATAAGAAAGATCAAACGAACGAGCTACTTGAACGAGGTATTTCTCTCACCCTTATTTCTGCAGATCAGTGCACGAACATCATACACGGGTCTTCAGACAACATCAGTTGAATACAGGCTATCGAGACTTCGATATTTGGCATAGCTCAAGACACACAGATGGTATAAAATCTGGTGTTCCCAATGCTATGACGTCTTGGGAATGACGAAACGATGTATCAATGGGGTATTTTTCCATTCCCGATTATGCTGCCACTACTTTGACAAGAGCAGTCCAGAGATGTCCCAGAAGAGACACTTACAAAGGAAATCGTAGCATGTGTAGACACGTCCTCCCAAATTGACTGAATAGCACTCAGCCTGAAAGGTGGCTCTGCTGAAATTTACTGTCATAAGGAGCTCTAAATGACAATCATAGGGAGCCAGGCCCTGGAGCATACCCTATAGACCGATCTCTGGGGAGAGATCATTAGGGGGCCATGTCGGGGGAGCTTATGCGCTAGCGTATCGTATTTAAATTACACTTAAACGCGTACCTATCGCGAATTTCTTTGCACTCATTCGATGTTGATAAAGCCTTGCTTTTACATCACCTCTATCTGTTGAACGGTCGCCATGGCGGAAGAGGTCAAAATCGATAGAGAGCTTTTTCACAGCCGTCTCTCTCACCTGATCTCTACTTGGAAGAATGACAAACGATCATCAACCGACGCGTTGTTTGCTGGAGCTGGCTCAATAGTGATAATACTTGGGAAGAACGAAGAAGTTCCAACATATCACAAAAGTAATGCTCTGCATGTAAGGGGGAAAAATTTCGTGCTGATCTCGAAGATATATTGCTGACACACTGCAGTCATGGCTACTGGGCTACGAATTTCCAGCTACTTTGATGGTATTCACGCCAGAATCCCTCACCGTTGTCACAACTGCGAAAAAGGGTACATGACTCATACTCAGATCACACAAAGCCTAGCTAAATCGATCATACAGCAAAACATCTTGAAGCGCTGAAAGGTGGCAAGATTCATCTCGAAGTTCTGGTGCGAGGCAAAGATTCAGAAGAGAATGCAAAACAGTTTGAAAAGTGCCTAGATGTCATCAAATCTGCCGGAGTAAGACCTATGATCCAACCCTTGGGACTGTCGACTGAATACACATAGAAAAAAGTCGGAACCTTACCAAAAGATACTGCCGCGGGGCCGTTTGCCGATGAGTGGAAGAAAGCCCTTGGTGATGTTTCAAAGGACGTCGAAGAGGTTGATATCTCCACGGCACTATCCGCTGCGGCTTTCTCCGCCAAAGATGAGACTGAGCTGGTAGCCTGGAGCCCAACGTCATGACTATCAAAGGCTAACTCAAAATCAGCGTTCAATGCGCAACGCCTCGAGAGCATGCACAGGCATGCTAACCGAATACTTTGTGGAGGAAATGTCGTCGATACTGGACGAGGAGAAGAAAGTCACCCACAAGAGCTTGCAAGACAAGATCGATGGGAAACTCGACAATCCCAAGTTCTTCAAGGGTCTCAAGACAAAATTACCTTCCGATTTTGATAGCAGCCAGCTTGATTGGGCGTATGGCCCCACTATCCAGAGTGGTGGTCATTACGACTTGAAATTATCGGCGCTCTCGGACGACAAGAACCTTCACGCTGGCATCATCATTGCGGGACTCGGGCTACGTTACAAGAGTTATGCTTCGATGGTCGCGCGAACTTTTATGGTGGATCCGAACACGTCTCAAGAGCAGAATTACAAATTATTGAGTTCGATACAGGATATGCTGATACGTGAGGCCCGGGAGGGTGTAGTAATCAGAGACCTTTACAACAAAGCTATTGCCCTTATCAAGAACAAGAAACCGGATCTAGAGAAACACTTTTTGAAGAACATCGGTGGAGGTGTGGGCTTTGAGACTCGAGATCCAACTCTTGTCATCAATGCACGAAACACAAGGCAATTGAAAGACGGCATGACCTTAACGTTGGCTCCTGGGTTCACCGATCTCTCGAACCCGAGCCCACAGGACAATAAGAGCAAGAATTACAGCCTCTTCCTCTGCGATACGGTCCGAGTCCTAGGCAAGCAGGATGACGCAGCCAATTTCACAAATGGTGCTTCCAGTGAAATTGGTACTGTCTCGTTCTATTTCAAAGACGAAGAGGAAGACGAAGCGCCCAAGGAAAAATCGAAGAAGAAAGACCCAAAAGTCGGCGCAGTTGCATCCAACAACATTGTGAAGACCAAACTTCGAGATAACCGTGGAAAGCAAACCGATGATGGTGCGGAGGCTAGGCGGCGTGAGCATCAGAAAGAGCTTTCCGAGAAGAAACAACGCGAAGGTGTCGCCAATTTCAGCGAGGCGACTGGTGATGCCAACGGGGTTCAACAGAAGAAATTCAAGAAATTCGAGTCTTACAAGCGGGACAATCAGTTTCCTTCCAGAGTGGGTGAGTTGGCCATTGTAGTCGACGAAAAGGCTTCAACAATTGTTCTGCCCATCATGGGCAGACCGGTACCTTTCCACATTAACACCGTAAAAAACGCTAGCAACAGCACAGAGGGAGAATTCGCCTACTTACGAATCAATTTCTTGTCGCCAGGCCAAGGCGTTGGACGCAAAGACGACCAGCCCTTTGAAGATCCTACAGCTCACTTTGTGCGGAGCCTTACTTTTAGATCGACAGATGCTAATCGTATGTCGGATATTGCGGATAAAATAACTAATCTCAGAAAGGCAGCGGTACGCCGTGAGCAGGAGAAGAAGGAGCTGGAGGATGTTGTAGAGCAGGACCAGCTCAAAGAGTTGCGACGTAGGTCGCGGACGACCATTTCTGAATACCCAGCTAACAGTAAGCAGATGCAAGGCCACAGCACCTCGATAATTGCTACGTACGCCCAGGCTTGGAAGGTAAACGGATAACTGGCGAGGTCCAAATACAAGCGAACGGCCTGCGCTATTTCGATGCTCGTGGCCAGCGAGTTGACGTTCTATTCAGCAATATCAAGCATCTTTTCTTCCAACCCTGCACTCACGAACTCATAGTCATCATCCATGTGCACCTTAAAGATCCTATCATGATTGGTAAGAAGAAGGCTAAAGACGTGCAATTCTACCGAGAAGCCACGGACATGGCATTCGATGAGACCGGCAATCGGAAGCGCAAACACCGCTATGGCGACGAAGAAGAATTCGAACAGGAACAAGAAGAGCGTCGACGCAGGGCACTACTCGACAAAGAATTCAAGAATTTTGCAGAGAAGATCAACGCAGCTTCTCCCGACACAGGCACGGACATTCCATTCCGAGAACTTGGCTTCAACGGAGTTCCTAACCGCTCTAATGTCCTCATGCAACCAACACAAGACTGCCTTGTCCAGCTCACAGAACCTCCATTCACAGTCATCCCCCTGGACGAGCTCGAAATCGTCCATCTCGAACGTGTCCAATTCGGCCTCAAAAACTTCGACATGGTCTTCGTCTTCAAGGACTTCCATCGGCCCCCAGCTCACATTAACACCGTCCCCGTCGAAGCTCTCGAGAATGTCAAAGACTGGCTCGACAGCGTCGATATCTCCTACAGTGAAGGCCCCCTCAATCTTAATTGGAGCACCATTATGAAGACCGTTACTGCGGACACCCACCAGTTTTTTAGGGATGGCGGATGGAGCTTCCTCACGATGGAGAGCGATGATGAGGAAGAGGAGGAGGAGGATGAGGAGAGCGCGTACGAGATGAGTGAGAGTGATTTTGGGGCGAGTGAGGAGAGTAGTGCGGACAGTGAGTTTGACCATGATGCTAGTGCTGATGAGGGGGATGCTAGTGATGATGATGAGAGTGGGGAGGATTGGGATGAACTGGAGAGGAAGGCGAAGAAGAAGGACCGGGAGGGAGGATTGGATGATGAAGAGAAGCCGAAAAAGAAAAAGAAATAGTTCGGTCATGCTTCTGGGCGTTGGGGCTCTCTTCCGTGGGCTTCACATGTTGCTAGGAGATGGTTGATTTACTCATGGCAACCAAGGCAGATTGAATGGGAATTACTAAGATACCATGTGTTTGACTAGAATGATATTTGACATTGGACTTGTCATCATGATCATTGACATCTTTACATGATTTCCATTTGCTTCGTACGTTGCGAACGTTTATTATGCTAACCTTCTACAATGCTCCCAAAATGCAGCTCTCGGCACTCAACGATGCTATGGAGACATTCACAGGACATACAACCAATAGAGTAGATACGAACGTAGTAACCGCCGAAGCTTTCACCTCGTCGCTTTAGCAACCTCATCAGCAAATACCCACAACCCGCCTCTCAACGCTTCCTCCCTTCTCTCCTCTACCTTCCTCCGCTCCATCAAGCGCGCCTGCTCCCTCAATTCTTCGTTCTCCTGCGTAGACGGGAAATCCGTGTCCCAGAAGCCTGGCGGCTCGGCTGCCTTCGAAAATGTCTGCCGATGCTTGCCGAACCTGTCTTTCCACTGCTGACTGCGCGCTTTGTGAAGCAGCTCCTTCTTCTCAGCTGGGGTGATGGTGGAGAGGGTACGCTGGTAAGAGGGGCCGAGGTAGTCTTTTAGGAGCTTGTCGTCGTTGTCGCTGGTGGTGAGTGGGTTGTTAGTGGAAGAGGAAAGAAAGCCGCTGGCGTCAAGGAATTTGTCAATTTCTTTGCAGCGTTGGCAGTTGGGATCTGTGCAACCGCCGCGGGATTTCTTCTCGTCGTGTCGACGGAGGGATTCGTGGAAGGCGAAGGAGCTGTGGGCGGGGTTTGGTTTGAAGTCTTCGAGTTTGAGACGTTGAAGGGGACGCGCGCGGAGGGGCTCATCGTCAGGTTGGATGGAACCAGATCTCAAGATATTTGGTGTCGATTTCCTAAGATATATTTTGGGGTTGCGAAATTTGGATGCTAGAACTTGGGCGGGTTCGCTGCCTGGCTGAACTATAGCTTTAGACTGTTTTGCAGGTGCGGTCTGGGGCGTCCTAAGCGAAGCTTTGGCCCCTGGGGTAGTCGCTGTGGGCATCACTTTCTTGGTTTCTTGATTGTGATCCGAGATTAGAGGATTCTTAGGGGGTGAAGGGTCATTCAAAAGCTGGCCGAGCCGCTCGTGACGGTTGGGATCCTTAGAAGCTACTTTTACTGTGACGCCCTTGCCCTCCTTGATAGTTTTCGAGGTGCCGGATGGCACTTTTGGGGACGTGAGGCCCTCTCCGTCCTCTGCTAGCATGGGAACTGCAGCAGCTCCATGGTCACGCCGGCTGGGAGGAGTACGTCGCCCCTCGAGATGCTTGCTATGACTTGTCCATGGCAAGGTAACCGAGCCCAAAGTGGTCGTCATGCCAGAGCTAAATTCGTCGTCTTCGTGTCGGTGTTGTCCGGAGAGAGTCGTCAATATGCGTGGCGTCTTTGGTGAATCCGTGGTATTTACTCTCGCTAAAGATCTTTTTGCGTGTACACGTTGGTTATACGCATTCTGTTGGGCTATTTGGGCTTCCTTTCGAGCTCGTCTTAACTGCTGCTCTAAGATCTGAGTTTCACTTTCAATGCTGGTCGTATCTTGATCTGGAAGTATCAACTTATGGGAGACAGACAGTGGCCCAGCCTCGTCATGAATTTCTTCTCCCGTAATCAGCGTTGGGTCTTGCTCTTCCAGATTTTCATTCCATGCCATTGTAGACGATCGCATCACTTGCTCAAGCCTTTGCCTCTTTCGCGGCGTGTAGAGCGTTCCCTCGACATCATCTAAGTCCAGGCTGTCGCCTGCGTTGTTTCGCTGGTTGACGAGTTTAGAAGGTTGTAGGGGGCTACTTGAGAGCAACTCGACCTTGACACCATGTTTTCTTTGGGCAATTGGGTGAGCCACCCGATCTTGGTGGATATCAATGCGTGGCTCTGGCTCGTTTGATAATTTTTTGCGCTTCAAGGAGCGTTCAGAGACAACGATCGGTGATGAGCCTTCTGAATGTTCTACTTTCTCAGGCCGTGCCTCTAGATGAACTAACACATCTTCACACCCAACACGGGCTGCGTCTTCTGCTTCTAGTTCAGTAACGTCGAATGTTTCTGCAAGCTCATCCACCACTTCGTCTTCCTCTTGATGGATTGCTGTTTGAGTTGCCGCGAAATTAAACGCGACTTCTTCGCCACCGGCATCAGCACCTAGCTTTACGTTTCTTCGCGCGTTCTGGTGAAATGAAGTAGGCCTAGACGAGTTACCTCCATCGGAAGAGGTCGGCGGGCATGTTGGGGGCGCAGAGTCCCTTGGAGACTTTGGTTCGAGACTGGGCTTGCTCGATGACTCCCCATTCCTTCTGCTTTTCTTTGGTGAATGCCGCCGATGAGGTTGTCGCTCGATCCAATCACGATAGTAGGCTCTCCACTCTTTTTGTATTGCTTTGTATTTTCGGATTCTAATCTCCAGCATTCTTTTTGCCGTATTCACCTTTCGGAAATCCTCCTTGCATAGTAGAAGCTCAGCCTCGACTTCTTTCAGTCTGACTCCAAGCAATGCCGAGGAGACCGCCTCCCCAGCTCTGCCAGCATTGTGCTGTTTCTCATCTTCGAGCTCTGATACCCGAGCTTTCAGCGCGTGAATATCTTGCTGATATCCATTCCTCTCAGCGTCAAAGGCCGCATCATCTAAACAGCCATTTAGACAGGTTTCCCGTCGTGACAATGGTGGAAGTAGGACGAACGAGATTTTTGCTCTTGGGCAAGCTCTGCTTTGACATCTGCGATGTGCTCATGCAAGGCTATCTGAAGGTTTTGTTCGAGGCCATTCAGTGTCTCCATATGTCTTTCAGAGTAAGATCGTCATGCGCAGAATGTTGATGCAATTGCATCGACCAGACGCCGACGCGGCGGCAGTGGACGTGTGGCGGAAATAGCACGGGTATAAGAGCAGGTTTCTTGGCGAGGGCCGGCGCGTCTCCTTCTTGAAGTGGCCGTGTTTCCTCGACGTTCAGAGTACTCTTCTCATACTGTCTTGTCTTGAAGGTATGTGTCAACGTCTATATGCCATATGTGATTATCTGCCTATATTACACATCGAAGCGTAAGATGGCCAATGTTGGCGTTCACTCTCATCGGCCTGGCGGGCCCTCGGTGCTCATCAAAGTCCGCGCCAAAGCCACTCTCGCGTACAAATACAACATCAATACTTTTATTTTCAAAAATAAAGATATATAATTCTGGCGTCTCTTTCTGCTGTCTTCGAAAAAAAGCCCCCTAACATTCCCGGAATGACTGCCTCCCACACCCCTGCAGCCTACCCAGGCGACAACCTCATCCCCGTGGCACCCATGCTGTACGATCAATATCGGGTCATAGATGCTTCAGCTTCTGATATTTGGCCGTGGATTTTGCAGCTCGGCGCAGGTCGCGGAGGATGGTATCTCACCACGTTCTGGGAGCGCTTCTTTCCCGCAGGATGGACAGCTAGCAGAAGGATCGAACCGCAGTGGCAGACGCTGGTGGTGGGGGATAGGGTCAGGGACTACGGTAAGTCTGTATCAATTTGCAGGGAATGTGTCGACTTTGTGTAGACGTAAATGAACGGAGACTTGTGAGACTCGGGTGAATTGGGAGAAGAGAGCATTGGCCGCGCTGACAAGAGGATCATTTCAGGCAGGGATAAGTGGTTTAATGTTATGGAAATCGAAGCACCAAGGGCTTTGATATACAGGAGCGAAAGGTACGGATGTGTCTTTTCTTGGGCGATTCTGTTGGAAGATGCAGAGGGGCGGGAAGGGTACTCAACTGTGCATTTGAGGTTTAGGGGAGCAATAAAAAGCGAAGGGTGGAAGCGGTGGGCCATCGTCTGGGGAGGGGGGTGCTAGATCATTGGACGACGAAACCAATGCTGGCGGGGTTGGCAGAGAGGGCGGAGAGCCCATGAGTAGTAAGTGGTCTCGTAGGATCACATACATCCGGGGTACATTCTGAGACAACGCAAACCTTCTCTGCAAAATCAAGTATTCGAAAAAGGGTTCTTGAAGAGGTTTTGCGAGCTGCAAAAGCCATCCCTAAGTTTTCTGCGAGGGGGCACCAGGGGGTGGCCCTCTTTGATCAAAGTTTTGCCAAAGATAATAGGCATTTACGTGGCTTGCTGGGTTTTCTTGCCACGAAGTTGCTCCCAATAGCCATTATGAGCAATCGTAAATCCTTCATAGCAGCTAGCTAACTAGGACATCTACCGATAACGCTCGAGTTGTTATCCTCGGTAACGGTCACTAGCCAAGAAAGCCTTGATATTGGGGCGCTCCTCTGTCGCATTGACGAGAGCCTTGAGTCTTGGATACTCCTGAAGACCCTTCCCTCCTTCTTGTGTCAGATTCTCGTCGTGTAAGATCTGGTAGAGGACGATATCGGCATAGGTAAAGTTCTGGCCCAGGATAAAAGACCCGCTTTTCGAGTCGTGAGTTGCCAAATGCGACTGAATGCCCTCTAGGAAACGTTTACGGTCGCCTTCTTGGTGCTTTGGATATGTTTCTTGCTGGTTCGGATTGAGGAAAGCGGCGAGGAAAAGCGTCCGCCCTTGAAGCAACAGTCACTCATTGTTGCAAACAAAGCGAATGAGGTCAGAGCTTACAGTCCGAAACAACATCAGTGATTGCATCAATCCAGTATTCCTCGTCTTCACTTTGCCCTCCGTATTTCCCCAGTACTCGCGCAAAATGCCTGAGGATGGCATATGACTGTGTCAAGATCTTCCCGTTCAACTTGACCACGGGAATCGTCTTCACCGGGTTGAGCTTGGCGAGCCCCGTCTCCTTCCATTCAGGGTACTCTGGAAAACTGTAGCGCGTATCGTCATAGGCAATCTGGGCATCTTCTAGCAGCAAGCGAACAGCTTGCCCACGCCCACGTGATTGAAAGTCGAAATAGAGGATCTCAGGTATGCCACCCAACGCGTCATTGCCCTCCGATGGGGAAAGTGCTCGTTGGGTAGTTGGCATCTTTTACGCGATGTAATGAGTCAATCGTCACTTTCTTTAGAAGAAGGCACTATGTTCAGGCCTAGAAGGATTTGTAGCGAGGTAGCATAGGCTAAAGAGAGTTGGAAGCGAAAGATAGAAGGGCAGATGAAGATGAAATGACATGTCACGCTGGCCCTGCAGGAGCTTCATTTTCACAAACCCTGAGCTCGCTTGACAATGCAGCCTTGATAGCTTGTGATGTCATTTCAACATGCACACGTTTTCGAACGGAACATTTTCAAGCATCGGTGGCGCACGTGGCCCGACGCGAATCCGCATCCCACATGCACGCCATCCCACCGGCCACTACCCAAACAATTTGCCTGCCGTAACACAAGTGGCCAGAGTGGGACATCTACCTGATATTGAATATCCAAGGCTAGTGAGCCTTGCGGGTCGACTGATCGGACCTGTGGATGACACAGTGAAGCCTCTCAGCATCAGGAGATGACCCTCGTGCGGCCAACATCACGGACAATGTTTCTCTCAGGGATATGATGCCACTGTCCCCCGGTTTGCGGAATGGATCCCACTTGTAGTACAATATAAGTAGCAGTGCTTGGCTGCATCATGAGGATACATACCTGTTCCTGCATTCAGCATCCCCACCTCCTCAAGACCAAATTGCGCTCTAGACCTTTACACAATATGCGACCTTTCCTTGCATGCTTGGCATTGTTGCCACTACTTTTTACCTTCACATGGGCCCTCAATGCCGGAGAAGAACTGAAAGTCAGGACTACGCTGTCTCGCTTCGCCATCTTCGTTGACGACGATGACTTTGACCATTTGGACCAGATCTTCACCCCTGATGTCTACGCCGACTACGCTGGCTCCATCAATAAAGGCCTGCCCGCATTCGAGGCATTTCTGAGAAGGGGCCTCGGCGGTATCGTCTCCCAGCATGCCGTAAGCACAACTGTCATCGAGGATCTTGGGGATTCCCTCAACTCCACCGCGTATGTTACAGCCGGATTTTTAGGGCCAGGCAAGAATTCCACAACATGGGTTGGCTCAGCTGTGACACTGTATGGCAAGTACCATGACACATGGACCCGTGTTGGTAAGGATTGGAGAATCAAGCAGAGAATTTTTGAGCAATTCGTACGTTAGCCCAACCTGCATTCAGACAGGCATTTACTAACAATGGACGCCAGCCACCTGGATTCGTAGGCAATCCGGCCCTTATCCCGCCCCCGTGAGCTTCTGCGGGTAAGGAATAGCCTATTGGGTGACGCGAAATGGGCAATACTCGATGAGTAGAGACAAGGAGGTAATTTCAACGTACCGCGGATGAGGTGACAGTCTGTAAAATTAAAATTGTTCAACCAAAATGGCGGCGCTATTGAATTGGTAGACTTTTCAGTGCCTCTTATGCAATGTTTATGGCTTGCAATAAGCTCACCAAAAAAGAAAGATAGTAGCTTGATGGGTAATGCTACGAGCGTCGAGGAAAGCATGACTTGACGTTCTCCAGTGGGCTCTCTTTAAGGCTCTACTGGCGGCATTTATCCCTAAAGCAGAACCATTCGCGGGCATGCCCATTCGCGGCCCCTATTTCCGCTCCCATACCTTAGCGCCCGCTGTAAGACGTCAGCAAGATGGAACTCCGCACTCTTCATCGGCGCGGTAGATCCGTATTATGATCAATTGATCCGTCTCATACAGCACGATAATCTGCCTTCCCTTATTACTTGCTCCCACCAACATGCCTTCCCAATCGCCAGGCCCCACAGCTCTCACCCAAACATTCACCTACCCACCATCTTCTCCCCTGCCTTTTCGCATTCGCTACACTCGGCTTGGCCCTTCAGATGGCATCCCAGTGATCTTCATCCACGGAACGCCGTGGTCATCACGCCTCTGGGCTCCTTTTGCCCTCGCCCTTTCACACACAGGCCACTCGGTCTACCTGTTTGATAATCCAGGCTATGGGGAGTCACCAGCTCCGGAAGCTAGTGCTGAGTATGACATTACGAAAGATGGCGGCCTCTGGATGCAGACCGAGGTATTCGCGGCATTATTTGCGGAATGGGGCTTCCCAATAGCAGGAGGAGGGAAGCAGGAACAAGGAAGCGGCGGTACAAGAGGCAAGAAGCCACATGTGATCGCACACGACAATGCAGGGCTGTGTGCACTGAGAGCCAATATTGAGCATGGATGCGAATATGCAAGCCTCCTGCTCGTGGATGTTGTTGCAGTGGGGCCTTGGGGCCTGGATTTCTTCAAATTGGTCAATACGAATCAGGGAGTCCTTGAGGCTCTCCCGGGCAACATGTTTGAAGGAATCGTTAGGGGCTATATAAAACCCGGTGCATTCAAGCCCCTGAAAGAGGAGGTTGAGGATGATTTGGTGGGGTGGTGGGTCACTAAGGAGGGGCAAAAAGCGAAGGGGCCGGGACAAGCCGGCTTTGTGAAAGTCTTTGCGCAGGCAAGTGGAAGAGTTACTGAGGATGTGGAGGAGAGGTATAAAGAGGTGGTACAGAAAGGAGTGAAGGTCAAGGTTGTGTGGGGGAAAGAAGATCGATGGGTTCCTGTCGAGCGCGGAGAGAAGCTGAGGGAGAAGCTAGGAGGCGAGACGAAGCTTGTGGTCGTCGAAGAAGCGGGACATCTGATACAGCTGGATCAGCCAGAAAGACTCATGGTTGAGATTCTAACGTTCATACAAGAGGCGGGCAGTCCAAATACGTCCCAATGAACGGCAGCGATGAATGGAATGAAACTTTTCATTCTTAGCATGCGAGCTTGCTCTATGCGAAGCTGAAGCACGATAGACATACACTGTCGGACGTGAAAGGTTGCACCCATAAAATTAGCCGATCTCAGGGACAATTTCTAACAGGAGGGTCCAAAGTGCTCATAACGGGCTTCACAAAGACGAGGGTCGTTTTGTGATAGGTGGGTTCCTGAAGGATGAACCCCGGGTCATCCTACACAATGCCAAATCCGTCTGTTCGATATCCGCTATGGCGAAAGAAGTCTCTGAATTCCGCCGGCTTTACTGAACGAAGTATCCTTCAACAAAGCGATCATTGCACTAGATTACTATCATGAGCACGGTCACAGTTATGCCAAATACTTGAACCTCTTCGTCGCAGTAAGGACGATTTATGTTAGACTTAGGGATACAGCTTCTTAAAAGATATGATTCGAGAGTTCCAGAGGGTGGATTTGGGATCTACAAAAAGTCGAGCTTGGATTCACAGGTTTCAATTTTCCTTGAAATGGGATATTCATACAACTAACGTTCTATGCTTCAAAACTCCCGCGTCGTCATTGATCCATTCTGGGCCCAAAGCCCTTGGGGGAAATGCTTCCTAACACTAATGTTCGCTAAACCGACACTTTTCAATACTGGAAATATTCCGGGACTGTACTCCCAATGAAATGGATTTCTAGACCGTCTGTTTCAGTCGAACGACCAACATGTCGTCCAAAACCTTCAAAGCCTCCTTGATATCCTTGGTGGATGGAGTCTCAAGTACAGACTTTCCAGCCGTCATTGTCAACCGTTCGGGGGCTGGCTGTTCCAGATATGGCATCACCCGAGCCCTGTGAGCTGCTCTGAACACCTTCAAATGGTTCACGATCTTCTTGATCTCTTCCGCGATCGCTGAATCGGCTGTCTCATCCAGCTTGTTCCGAAAGCAGTTTTTCTTGAGTGAAAGACATAGATCTCTCTGGTTGGCTGGAATATATCTATCCATGTTCAGGTCCGTAAGATAACGGTCCATACCCAGGAAAGCATCTAGTGCTTGAAAGAAAAGGACGTGATTGCCGGAAAGTCCATCAAACTTGACGAATTCGCCGTCAATCATTCTTCCCACACCCCAGCCTTGGAAGCCTTGAACATAACTTAGCCACACTGAATGCGACACTTTAGACTCAGTGAGGTTCTGATAAAAGACCATAAGAAGATGTCGAACTCTAAAGGTCATGCTTTCCAAGTGTTGCAGGCACGTTTCCTTGTCACCTCTCTCGAAACAGATACCAGATTGAACCATGTCGTAATAGATCGGGAACGCCTGAGACATCATTAGCAAGGTCACAACATCAGTTTCATGGATGCGAACATACCAAAACTTCCAGATCGTAGAACATGCGGAAGAAGGTCTCCTCTGAGGAGGTAATCACGTCTGACATGCCGACGTTGATTTTATAGACTCTTTCGCCTTTCTCGTTGAAGTTGTGCAGAACGTTAGCCGTATTGTTGCCGGAGTCCGCCTCGACACCGAAGCTTTGCTGAAGATATGGCCATGGAACATTCAGTGACTCTGGAAAATCGACCGTTTTCTCAAGTTGAGCGACTTTAACAACCGGAATAGTTCCCCAACTATACTTTATTAGCCTTAATACATCTCATCCATGCGCGGGGAAGGTACCGATACGCGTGTCGGCAGACCGCAACGCAACAATAAAATCCGTTGTAAGCATCTCGGGGGCAGGCACTCCAGTCTCCAGCCTCGACGGCAGTCATTAGGTTTTGAACCTCAGTGACGTTGATGCGCTCCTGCAGAAGCTTTCGCATCAAAGAGCGGTATTTGCCACGTCGCTCTTGATTAATGTCATCATCTGTCGATGGCTCTGCGGCAGGCAACAAGGGAACACACTCCAGGTAAATATCTTTGTACGGCTGAAGCGCGGCTGGCCACGAATCATGGTTGGCTTTCGGCGGCCACGCTCCTGCTCCATCTTTGTCAACCAGGTCTGATAGGATGGACGCTGTCTCATGTTGTGCCTTCAGGACCCTCAAATCTTGGTATATGCGGCGATTCCCAGTCTCATCGATGTTTTCGACAGGCTTGCTGAGCTTTTTCCACGACAGAAGTGTCGTAAAAAGGGCTAGAGCACCAAGAAAGCCGGAGATACAAAGCAAGACATAGGGTTCGTTCAGCCGGGGCTTACTCAATGCAAATCGTAACATGCTGAATTGGAGGTAGGTGTCTAGGTGAATGTCGGAAGCAGCCTTCATGGTAGACGCAAAAGATTTCCACAATCCAGGATTCTGGAGGACCTGGGCGACCATGCAGTCTACCGTTCCCAGGCATACTATGTATGACATTGTCGAGATTGCGTCTCTTGGAGACGTCTTCGGTGAATATCGAAGCATCTTCAGTGTTGTGAGAGTGAAGTGATGAGTATGGGAAGGCAAGAGAAGGCAAGTGAGTCAGGTGATTTGAGGCAGGATCTACAGCCTGAGGAGTTGGAATATCAAGAGGACTACACACTTTATATGCTCAGTTTGAGCATCTACGGCAGTTGCAAGTAGTATCGACATACTTCCTGGCTATGAGGCTACCATATCACGTCAGTGGCATACCATTAGCGACGGCAGGATCATTGATGATGGTGTGATGGCGCTTTCTCCCGTCAGCCGGTCCGGCAGAAATCCTGATGGTTGTGATGTCATATTGTACACGTAAATGTGTCACAATCAGTGCCAAATTGGGTCGCAGGAAGATCCACGTGGAGAATGCAACCAGGTACGATATCGAGTGAAACGGAGGCTAGAGCTGAGAGTGAGGCAAATGCTTTACCTAAGGTTTAATATCCCACATACGTACAAGGCGTACAATCGGGGTCAGCCGTTACCTACAGCCTAGTGTAGCAGCATATGGGATATTCTAGAAGAATGCGAGCTCCTTCTAGTCTACAGGGGTACTTGGTGAAGCGCCGATCGTTGCTCAGGAGATTCCTTTGTCCTACAGCTGAGCGAATCGAGATCCTGTGGGTTCCGAGAGCTTACGGACGCAGGCATGGTTCAACATGAACAGAAGCTTTCTACACTAGTCACACGTTGGCGGAACATTTGTCTCTCCTGGGTGATTCCTCCGAATGGTCCAAGATACACATGCAATTCGCTTTGACCTCTTTCGCCAAATTGCAGAGAGTGGGCCCACCAATGGGTCAGGACATCGTGGGAGCCGGTTCTGTGCAATGTTTACGTCGTATCTTCCGCAAAGAACGTGGCATGCGTGTGAGTGGAGGTCCAAGTAAAAAATTCGCTGAAGAATGGAATGGAAGTCACTGACGGCTTGAAATCATCGTCTAATGGCATCAGCAGGGCCGCTTCGTGCACTGGCATCTGTGGAGATGGCAACTCAGTAAATCATCAAGCATAGAAACGGCGACTTTCTACATCAGCAATCATGGAGAAGACGACTTTCTGAATTGGCAAATACAAGCAGGGCATTGTTTTGAATCAATCGACACATGGTGTCCACCGCAGCCAACTATCAACATGGGAAGTGCCACATGGGAAAAGTCTGATTCTGATTGCTAGTCTTCCTGAGACTTGAACAGATTCTAGTCTGGTAGAAGAGTCTACTCCATGCTTCCCACTAAGACTTCCTTCCAATGGTAACAGTGTATTTCTGGTGCACACCCTCCTCAGACGCAAGGTCACGAAGGGCAGTCTCAGTCAATGTCCTGAGCTCATCTCCTGTGATACCTTCCGCCCCCAGCATTTTACGGAGCAGTTCAGGGTATTGTGGGATAAGTTTCGCCTGCACATATCTGCCCATAGATTGGCTGTTGGGTGTCTTGCTCGACGGGACGAATGAGAACTCAAACTCCTGAACGCTGACAATTTCCAAGCCGGCCTTTTTCATAAGTGGAGCTGCTCCAGAACCAGCATGGGTGGACAGACCAGACTTCTCAGCCGCCGAAACTACATGCTTATGCCAATCCCACTTATCGCTCAGGCACTCGGACGTGCCCACACGGTAGAATTTCCAGTCCAGGTCTTGGTGCTCAATGATTCCACCAGACCTCAAAGAGCGAGCCGTGGTGGAAAAGTATCGTGCCCAATCGCTGATACCCAGGAAAAGCATCCGGCCGAAGATGTAGTCGAGTTCACCGGGAGTAAAGATTTCATGGCTCATCACACTATCGTTACGTGGTTTCTGACTGTCGTTCTCCCGCTTGTCATATTCGATGTCCAAAACGTTCCCCACAGCCCAAGTAACGTTCTTTGGAGCCATTTTCTGCGCAGAGTCGGGGACCTCCGAAATGTCGAGGCCGTAGACTTTAGCAGATGGAAAGATGCTGGCCAATTGCACAGTTGCAACGCCAGTACCACACCCAACGTCAACCACCTTCGACACGTTGGTCATGGAGTGGATGGGAGCCAGACAAGGGAAGCCACCAATCATCTCAACAATGGCAGCCGCTTGTGCATCCAGACGATTCTGCTCAACGGAACTAGGCAGAGAGGTTTGGTCAGGTTAATTTTCCCAGACGGGAATAGGACGACTCACTCATTTGGAAGGACGTAAGCTGAGGTTGTGTTATGATACTTACGATCGCTAGAGCTGAAGGCCTCCACTGCTGCCGCCATTTTTTTGTGTTCGGTATTGAATAAGTGGTTGCAAGAATCAAAAACGATCAAAGAAAGTCTTCAAAGCACGTCTTTTCTACGATTCCATGATCTACCCAAGGACACATCGCCACAGGAGATGACATGTCTTACAAGTGCGGTGGCAGAATGTGGGATTCTCAACCACACCTTTAAAGTTTGCGGTCGAAGAAGGGACAATGTGAACAACGCGTCAGCCATGATCTACGGAGGTGGGCTCATGGCATTGCCATGAAGCAACGATGTTTCGAGCAATGTCGCGCCTAACCGAACTGAGTTAAGCTTGTATACAAAACGCCGGTATGTAATGATCTACATTCTCGACGGTGTAATTATCAATGCACGGGTCAGCCCAATAATCAGGCGACAAAAGCGGTCGAGCTCAGCTCCAGCAGCTGTCAGTACAGTTCAGCACTCTCTTACGGATCAGCATCCATCGTATGATTGTATTCACGCAGCTCTCTCTACCAATACTTGCCCAACATCCAGTCACCTGTCAAATTGAAACGTGGGTATACTTCCGTGCGAGATCGCTCGGATCTCAGGCAGACAGCACAGGGATCGCTTTGGTGCTAGACAGCACAGCGGCAAAGCACTGTAAATAGGGTCAGGCCCTTCTGAACAGCATATGCCTCGGCAAGGAACCTTGCCCCTGCGTAAGGTAACATTGAAATTACCCTGGGGCATCCTCGGAGCATTTGGCAAAGAGAAACTTCGACAAGCTTCCGACGGATCGCATCGCAGTTAGCATGCCGAGCATACCGAGCACGCCATTTCAATTTAGAGGATGGTGACGTTAGCATCATGTATGGCCTGGGGGGTTGGTGTGAGAAGGCAGGAGTAGGCCGCATGCAGATCACGTGCCGGCATCCCACATGAGGCCGAAGGGCGAAGGCGCGAGGCATTGACTCGTTACCTAAGCACTGGTGGCACTTCACACACGTCCGCAATAGGAAAGGGTGACTTGAAGACTTGGCGATTTGTGGACTGCACATCGTCATACCGACGCTGGAAGAATGAAGAAGTCGTAACATCGAACGTTCCATGTCCTTTTACCAGCAACTTCATACTCTCATCTCCTTAGGAGCCTCAGGTCCATCTACGCGTCCTACCTAATCGCTATCTCCGCCTCGAACTCGCGAAGATGTCGACGCCCAGCATTTTATCTTCTCCAAAGGTAGCCCGATTTCCGTTTCCATCAAGCGAGGAACTCCAAGATCTCCCGTCTACATTACATCAGCCCAAAGGCTTCCCCGGTAGCGGCCTCAGCAAGGAGAACTACAATGCCGACGCCTACACCGAGCCAATATTGGAGAAGGGCCCGTCTCCGCCCAGCGAATTACGGCAGAACCTGTTCATGATCTTCATCACCGTGACCCAATTAGTTCAAATGATTCCTCTGGGCGTCGGTATCAACTCAGGTCTTGCTATTGGTGAGGCTCTGGGCGCACCGCATATCAGCTCAGTATGGATTGTCGCATCGTATCCTTTGACTCAAGGAACCTTCGTGCTCATTGGTAAGTATTGTTCGGCAATGTCTGCCATGGGCAAAACGTGAGGGATGGGTTTGATCGCTAATACTTTCCTTCCAGGTGGTCGCCTTGGTGCTGTCTATGGTCACAAAGTCATGTTCACCGTTGGCTGCATATGGTGGGTGGTATGGGCTTTATGCGGCGGATTCGCCAACAACTTGGTCTCCATCTGCATCATGCGAGGACTCTGCGGTATTGGTGGAGGCTTGATGGTTCCCAATATCGTGGCACTGCTGGGCATCAATTTCCCGCCAGGGAAGAAGCGGAACCTTGGCATGGGGCTGTTCGGAGCAATGGCGCCTGTCGGTGCCGTCGGCGGTTCACTCGTTGGTGCTGTTATAATCCAGCTATCGGAATGGAAATGGGTGTTCTTATGGCTGTGAGTGGGCTCGTGCGCCTTCCATTCGGAAAGTCGCGCTAACGTTGGTAGCGGATTGATGGGTTTCTTGGTCTATGGAGCCGCAATCGTCATTGTGGAACAAGACGAAGCAGTCGATCCAAACGGGTCGATTGATTGGGTCGGCGCCTACTTGGGTGTCGCTGCCCTTATCCTCTTCAATTTTGTCTGGAAGTAAGGCATATCCTGGATCCAATAAGCTTCGGAATATTGACATGTTTGTAGCCAAGCGCCGCTTGTTGGGTGGAGCAATCCGTACGAGATCGTCCTCCTGATAGTGTCCGCCCTTCATTTCGCAGGTTTCTCCTATTGGGAGGCCAAAGTCGCCAAGGAGCCCATATTACCCTTCAATATCTGGAAATCACCCTCGTTCGGTACTTTAATGCTCGTCACCCTCTTTTCGTTCATGAGCCTTGGTATCTTCTTCTGGTACATGAACATATACATGCAAACCATCCGCGGCGACAGTCTCATCAAAGTTGGTGTTCAGTACCTGCCCCTAACCATCATGGGCTGCGCAAACGCCTTCTTCGCCGCCTGGCTTGTACCTCGTGTACCAGCCCAAGTCATTATGGGTATTGGCTGCTCGGCAATGGTCATCATCAATGTTCTGCTGGCCACCGTTCCAGCACACTTAACATATTGGGCGATGTGCTTCCCAGCTATGTTCATATCCGCCTATACAATCGACCTAATCACCACCAGCGCCCAGATTGTGGCAAGCAATACAGTGCCAATGGAGCATCAAGGCGTCGCAGGGTCCTTAGTTGGCACGTTGCTGAGCTACGGTATGAGCATCGGTCTTGGCTTCGCTGGTACTGTAGAAGTCAACACGTTCAAAAACGGCACAGATTTGTTAAGAGGCTATCATTCAGCTGCGTATCTAGCAGTGGGCTTGGCTGGTACGGCTCTGGTTCTCACTGCCCTTTTTATCCGTATTCCGAAGGATACGCGAGAAGGTTGGGGTGAGGACCAGGCGCCGGAGGAAATATGATAGATTTAATGTCAGGTGCGGGATTAGCTGGAAATGGACGTCTGTAGATTGCATGGTTAGATCCTGAAAATAGCATAGCCTTTACGAAGTATGACCTACATTATAGACAACTTTCAGATCTTTTGACTCCCAGATTACTTAGGTTACATCGCACCAAAACATTACCGTTCAAGTCAAAAGGCATAATCCGTAGAAAAGAGAAGGTAACTCTAAGTAAAATATCGTGTAAAAGTATTCCAGCGGTTTGTTTGCGGCATTTTTGAAGACAGTTTGAATTATCTAAATCGGGTTTTCATCCTTTTCGCCATCTACCGCTCTCCAAGAGAAATCTCTTGCACAATTTAAAATCTACATCGTCACCGTCTATACTGTCGCTCTACGATTCTCTTTCCTTCGTCTCCCCTTCTTCAATTCAAGAAAGTCTGAATCGAAAAAGGATCCACATTCTTGCCCTTGATCTTATTCGACTTCGTAAGGATGTCTGTCGCGTTCTTCAACGCCTCCTCGTGGAACTTGGCGAAATTCCTCGGGTAATTGGTTTCGCAAGCGTACACACTCCACTCAATGGCGGTTTCGTACTGGAAAACATGTTGCGCAGCCAAGGTAATCCTATCATAAGTATCAGCTCACCATGTATCTTCATGATGCCGTTTCGAAAGGCTCAACTTACCAATAACCTGCGATCTCGCCGCTACCATTGGCATACTTCACCGGCACCGTCGACTGCTCCTGCTCGAACTTCTCAACAAAACCCCCAAACTTCTTGTCCTCATGATACACGGTCTCGACCTCGGTGATGTCGAAGATGCCGGCGAGGGTCGGGAGCTTGCTTGTGCGGACGGCGCCGGGCACGTTGTCAGTGCCGGATGTTTTGTAAGGGGACACGCCGAGCCAGTCGGTGTGGAAGAATGAGGAGATGACGTTCGTGACGTCGTTAGCGGCGGCACCGATCACGGAGAAGGTCACGCTCTCGCGATAGGTGGTCCCAGCGGGGCAAACACAGGGAGTGATGGATGTTGCGGAGCACTTTTCTAGGCCACTGGCACTCGTGTCAGGAGTGGGGATAGCGAGGACAGAAGAAGCCAGGAAAGCAAGGCTGGTGAGAGAGATTGAAGTCTTCATTTTGAGAGATGTGAGTTTACAAAAGGCACAAGTAAGAACGGAGTGGTTTTGAGATGTTTGTGTACGTTCGTGATGAATGGCAAAATGACAGCACAAGATCTCGTAGCACCTTTAAATGGATGGAAACTGGTGAGTACAGAACGGCATGCAATCCCACCGCGACGCGTGTAAGGTGGACTGGCGGAGGCGTGAGGGTAACGGCATTACGTAGGTCTTCCCACAAAGCGCTCCTGCAGATCGCTGCCATCAAGCCTCATGGCCTGCTTCTATACTCGTCGTCCATTCTGGGCCGAAGAAGGTGGTAGGGCGCCCACGGTTCGGGAGTATGTGGGATTGAGGCTAGTTCTCAGCAAGGCTTCCCCTTCCCAACCCGCACGTGTCAAGCTTTCCACTATGTGCGTGGCGGCGTGGGGTGACGATAGGCTGATATATTGGTTCCGATGATCGACATGTTTCGATTCGACATCTGGGAGGGAAAAACACGTGGGTTCGGAAAATAGGGGGATTATACCAGTCCGGCCCCTGTCAATCCCCCGGAGAAGGCCGCTAGGGAGGCGACGACCCTAGAGGGTTAAGTGGGGACACTAAAGTCTTAGGGCGGGGATTGAGCCTAAGGAGCCTAAGCAGACCCCAGAAATCCTACCTCTCGCTTTCTCCCTCCATCCATCTTCATCAACGCTACGCCACCAAACGAAATTTGTCGACAGTCTCATCTCTAACGGCCGGGCATCATCATGACTTCATATAAGGTTCACTAGATTCATCATGCCTGCTGATAATGCGGATGAGTGCCGCGACAATGGAATACGGCCGTCTGAGAACGGACCAGGCGCCACCATCCATCTACTACTCACCGTCCACCGGCATCCTACCACGTCTCAAGATTGCCCTTTCGACTAGACTCTTGCGAGCCGAAAGGCAGTTCACCCACCATGAATCTCGTTAGGAGCTCAGGTCCGTATGCCTCACACCACCGTCGTACGCCTTCCCGAGTGCAAGCTTTTGGGATGGGAAGGCTAGTATGTAGCATGGCGACCATCAGCTGAGCGTTGTGGCCTAGTCTATCCTGACGACATGTTTTGCCTGGTCACTGCATGTGCTCGAAGATGACGGGACTGGCTGGTCAACATGAATATTGGGCCGTCTCCCAAAGCTTGGACTCTCATGCTTCTAGAGATGGATAAAAGACCCGCCCGTTCTCGCTGTCTCGATTCACACTGTCCTCCAGATTTTCAATTCCTCGTGTAAGACTTGTCTCTCATTTTGGGCATCTCCTTCTCTGCTTCCTCGTCCATCGCCGTCTCATATATTTCTTTGATCAAGATGAAGGTCGCTTCACTCGCCCTATGCCTGTTGTATACAGCAGGCAGCCTTGTACAAGCTGCACCGACGCACAACAATACCGAGGCAGAAGCAACAAAGCAGCTCAACAAATGGCAGAAACAGTACGACCAGTACATCAAAGCGAGTCTCAAGACTCGGCAGACAGGCTGCACCAATGACAATATCGTCAAACGTGCAGAATGGTGCGTCCCAACTGTGTAGAAAGCCAGCCATCATTCTGACATCAAGGACAGGGGAAGTCTCTCCGCTGGCGAGCGTAAGAATTACATCAAAGCAGTCCAATGCCTCACAACGAAGCCCGCCAAAATCTCAAAGAGCGAAGCCCCTGGTGCCCGAAGCCGCTTTGATGATTGGGACGCAGTCCACATCAAACTAACCAACAACGTCCACTTCAGCGTGCGTCCTCACCTCCCTTCCCCCTTCTCCCCTCCCAGATATCCCATCCTGCCCAGTCCACCATTCCCCTCCAACATAGACACCCCACCCCCACTAACGCGCTCCTCCACAGGGTCTCTTCCTGCACTTCCACCGCTACTTCCTCTGGCTCTACGAGAAAGCGCTGCAAGACGAATGCGGCTACAAAGGCACGCAGCCCTACTGGGACTGGACGCTCTCCTGGCAAGACCCCTCCAAATCCACCGTCTTCGACGGCTCCGACACCTCCATGGGCTCCAATGGGAAATACATCCCCAACCGCAACGGCACCGCCATCTCCGCCTTTGGCCTCCACGCCGTCATTCCCCCCGCCACCGGCGGCGGCTGCGTCTACTCTGGCCCCTTCCAGAACCATTCTGTGAATTTGGGGCCCGTGGCGTATGCGCCTTACGGACCTGATGGAGGGTTGGGGTATTACCCCCGCTGTTTGGCGAGAGATTTGGCGCCCGGGTTTTCGAATCAGACGAAGCCAAGTGATGTCGTGCATGTGATTAGGGATACCGATGATCTCTACACTTTTGATGACGTCTTTGAGGGCTTGACGGGCGTGCATGCAGGCGGCCATTTCCAGATGGGTGGGACGGGGATCGATGCGTTTGCGTCTCCGGGGGATCCGGCGTTTTATCTGCATCATGCGCAGGTTGATCGAGTGTGGACGTTGTGGTAAGTGCAATTTCAACTCGTAACTTATGAGTGGGTTTTGCTGACGTTCGTGCGCTGTAGGCAAGACCTCAAGCCGGAGGAGAGGAGGAATCAGGTCTTTGGGACATCGACGGCTTTCAACAGTAAGCCATTTTCTCGCTTTCACCCCGCTATGGCACTAGAATTGCTGACGTCGATGGGATAGATCCCCCAAGCGCCAACATCACGCTCGACACAGAAGTCGACTTCGACGTCTTGGCGCCGAAGAAGAAGATCAGCGATTTGGTCAGTACAGTTGATGGGCCGTTCTGCTATCAGTATGTGTAAGGTGATGGATGAGCTTGGCATCGATCTTGGGGTTTCGATCCTGTTTGAAAAGTGAGGGACGCCTTTTGTTGCAGGTGTCAATAGTTTTGGGCGGCATAGATAATTTTCACCTTGCTAGAATATGTTACTTTATAAGTATAAGATAGTATTCGCAGGCTTCTTCTGACTTTTTCCGCGTAGTTTTACACTAGGTTTTATGTCTCTGCATCTTAAGATCTTATCTTTACAGACTTATTCTCACTTCTAGCCATGTGCGAGCGCTTTCGCATCATTTTACATTATAGTTCTTACCTTTTGCATTTTAGGTCTTTATTCTCATAGTTGTTCTCTTATTTTTAGTCTCATGCGAGCCCTTTTCGCATAATTCTTCATTGGGGTTTATGTGTTTTGCATTTTAGTGATTTGTGTTTATAGCCTTGTTTTTTTTGCCAGTCTTGTGCAAGCATCTTCCGTCTTATTCCACGCTAGGTTTTACGCTATTATGCATCTTGGGCTCTTCCAATCGGGGAAGAAGGATCCTAATTTTCCTTGTGGAGCTGATGTATTTTGTCAGATCTCCAGAGGCAGAGGCAAACTGTGCGGTCAACTTGTGGCTCTGGCGGGACTCAAGACTGTCTTGCCTACTATCTCTGGCTAGCTGACTACTGAGATTAGTAAGGGATGTAGTGGTAGAGACGAGGTAATATCAGTGAGCAAGGCGATGGCACAGATGCTGGCCAAAGCTAAAGCCTTTTATTGACTTGGTGTATCTAATCATATTTTACAGTTTAAGTCATGCTGAGTAAAACCATATGTTCTTTCTTTTTCGTCTTAGCACACAGTCAGGTATCTTGCATCTCTCCGAGCATAGAATCAGGCATCTCAGTAGAAAGCGCCATCAGTTGTCTTTGCCTCTCCAGGCCTTGCAACATTTGCGACAAGCTGCTCCAGCTCGGCTTCGCTCAAATCCTTGAGACCCAAAAGCTCATTGTCCGTTTTCTCGTAATGAGAGCCATATCCCTCACCCCAGACTCCTGTTTTCAAGAAGCCGAACACGAATACCATATGGTTAGGTTGTTCCTTCTTCAACTCTGCCCAGGCGTTGTTGTACATCTCCTCAGTAGACCCGTCATTGATGGTCCATCCATCCTCACCAGCTGCCTTCTTGCAGACCGCTAGCAGCTGCTTCAGGGTGATGGCAGTGTCTTGGATGTAGACAGCACGGTTCTTTGTCTCTTCAGGGTGCTTAAGAATGTTCGCTGTCGCTTTGCCGACGCTGGGAAGTGATGTGGCGGAGAAAACGCGCTCACCGCCATCCCAGAGATCGAATTTCTTTTCCGGGACGTTGCCCACGAAGCCGACCTTCAGACCCCAGTCAAGGAATGGGCCGTTCAAGACAAGCGTGTAGGAGATACGGCCAGCATCAGCCTCCTTCTGCAACGCAGCCTGCACAGCCAGCTTATCCTTGTACACGGGAAGCTGACGAGCCTTTTCGTTGATGGTGTTTGAGCCGAACTCAGAAGGAATGAAGCGCTTGACACCGGCTTTCACGGCGGCGTCAATGAGGAGAAGTTGTGTTCCGAGCGCTAGGGAGGCGAGAGTGGAGACAACGGCATCTTGGCCTTGGAGGGCTGAGGTGAGAGAGTCGAGGCTCTCGTAATCAACTTTGCTAACGTTCACGTTGGCGGGGAAGCTGTGGGTACTGGATTGGCGGGTGAGGACTGTCACTTGGAAGCCGGCGTCTAGGAGTCCTTTGAGGATGGAAGGGCCAAGGTTACCGGTAGCCTGTAGAATTTTCGATCAGTATTAACATCCAGATAGTATTAACATCCAGATGAGGAGCGAAAATGAGAGGAGGTGATGAAATCGAAATGAAGTGTTGAAATGGAGCGGGGAGGTCAGTGGACTCACACCGGCGAGAGCAACTTTGGTGATGGAAGCCATATTTGCTGGTGTGGAAGGTGCTGTTCGCTTTGTAGTACCGTTTGTTGTTGTGGTTGTAGAAGCTGCCTTAGATGGGGGAGAAGAGTTGAAAGGGCGACGAAGCCAATTGAAATACTTTGATGAAGTCAGTTTGGCGGTTGCGCTTTGAGGAGAGTTGGTCTTGCTGAAATGAACCGCCGTGTTATCGGAGACCGATGTGCAGGCAGGGACCGACTTCAAATAGTATTTCAGAGACCCCGCGTCAACAGCACGCGCTGGAGAGGCAACCATTTGTTCGGCTTACATAACTTGCAGAGTTTGGACGCAATATGACGCCATGACGAATACCGATATGTAATCACCCATCAGGCAAGGAGGCACTTGAAGAACGACACGCAGAGACAGAGGGTGGTCGAAAGTGTTGGCCTGTGGCCTGTGGCTAGTGGCCATGACCTTGCTGCCAACACTGTACAGAGATTTGCTAAGCAGGCCAGCGACGAGCCGGCGGGGAAAACAAAGCTGTAAAGCTGATTTCCTCTTTAGTCATTACCCCACAACCTAAAGAGACGTAGAGTAAGAATAGTCATAAGGATCTTTCTCAGCCATCCCACATCCCACATGACCCGATTCGACCCCACATGCCACCCAGCGGCAATCACGATAAGCACACTGTAAGTCATCGTGTTATGCATGTTTTGACGGCATTGCAGCTCGCGCTATGCGGAAGGCCGAGTCCCCCCTGATCGCCGACACTAATACCCTTCAGATCTAACGCGCCGCCGCCAGCCGAAGAAAGAGCTTGGCACCCAAATCGGACACTGCTAGTCCCGGACATCGGGCCGTCATGACGGTTGAAGCCTTTTTGATTTCATACGGTACCGTATTGTAATCTGACAAAGAATCGACTGGGGCAGTCAGCCTGTCGCCTGTGCAATGACCTGTACCACTGTAATCTAGGCTTTCCCGCGAAAAGAAGGGTCACCATGGGTCTCGTAAACGCCACGCATCCTCTATCGTCCTTTGCGTTGCTGCTTTCCTTCCCTCCTGCATCAATCGTTCTTGTTCTCTTAGCTGATAAGGTGCCCATGACCGATTCATCCACTCGATATTCGACTGCTCATTTTCTCTCCACCAGGTGTGGGTTTCGACATTATATCACCGATTTTGACAGAGCCTCGAGCTTAGTCACAGCCCTAGCCCACCTCGCCCGGAAAGATGAAGTATCCGACATCGCAAACAGCACTCACCCAACCGGCGGTTCGCCGTGTGGAATGTACTGTTCCAGGATGCGGCAAGCAATTCAATCGGAAAGAGCATCTCAATCGACACCTCAAATCCCATGATCCACAGCGCCAATATGCCTGTCACATCTGTGGACGTCGATATGCACGAAGGTAAGCGCGCCTGCCCTCCCTTTCCCCACGCTGGCTGGCGATCTACCCCGCGGGGAGATCATACACCATCTCTAAGTCTAAGCCTAATCTTGATCTTCATGTAGTGATGTCTTGAAGCGGCATGTAGAGCACCACTCGCAGGATAGCAACACTAATCGGACTCTCGTCGCCTGCATTTCCTGTCATGAACGAAAGCTAAAATGCGACGACAATACACCGTGCCAGTCATGTGCTCGGAACGCTACCGAGTGCAGCCGCTTCAGTCCCGGCAGGGACACCAGAGCCAGTATGGAAATTGACAGTGGCAACGTCAACCCGGTTGTCAATGGTGACGACCAGATGCTGACCGCAGACATTGGCAATATGAACGAGATTACCAATTTGCTGCCGGGGGGCGACGGTCAACAGGCTTGGTTCTCCTCTGCACCAGATTCTTGGTCTGTACCATACACGACTGCCGGATTCGAGTCAACGTTCCCTAGCGTTCTGAATCCTACTGGCCTTGAGCAATGGACTGTAGATCCTGTCTCAAGCGCACAAGTTCATGATGCATTCGCTGCTCTTACTAATGGGGACGCTTCATTTATGTTACCAACAACTACTGAGCCTCAAATAGAGCGCTTAGAGAGCGCAGTTCGGCATGATGTGGAGCCGCATCATAGACCTGCGTCATCTACTGCAGCACAGTCACCTGCGTCTTCATCTAGATCATCCACAGCAGATCATATAGCGGATCTGCAGAATAACCTTGACAGGGAGTCTGACGCGACCAAAAAGCTTGTTCAAATGTTTTTTTCAGATATTCACCCTCACTGGCCTATTCTGCATGCGCCGACGTTCAAAATAGAAGATGCTTCACATAATCTTTTAGGGGCTATGCTTATGCTTGCTAGCTGGCTGCAAGATACGACAGATCACGTAAAATTGGCTCCTCTCGTATTCGATGCCGTGACTGCGACCCTATTGGTACGATTCTTTATCACTTCATCGATTATAGATTTCAATTGACGGAAGTATCCAGGGAGCTAGTCCTTCCTCCGGTAGAGATATTCAACCAACAGCACCATTTCAAGCTTTGCAGGCTTTATTATTATGCGTCGTGTACTCAACTCGATGCCTAGTTAGTGTTGATCTAAGGGTAGAATTGCCTCATTACTGACCCCAATACAGACTACTGAGGGCATGCTGGCCAGAGCGGTCCATTTGAATGGCATTCTGATCTTGCAGTGTCGCCATCAAGGGGTCTTTAACGGGCAGTACGTGGATCGCGAGCATGAAGACCCAGAGGATTCTCCATTTGCGTTTTGGTTAGCTCAAGAGCAACTTCATAGGTATGTCGCCTGGCTTACACCATTGCCTTCGAAGAGAAGCCTTCTTTCTCTTATTTCCTTTCGAGATCCCACATCTCTTCCTGAAATACCTTTAGAAAAAAGCATTCCTTTTTGGGTTCGCCATTGAAGAGAAGACTTCTCTTCTTCATTCACCTTCGAAGGTGGTCTTCATTCTCAAAATTTCTTTAGAGAGGACTTCAGGTTCTTTTCTGATTGTCAATACAAGCGAAAGCTTTTTCGCGAGGACCGAATGCTGACTTGTTTAGACTCGCCTTCTCTGCTCTTCGCGCCGACGCATACTTGAGTCTTCTGGTAGACCAACCGCCTTCAGTCCGCTATCAAGAGATCTGTATCCCACTTCCCAAATCGACTCATCTATGGACCGCTGCTACCGAAGACGAGCGACGTAAGCTGCAATGGAGTGAACCGGCGGGTCGCGAGAAAGCACGCTTTTGCTTTCTTGTGCGTGATGCCCTAGATATGAATAGCACTCAAACCCCCTGTCAGCTGACCGAGATTGATTATCACCTTGGACTTTGTTCCTTTCAAGCGGGGATATGGGAAGTGGCACGCGAGGCCCACAGCTGCGATTCTGACGAGCTCTTTGCAAATTCTAGACCCAGAGATCATGTCGAAGGCTGGAGGTCCCACCTCGATCTTTGGCGCGACAATATGGAGAAGGATTGCCAGCTTCGCCAGAACTATTTCTCCGCCTCCACAGCCAGCGCCGACCACAAGTGCGCCCCCCTGAGCATTATCTTGTGGCACTATTCAGCCATCATACTCCACGCTCCTCTCAAATTGCTCCAGGGACAGGGCTGTTGCTTTAAATGCCGCGCCGGTACAGCGGGTGCAGCTAGGAAGAATAAGGCGCGCTACCGGGGCTGGATCGAGTCTTCCTGTGCGCGCATCGCTGTATGGAATGCCGCTCAGGTAGCCAAAGTCGTGGAACGTGAATTCACTAGCCCGACATCTGCGAATCGCCTCCGTCTGAATCCACTTGCAATCGCTGGTCTGCTGAAGAGTGCCATCGTAATCTGCTCGTACGCCTACAACACTGTCTCTTGCCCAGCTTGTACAGGTGGTCCACCAGTTGACCTAGTGCGTCTGTTCAGCGCCGCTGACAACGATGAGAACTTGGCGAGATGGAAAGTGACGGGCGAGGGTCTCGCAGATTGGGAGCCACTGTCTTTACCTGTTTGTAGGTGCAGATTCAAGAATCTGGTGGAGTGGTTCTCCAGACCGCTTGCCATGGACAAAGGGGCGGAAGCAGAATTCAGGCGTTTTCTCGAGGGCTTAAGTAAGGCATAGGTCTCTCGCAGCTCAAGAGGGTGTGTACACGGGAATTCCTGTTTTGGTATGCGGCGTAAGGGACCATCATCACCTCACGACATAGATTGCTGTTGGCAGAGGCAACTCGACTTGATATGCAATACGATATAAAAGTCTTTCGGTAGCCTTGTTTGGTAGAACAGAAATGAAAAAGACAAATATTGGATCAAGTGGTCTTTTCAAGAAGGGGGAATATTTAATCAATTGCTCTACAAAGCAGATATGCCCAAACCCCGGCTCAATCAACTCAGTGTCCTATGAGATGTCCTATCAGTCCCGACAAGGCGCTTTATCAGTGAGTCCCTGAGAAGGGTGAGAGAAGAAGTCCCCGGGGGCTCAAGCCTCCAAAATCCCACATCGCAAGGATTGCCTGTTAGAATCGCTGCGTGATTGCAGATCCGACTCCTGACCAGACGTGGGAGAAGATAGGAACAGCGACAACCTACCCAATGAAGAGGATTAACACTGTATCCTTGACAGTTAACACTGTATCCTTGACATACATGAAAAGACTCGGAATTACGACGCAAGGACCTCCATGGTCTGTGTTTCTCCCGGGTACGATATCCCGACGCACTGGCAGCGATTAGGAGTCCACAGTATGCATATTTGAGCTTATCTTGAGATTGACATATGTCCCAGAAGGTATCCTGCCAATTTGTTCCACTCACACACAATGTTGGCGTGTTCGTCCGCGAACGAAGGAAACATCCAGCGGCCAATCAAAGGCTCACTTCGTGGGAGAGGCCGCTAATACAGATCTGGAATAGTGTGCTGAGATATCAAAGCCCAGACTGAAATATACCAAGTGAATGATGCTTATGCCATCTTTTCTCTTTCTTCACCGCTTCTATGCCTCCCTCCCACCTCGCCCACCATGCACGTTTTAATCCTCCACATCTTCATTGCAATGATACGTCATCACTACGAAGTGTAGATTTGCCGTCACGAAGGGACCCTCGTCCTCGCCCTCGCCCTCGCATCGGGCCCGCGGCCCATCATGGCCCGCTGGCAGACGCCAGATGGCAGATGGCAGATGGCCTTGCCTGCGGCACATAAAATACTGGAAGGACTTCTGAATGTTACTGGTACCATACAATTTTCGACGTTGCATCGTGGGATGATTCCGTGCTTGTTTGACTGAACTTTTGCGTGATTTGAGGGTCCACCTCCTTCGTCTCACGGAGTTGGCCTTGCATGAGTGTGCCCAATGCCCATACGCGCAGCCGAAACGGGGAACGTGGTACCATCTTATTCTCCGCTTTCGGCTTGCATTTTATCTGATTGATTCGTTTCTTGGTCCTGGTGGATCCTGTACCCCCCTCCACTTACACTCCTGCCCGTCTTCCTCAATACTCCTGCCATCCTTCGGTGGACGGTTGCTGCCCCAGTCTTAGGCCCGCAAGGTGCGAATCTCACCCTGGTTGGCCTGACTCCACCATGTGATCTGGCACTTTTGGCATTCGTGTGGCGCAATGTGGTCGTGTCGCGTCCCCCGAAGCAATGCTCTCTGGTCCGTTGACTTGGTGGCGTAGTGGGATGAAGGCACAATTTCAGCGATTCACACATCGAGCTGCGGCATTCAAGCTGACATGATCTGTTCAATCTATCCCATTTGATCTGCGACTACACCTGTGGGGAGGAGTTTCTACGATGGCCACCTCGACCGAAATTCCGCGTAAGCAGCCAGTGAAAGTGGATGAACGGCATAACGATGCATTGACATAGTTGAGCTTATCCCGCCCAAAAAACCTACGGACAATGCAAGAAATACTAAGACATATATTCATTCACTTCCTCGACTAGCAAAACTTTTCATCATTCACTTCTTGTAGTAAGCAATACCGTTCACTATTCACTTTCTTTGGTAGGCAATCACCAAAGTGTTACAGGATCAACACATCTCACTATGGCGCGCGGGGCAATAGCGATGATTAACGAGAACACTCGAGGTAAATTACACATCATGCGAGATGGCAAGCGAAACTGAAGGCGGCGCAGTCACGGCTGTGAAGCCAATTATGTCGCCAGATTACGTTCAGTCTTTGATCAAGATCAATGTAATACAAGGCTGAGGTTACTTGTCACTCCACTGAACGCTGTCTAGTCAGAAGAAGCAAGGCGAACAGTCATCGAAGGCCGCCGCCAAGTCAGCTCCATCATTCACCAAGATTCCGACCGCCTACTAGTAGCGGTTGGCCCATGCTCCATTCACGATCCAAAGGCTGCTCTTGAGTATGCCTGTCGGCTCAAAGATCTAAGTAATAGACTCTCCGGCGAACTATGCGTAGTAATGAGGGCATACCTTGAGAAGCCCCGGACAAGTGTTGGCTGGAAGGGGTTGATCAACGACCCCGACCTGAACAGCACCTTCGACATCAACAAAGGCCTCACCACCGCCCGCCAGCTGTTCGCGGACATCACAGCCATCGGCCTCCCAGTCATCACAGAAATGCTCGACACCATTTCCCCACAGTACTTCGACGACCTGATCAGCCTCGGCGCTGTTGGCGCGCGAACGACTGAGTCGCAACTTCATCGCGAACTTGCGTCCGGCGTCTCTTTCCCCGTCGGTTTCAAGAACGGAACTGATGGCGGCGTTCAAGTGGCTGTCAACGCCATCCAAGCGGCCGCTGGGGCGCACAACTTCATCGGCGTAACAAAACAAGGTTTGGCTGCTATCATTGAGACGTCCGGGAACGACAACGGGTTTGTGATTTTGAGGGGAGGGAGCAAGGGCACGAACTATGATGCGCAGAGTGTGAAGGAGGCGAAGCAGAGCTTGAGGAAGAATGGGCAGAGGGATGTTGTGGTCATTGATTGCTCGCATGGTAGATATCTCTCTCCTTGATTTTCAGTATTGATGCAAGTGCTGAGTATTGGTTCAGGCAACTCGAATAAAGACTACCGCAATCAGCCCATCGTCGCTGCCAATGTGGCGGACCAGATCAGAGGTGGCGATAAAGGCATCGTGGGCTTGATGATTGAGTCGAATCTTGCAGAGGGTCGTCAGGATCTTTCGGATGAGGGACGGAGAAATTTGAAGGATGGGGTCAGTATCACAGATGGGTGTATAGGGTGGGACTCGACCGTGGAGGTTCTAGAGGATTTAGCGATCGCGGTGAGGGATCGTCGGAAGGCGAGGCTGACGCTGTGAGGTCGATCGTGGAAAACGAATTGACTTCCGTGTGGTCCAGTGATGATTGCAAAGGGCTCCCTCTGGTGAGTTCTATCTTTGGAAAGTCTTCATCTTGGTGAGGCCAGTGCTTGGAAAGGCTTCTCGTTGATTGGATTGTTTGTATGCATACTTTCATTGACAAAATGTGACAATATCTATGACCGCGAAATGCAGAGCGTCATCCTCTATGCTTATTTGTGCTGTTCATCGATGCTTTATCTGTGTCTGAGGTTACATACACAACGTATAAATGAGCCGTTTAATGAATGTGACACTGTTTCGCGAGATTCGGCGACAAAAAGTTCGGAGGGCTATACCTTCAGCCATATGTGTTTCAATTCATTTGCTTCGTACTTCATTGCGTAAGAACAATAAGATGACGCCCATAACGGAGGTGAGATGGCGGTACACTCTTGACTCTCATTGTGGTATCGGTCCTCCACCTTGTTTGAAGACTTGTAAGTGCTTACACCTGAAAGCGCACAGTGGCCGATGTATGCAACTATCTCGAATTCTTTCCCGAAAACCACAACGCCTCCCCCGCTTGCAGCACGATTCTCATGGATATTAGGGCGCGTCAAAAGTCACCGAGCGCAGGACACCCGTTCGCCATGTCACGGGCAGGTCTTTGTCTGACATGATCTCTACCTACGAAAGAACGAGATGCCATCCCTGTCCCTCCATCCACCTTCATCGATCGCCCCCAAGAATCGAAACAAATCTACCACGTCAGGAAGGAGGTCGCGTGCGATCTAGAGCAGGGCTCTTTGATGTGCCTCATGTGTAAGCTGAGTGCACGATCTGGACTAGTGCTAGCGTGCATGAAGCTTGCTCGCACGAGGCATTAGGGCGTACATCCAGTTTCGATCCGGGAGAGCAGGGTAGTATTGACGTACGCGTCTTGCTTGCTGGGCTGCACGCGGGCCTTTTTTGTTCTAATTGCTTGCGCGGCGTGAGGTGCTTCGATTTGTGACGCATCTTCGCACCATCGACCTCATTCCAGTCTCTGCGAAATTGGTTCGATTGACTGGAGGAGTTGAAGTTCACTCCTTCAGCAATATGAGACCTTTCGACTTGATGCAGAATACCTACGACGAATGGGTGGTGCTTGTCTCCATCGTGTTCATGGTATATGTGAGTATGCCCATGTAGAAAACATGCTGGTCTCACATGTGGTCTTAATAGGAACTTTTCAGAGCAATCTACAACCTGTTTCTCAGTCCTCTAGCCAAATATCCGGGTCCATTGCTCGCAAAACTCTCCTCATGGCCGTCTTTCTACCACTCAATAAAGCGTGATCGCCATTTATGGATCTGGCAGAATTTTCAAATCTACGGTATGATCACGGATTATCCAACAGAATACTCCCAACAAGCGCTCTGATCTGACTCCATCAAAGGCAACATCATTCGCGTCGGTCCAAACACCGTTCTCTTCAATAGTCCCAGCGCTTACAAGGACATATACAGCCACAAAGCCAATACCTTCAAAGACAAATTCTATAGCGTGTGGAAGCGAAACGAGGACGATAAATCAGTCTTCAACACCACGGACATAGCTGTTCACAGTAGAAAGCGGAAAATTTTCAACACCGTGTTTACCGACAAATCCATCCGCTCTGCGCAGCCATTCATCATCAACATCATTGATCGCTGGAACGACCTGTCCATCACAGGCGACGATTGGTCCGAACCGATTGATCTCGCACCATGGATTGACTACCTAGTCTTCGACATTCTAGGAGATCTCTGCTTCGGCGAGTCCTTCAGGACCATCGAGCCAGGGGAGAACGTCTTCAAGATAATTCCCGACGCAATAGTCTCGTACATGAATTTCTGGAACATCGTACACCCCCTTCCCCCGCCCACATCTTCCCAGCACCAAAACTCACACCGCTAACAACCATCCATCTAGATCACCAAATCCCCCTTCCTGGACCTAATTCTCCACCTCAAGCCCCGCGGCCTCAACGGCCTCCTCGACCTCCTAACCCCCAAAGCAATCCAGCACTACTATGACTTCCTCGACCAAAAAGTAAGCGCACGCATCGCGTCCGAGTTACTTCTGCAACAAACGACGGAAACGAGGAAGGGGGAGGTAGACCGCTCCTCGATCGAGCCAAGAAAAGACATGCTCCACCACCTCCTCCGCGCCACGGATCCCACCACCGCTCAGCCCGCGTATCCCTCCAAGACAGAGTTACTGGCAGAGGCGAACGTGCTCGTGATCGCGGGCTCGCATACCACGTCGACCGCGCTCGTGGCGATTTTCTTCTATCTCACTCACTCGCCGCGCGTCTATCGCAAATTGACGACGTCAATCCGGGATACGTTTGCCTCCCCCGCCGAAATCGTCGATGGGTCTAAACTGTCTTCGTGCGTTTATTTGAGGGCGTGTATTGATGAGGCGCTCCGCCTTGCGCACCCCGGTCCGAGTGAAATGCCAAGACGTGTGCTTCAAGGTGGTGCGAGCATTGATGGTGTTTATGTGCCTGAGGGGACAACGGTGGGGTTTGCCGGGTGGGCTAGTGGGCATGATAGAGGCACGTACGGGGATGATTTCGCGGTTTATAGACCCGAGAGGTGGATTGTTGGGAGGGATGGGCATGGGGATGGGGAGGCTGAGGAGAAGGTTAGGTATATTAGGAGTGCTTTTCATCCTTTTACCGCCGGCCCTGGTAATTGTGTTGGGCAGAATCTGGCGGGCTTGGAGATGATGCTTATTTGTGCGAGAACGTTGTGGAGGATGGATGTTAGAGTTGCGACGGGGACTGGGGAGGGGAAGGAGGGGGAGGTTATGGAGGTGGAGGATGCGTATATTGCGCTACCGAAGGGAGTGGTTGTGCAGTTTCGCAGAAGGGAGTTTGACTAGACCATTGGATGAGGAGAAGTCGGACTTATTTTGGGTCGTCTGCTTGAGAAGGCCTGTCTGCAAAAGTCTATCGAGGTTTGTCTGTCGTTCCTAGTATTCGATTTGTGGAAATAGCGTCTTAATGCTAGGACGTTCTAGCTCTTACAGGCTGTTGCGTGAAGATTGTTAGCCCTGAGCTTTAAGCATCCCAAGAATTACCCTATCTGAGAAGCGTGATGGTCCACTCAAGAGGTGGATATCTCTGTCTTGCAACGTGGTAGGAGCGGTTCCGCGGAGAAGCTCGGCGAACAAGGACTAAAATACACAGCTGAAAAGTACTAATCGAAGTGGAGGGTATCCTCTCCAGCTATTGACTGGAATCTGAGGTCTGTCCCGATGCCTGGAGATACTAGCCGTGGAGCTCTGCCTGTCAGTGTAGGGTTCGAAGATCTCACACTCCATTGTAACCTAGACCGTTGCCTCGTTATTCTAGCTGTTTTAAAGCTCGTGTAGTATGTTTCTCAGTGTCAAAAATGCAAAGCTACTCTTTTGTGGTGGGCATCGACGTGACGAATAGGAAAAGCATCCACTCATAGCCTGAACGCGTAATTTCGTGGCTTGACGAGTTTTCTTTGTTGTTGAACCTAGGCTTTTCGGAATGCTGTACCCTAATACTAACCTAAGACAGCATGATTATAATGTTGAAAGGTCTGCTTTGATAGGTGCAGAACAGAGTCCTGATGGTGTGCACCTTGACGCGTCGTTTTGTGGCTCAGGTACCCAATAGCTCTCAAGGCATGCCAATAGCATAGCGGGGCTCGGAGAACTATCTTTGTGGAGGGTTGTAGACTTTGCTGAGATGAACAATCTGACTTTGACAAGTTGTGGAGACTGTCCATGCCACGCAGATGCATATTTTTGGCCCTCAACTTAATCGGCCATGTCATCGATCGCACGTGGAGACACGTGGCTGATTTGGAGTAGGTGTGGTAGTAGGGAAGTTCTTGAGCTAAAGGAACCCGTGATGGGGCAGAATCGTCGAACTCTGCTTACCTTTCTGACCAAAACCGTCCCATTTTAACATCCTCTGCCTTGTTCGAGGCGGTGACGGTGAACTTAGCTTCAGCATTGTGGTTGTAGGTCGTTGATGCAGAGAAAACTCTGTTACTCTGGAGTCTCTCTTGTCAAGGATCAAGGTATGGAGCCACGATACATAGTGTTTGGCCCCCTCAAACGGAAGTACCTGTCAGCTTCGTCCTTGATGCCAAGCTGTGTTATGTTTTAAGATTGAAATACTGTAGAGGGCGAACACATAGATTGGCGAATCAGCACGTACTGGTCTGCCTTTTTCGTTTATCCAGATATCTTCAGAAAACTCTGCCGTAAACCCAGATTGCCACCACAAACAAGGCTTGGCGCTTTCTCATTCTCTTTGTCCATCGAGCAAACCCTGTCCACACTTTCTTTTTGAAGGCAAATAAGTCCCCCGAGGCTCATCTAGGTTTTCGGACTATGCTGGTGCCAGGAATTGTGGACCCAGTGGTGTGTACCGGTAGTCTTACCCAGATTGGTGCCATGAAAATGGGCCTCCAAAATGTATATATGAAGTATTCTGCCTTCTTTTAAGGGAGATCCTCACTCTATAACCATTCGAACCTTTTCCAGACTTTGACCTACCTTCGACTCTGTCTCAGCAATTGGTTGATTTTTATCGTCTTCCCTCCTCCTGTAGAACTTCTCAAAGATGAAGTTCTCAACTTCTCGACTCGTGGACCCCTCAGACTATCAGCTTGAAGGTCTCGATGGTCTCTGCGACGACGTACCTTTTCGAGAGCACAATGACCCTATCAAAGGGGATATTGGTGCTATTCGCGCCCAAGAGGATTGGAAGAGACTTGTGGGCCCCTTGAAAGATTTCAAAGGAGGTCTGGCACCCAGAGGTAACTTCGTTGCTATGACTATGCCAGAATGCCTTCCTGAAAGGCTTGAAGTCATTAGCTACGCGAGCGAGTTCGCCTATCTACATGACGGTAAAGTCCCTTCTTAGGGGTAGCAGTCTCCTGTCACCTTACTTACAACGACAGACGTTACCGATACTGTTAGCAAAGCACAGGTAAGAGATCTCAAGACGTCTCTTGCGTGTCACTGCAACATTACTAATTACCCAAAAGCGTGCTGCTGAGAACGATCATATGTTAGAAGCCTTCTGTGAAAGTCTGCAAGATGGGCCCATGCAGCCTGGTCCTCAAGGAAAGAAGCAAATTCAGCTTCAGCTACTGCAAGAGATGATGGCAATTGATAAAGAGCGAGCATTGATCTCGACCAAAGCCTGGGCTAGATTCGTGGAGTTAGCGGCAGGACGTCAACATGATGCTTCTTTTACGAGTCTGGAGACTTACATTCCATACAGGATATTGGATGTTGGGGAAACGTAAGTATCCATACATCAAGAATGCTGTCAAAATGTCTAATAAACATGAAGTTTCTGGTTCGGCATGTTGACGTTCGGTCTGGGTATCACAATTCCGGAGGCAGAAATTGAAACATGCAAGCAACTTACTAGACCTGCATGGATTGTCTGTGGACTTACCAATGACCTTGTATCTTGGGACAAGGAATATGATGAGGCTGTTCGCACGGGAGCTTCAGGCGTTGTGAACGCTATATGGGTACGTACAGCCCCTTGGCCCTTCATCTCCGAGATTGAGTCAGACGGAAGATGGCCATGGCGGATGCAACGAGAAACAAGGGCTTGTTGCCCTCTGAGTGGCGCTCAGGCCTCAGTGGTATCTCGAACCTGGCGTGGTTTACTTCTGTCCAACCTAATCTTGCCTCCCTGTGGCAGTCTCTCGCATACTCTTGACCCCTGGAATAAAGTTGTACTGCAGAGAAGCTGATTGGTTTCCATAGGTATTGATGAAAGAGCGATCCACCGGTATTGAACAAGCGAAACAACTATGCAGAGAAATCGTCAAAAACAACGTCAAAGAGTTTCTGAAGGTCGTCAGAGACAACAAAGACAACCCAAAACTGTCGACAGATCTGCGACAGTACCTTGAAGCCATGCTATATACCCTAAAAGGACATGCTGTTTGGTGTTTGACATGTCCACGCTACAACCAGAATGCCGAGTACAACGATCGCCAATTGGCAATGCTGATGAATGGTGTCAACAGCTACATACACAAGAGCGTAAAGATCACGACTGTTTGGGGTGCAATGTAACGCATACAGCGTCGAAAGTGGCGTCTAATCGGTGGTTTTTGTATTGAATGAGGCCCCATATCGAATAGATTCCTTCTCTTGTTGGCCTGGGAAGGCCTGATTCGTTCCTATGTAGGCTCGAAGCAAATTTCTCCAGCTTCAGCGCCTAATTCTGATCGATATCCTTCCTTTCCTGTCACTCACGTTAGAAACGTGGGTCTAAACGATGATCATGCTGCCCATCTCATTGTCGTCCATGACTTCCAAAACCTTTCACATACAAATAGTTGATGAAGACTGTCCTATCCTGCAGGTCAAGTCGGTATAGAATCAAAAGTAGCCGTCTTTGGTAGCCGAAACGGTGAACATTAGAGTTCACGCTAGACTTCAAAACTAGTACATTCTGGTCGAATTTCGCGAATCAGCCCTATGAGTCTGAAATTAGGGAGCATTACTCACTGTCTATCATCCAAGTTCTTGATGGCAAGGCCTCGATCTTTACACTAGATTGATTTTGAGTTCGCCATTTGCAATGTCCAGCCAACTTGTTGGAGCCGGCCGCCAGATTGATCAAGTATGTCCCTTGCCCGTTGATCTTCATAAAATCGTGCTCTTCCGACACAGGAAGAAAGAATGGTAGATGATTGTGATTTCTCTGGACGTACTGTATAAACTGAAGGGTCAACCGAGTATCCACCATCCAGTGTTGAGTCAATGGTTAAGAAGCCGCGCAGTGAAGGCTGCCGCGTGTGCGTTACGCGGCGAGTCAAATGCGACGGAAGAAGGCCTTATTGCAAACGTTGTGAAAAGGCAAATCGGCGATGCCCAGGCTTTAGTAGCATCGAGTTTATAGACGAAACTCCTGCAGTGCGCGAAACCTACGAAATCGCGAACGACCGACGGGTGAAAGGCTCAAGGCATGCCTCAAAAGCTACCTCATCCGGTGCATCGGAGTCAGCAATCTCCCGCAGGTCATATAGCCTCTCTGCAGGCTCAAAAAGCCATGACACAAGAGAGAATCTATTGGCTCTTGAAAGCGCTTGGCCTCAAGGCACGTGTGAGCGTATCTCATTGATATCACTCTTCGCGCCAACCCTCTACCAGGATCAATTACTGGCCGATTTCCTGCATTCCATATACGAGCCCAGGCATGCCGCTAGCCTGCCTGCACATGGTCTGTGGCTAGCAGAAGTAGCCAAAAAGTCCACACTGTCCGACGCTCTGACATGGTCGATCCGCGCCCTCTCAATCTCGCAGATCGGGCGAAGAGCGAATGACACCCCTTTGGTGGAAACATCTAGGTATCTATATGGCAAAGCCCTAGTCAAGCTCAACGTCGCTTTGCAAGACGTAAAAGAAGGCTTGTCTTCAGATACATTGAGCGCGACGCTGCTGCTCTCCTTTTATGAAGTCTTCAATTGTACCAGCGATCATTCTTGGGTAAGGCACGCTGGAGGTGCAGGCAATCTCATCCGTATACGCGGGCCAGCAATGCACAGGTCTGGCTTCGATCGGTCAGTCTTCTTAGCATGCCGCTTCTCCATTATTATGGAGGCATTCAATCAGCGCGTGCCTTGTTTTCTAGACAGTCAACCTTGGCGGGCTCTAGGATGGGATTTACGGAATGAATTTGCGAACGAGCTCGGATGCGGAGGGTCGTCCCTCGTCCTCGACAACACTGATGAGGAATTTTTCCAGAGGATTGTAGCACTTCCAGGCTATTTGAAGGAGAACAGAGAATTGATCAATCGCGAAGAAGCGACTCTCTTGGAGCTCGACGCCATGCATGAACGAGGCAAGTCTTATCGTGCGCAACTTGCACAGATCCACCAAAAAATGTCTCAAGCGATGAGTCGAGCTGGCACCATCATCACTGAAGACAATAACCCTGCTGAGGATACGACTTTTCCTGTAGCGTACGTTTTCCCAGATATCTACATCGCTTCGCTGTTCTGCGGCTATCAGACAACCATAAGCGCCATCAACATTAGTATTATGAGCCTCGAAGCTAGGATAGCCGGTCTGTATACCCCAGACAAAATGCCAGCCGTGACCACCCTGCTAGGTGTGTACAACCGTCCCAGTGAAAGCATTGACACGCAATCACGGCGCCATCTCAACGGTGTGTGGTACGCTGCAACCCGAACAGGCAATGCTCACAAGCTCAACATGGAGAATGCCAACCACGCGAGAGAAATTTGCAAATCCGCGAGATACCTGGCTCGTGCACCTTTCCTAGGACCACTACACCTGGTTGTGTCCCTCCGCTTTGCAATGCGGATGTGTATTACTAGAGCTGAAAAGGCTTGGTGTGTTCGTACGCTAGAGCAACTCGGTCGCGGAGTGGGCATAGCGAATACGGAAGTGAAGAATTACATGGGGCCGAAAGAGGGCACTGATTTTGTCGAATGGGAGGAGGCGGCAACTGGAAGTGGGTCCTAGGCTGCGATAGAAGCAATTAGCAGTAGGAGCATATTGGTAACACTGTTAGAGACTGCTTGTAAGATGAGTCGCGCTTCCTAGACCTGCTCACATAAGGCGCACTATGAAGAAGAACCCCTCCCATGAATAGTAGTACCCTCGAGAAGCCGCATATCATCGTCTTCAAGTTGTCAACTGCCGGTTTGCCACGCCCCTTTGCTTGTTACTACCAATTTTTGAGAGCAACTACGTGGAAAAGTCCGCTTTCTACTTCCCATTCACTTTGTTAGTACTCTGTCTAGCGACGGTAGCCTACCAAAGAGGTTAAAATGTTTTATTCACTTTCACAGGGAATATTTGGCGTTATCCATCGTTCAAAGCGGCCTATCATACCCTGTTCTTATGTTCTCGCAAATACGCGTCCAATTTTGAACTAGATTAAGTCAGCCTGTTCAATAGGGAGGTATTTTCTGGGTAAAAGAGACTGTAGAATTAAAGACGCAATCCATTTTGTGGCCTGACTGTTTGCAACCGAGACTTTTAAGCTTCAACTCCATCTGAAAGGAGCCACGACATGGATATGGATCAAATGTGATTGTTCCGCGAGTAGTGGAGTCATGATCAGCGATTCAACAATCGAAGAGTACTTGCTCCATCAGTCAAGCAAATCGGGAGTTGTAGAGGAACCTTTTCTAAGATCTTTCTGCGCTATGATACAATGATGACCTGAAACCATAGCCTATACATTCAAGCCTATTTCCTCAGCAAATGGCAGAACATATAGATCACCAACGGCGGAGACCGATGCTTTTCCATCCAAAAGCGCCTTCGCAGCCTGGAAGTCTATTAGCAATCCTTCTAGTAGGATGAAATGTGGATCATAATGACTTACCTTTTTGACCTGCTCATCTGTCACACCATCAATACTTTTTCCTACCTCGTCTATTTGGTATGCTTTCCCTCCCTGAACCAATCCTGCACCCGTCAATTCAATACCGGTATCAATATTTTGCCCGGACTCTAGTGCCCGGAACTTCGCTGTGGCCTTTGCCTTTTTGATATCCTCACTGCCGACCTTTCCTCCTGCAATCTCCTTGATTGTCTTGACGACTTCTTTACTTGCATCTCGGACTTGACTAGCATTGCCTGTCAACGAAACCGTGAGTAAGCCGGCGTCTGAGTATATCTGATGAGTGGTTGAGATGTGTGCTTGCGGATACGCCTCAGTGGCTTTGGAGAGTAGCGAAAAGCCTGGACTCCATTTGATGGTAGTTTGCCCGCCCAGTAGAGCTGTAAGGACAGAAATTTCTGGTTTGTATGAGCCGCCAGTGAAGGAGCTTGAACCAGGGAATCCAAGAATCAACGTGTTGCCGGAAGCATGCGCAACGCGTTCTTCACCACCGTAGTATTTTGATGGGGCTTTGCCTGAATCGGGAACATCCACACGTGGAATAGAGGGGGAGTCGGTGAAGAATTGGCCGACCCATTTGTTCAAGTCGCTGAAGCTCGCACCATTGGCTACGACGGCGAAGTTAGGCTTAGCGTAGGCAACTGTGCTGAATTGCTGTAGCAGGTCCTCTTGAAGATATTGGGTTATTGGCGTAGAGGAAGATGGGTGCAGGGGGTTTCCAAGGCCTCGATGGAATGCGACGCCATGTGCTGAATTGATCGCAAACTCGGATGTACTGCCTAATAGCTTTTTCCGAGCAAGGTCAATAATAGGATTCACCTCTTCGTGTAGCTCATGACCTTTGCGAATGTCAATACTGTTCATACATGAATTACCCATTGCGTCTTACCAGTAAATTTTGTCAGGGAAATTGTTTCGCCCAGAAGTTCGGCAAAATATGGTAAATCGTCTCGCAAGAACTTGGCACTCAGCACCAAATTCTCTCTTGAATGATACGAGCTCAATTCACCACCAAGCAGCTCTGATTCTCGTGTTATTCGAAGAGCGGAGCGTTTGTAGGTGTTTTTGAATGCGAATTTTTCCAACCCGTCTGAGTAGCCCGGCAGAGGCTGGAATCGAGTGCCAGCTTTTGCTACGACAGCCAGATGTGTAGTAGGGCCTGGCAAGTCTCTGCTCGCTATCTTCACGCCCGCAGCTTCCCCGGTTTCGTAATTGAAGCTCCCAGATGCCGCAGTCGCGAGTTGCCTTGTCTGGTGGCTGCATCGGTGGCATCGAAGGGCGCGTTGCCCGTGGCGAGCAATCTGAGGCGCCAAGGGCATCTCGACAGGCTGGAGCAATCAATTGACGCAACTCATATATCTATGGCAGCAGGCAGAGCTCAGGATCGTTGTCGACAGAAGCCCCGAATTATTTAGGCTTGCGGCTGCCACTAGTCAATTCTTAGGGCCACTTATTGGTGGCCTCGGGTTTAGGATTTAATGAGGAACGGGCCACAGCGGAGGCTCGTACCCCACCAGAATTGTTTAGCTGAGAGAAGTCTCATCAAGCTGTTCTAGCTTCCAGATTCTGCACACTTACAGCCTGTGCAGTAGAAATCTTGGTTCAATGGCCCAGAATCGATGACACTGGTGAAACTTCTAGAGATTTGGGCATAATCTCTAGGATGAACGTAATATGTCTAGAGTACGTGGATCCAAGTGTTCAGGTCTTTACCCTACTGATACTGGATTTCGCAGCACATTTCGAAATTTACCACCCTTCTTATCGACGAAATCTTTGGATCACTGGCGTCCGTACGTTGACAGAATATCAATCTCATAACCCCCTTGTTGCTGACCATCCAAGGAAATATACCAAACCCTCCTCGTCCACGGAAGATGCACTCTCGGCGCTTTAGAAGCTCGGACGAGTCTGGAGACCTCCGAATTACGCCATGGTCTTGCTGTCTTAATCCAGAATACTTTTGTTCATTGGCGTGATCGTCGCCTTAAGGAACCGCCAGCATTTGAGGCGAATGTTGACGCTCCTTACAACCTCTCCCGATATGGTAAATGGGTTCAGATGTCAGAAGAGAGATACAGCCCATTGGCGGGTCAGATAGTTTCGAAGCTTCTGTTCATGGGTCATGCGCGAATTCCAGATCTCATTGCGGCGCTAAGCGCAAATAATGTCGGTGTTTCAGGGGCTTCATCAGCCAATGCTGGGGCAAAGCTTCCGAACGGAACCGGTATCCATAGCCTCAAGACGAACGGGCGCATTCTTCATGAGAGCGATACCACTATTCACAGAATACATCAGAGTCTATCTGACTTGCGGGAGGCTGGTCTCATTAGCATATGCCACCCCTCACACTTTCGGACCTACGCAGACAACCGAACTGCAGCGGAGGATGTTACCCCAAAGATTGATTCGTTCACGCAAAAAACAAAAGCAGAGAGACAAGCCGCATGGGAGGCTGCTGTACAGCAAAAGCTAGATGAATGGAGGTATGGGACAACCGACGAACGAGCACAAATGGCAAGGCTGCACAAAGGGCCAAAGCGTCAGCGCGACGATACAGAGTCTTCTATCTCGAATAAGCGTGCCCGCCTCGACAGTGGGTACAATGGGGCTTCTGTCATTGAAGGAAACGTTCAGGGTGGACTGGATTCATGGTCGTCTGGTTTGAGCAAGGTACTCTCGCATACGATGAACTAGTAGACTCAAACTCATGAATGTATAGTCCGAACCTGCCTTTCGTGTCAACCACATCAAAATGACGGTCCTTTTCCGCAACCGGCAACTTGTGAGATTGGCCAAGGAGAGCTTATGTAGTGCCACTTCGAAGATTTATGAGAAGGTGCTCAGCCTTAGTGAGAATCACGTACGGGAATGTAGAGACAAGGCCAGCCATGACAAGAGTGGTGAGATTGGTGACGAACATATACAATATTTTACTACTCCGTACATGACAACAGAAGAGGTTGCACGAGCTGTCCCTGACTCTGCAGATCTCAAAAATGCTCTAGGTTTTGTTGGAAATCATGCGTCACACGACGAGGATATCGACCATCCTAAGAAAAAGCGCAGGAGGAATACACCTCAATCAGAGGAGCCCAGCAAGTATGAAGCAGAATCGGCAGGGGAAGACGAGGACGGACAAGATGCCATTTCTGGCTCTGATGTGTCAAGCGACGCTTCTTTTGACTCGGACGATAGCGATGAGGAAATGGCAGCTGCTCAATTCAATTCGATCAACGGAGCATCCGGACACATTGGCCTTACCTCGCACCAAATGATGATTCGATCACACCTGCTACTTCTGGCTCAACATCCTTATGGTTTCCTAAGTCACTTGCGTGAGACGAGTACTGGTGAAGGTTGGAATATCAATTTCCCCCAAATTAGGGAAAAGCTACAGAAGCATACTATTAATCAAACTATATCTTCTCGGTATGGAACTCGGTCGGTACGTCTAGCCAGCATTCTGGCTGAAAACGGAAAGCTTGACGAGAAAACGCTCTCGTCAATGTCATTGATTCGAGAGAAGGACATGCGAAATCTGATAACGCCAATGCACCAAAGCGGCCTTATTGAATTGCAGGAAGTTCCCCGTGACAACACTCGAATAGCAACGAAAACGAACTTTCTTTTCTTCTTCGATCTTGATCGATGTATAAGTAAAATCACTGGAAATTGCTACCAAACAATGACTAGGCTTTTGGAACGAGTAAGAATTGAGAGAGAAAAGGTTCAGGGTGTGTTGGAGAAAGCCAGCCGTAGCGATGTTGTGGGTAGGGAGGAGCGAATGCTTAATAAGGCAGAACAGGAAGCCCTGAAGCAGTGGAAGGTCACAGAGGAAAAGTTAATGGGCCAGCTAGGAAGGATTGACGACACGGTGGCCGTCTTGCGAGACTTTTGAGACGTTTGCATGTGATACCCCGGATTTGCGATGTATACATTATGATACCAAAGACGTCTCGAAAGCTGATCTTGGCTATAGACGCAATAGACACGATAGTATGACCAATGTAGATAGAACTGGTATGTTTTACCTTCATCAATAATGGCTCCAAAGGAAAGGAGAAAAAAGGGGGGCATCCCCGCCTCGTGCCCCACATCGGTCAACCTCGGCAGTTCCTCAGGATGACCTTCCACGAATGTCTTGATTTCATCTCATTCATTCATTCATCCTGACCTCTATTACTAGTCACATTCATCTCACGTACCCCCCAATCTGAAGATGTCCCAAAACACCGACAACATAGCCCACGCCCTCGCCGGCGCCGGCGGGGGCATCCTCTCCATGACGCTCACCTACCCCCTCATAACCCTGTCCACACGCGCCCAAGTCGAATCTCGCCGAATCTCCCAGTCTACCACCTCCCTTTCCGCCTCCACCTCCGATTCCACCCTCGAATCCAAGCGCAAAAAGACCACCTCCGCCCTCGCAGCCGCCAGACACATCCTCCGCCGCGAAGGCGTCAGCGGGCTCTATTCAGGCCTCGACTCCGCGCTCTTCGGCATCTCCGTCACGAATTTCGTGTACTACTACTGGTATGAATGGACGCGGGCGTTCTTTGAACGAGCGGCGCTGAAGGCGGGGAGGGTGAGGAAGGGGTTGACGGCTGTGGAGAGTATGCTCGCTGGTGCGATTGCCGGGAGTGCCACAGTCTTGATTACGAATCCGATTTGGGTTGTTAATACGAGGATGACGGCCCGACAGTCTGAAAAGGGTGGAGAGGGGGATGTAGAGGGTGGGGAAGGAAAGCGAGTGAGAGAGAGAAAACCGTCCACACTGGCAACGTTGCTGGCGCTATTTAGGGAGGAGGGACCAAGTGCGTTGTTTGCGGGTGTGTTACCGGCGCTGGTGCTGGTTGTGAATCCGATATTGCAATATACGATCTTTGAGCAGCTGAGGCAGGCGTTGGCGAAGAGGAGGGAGGTGAAGGCCTGGGATGTCTTTCTGCTTGGTGCGTTGGGGAAGCTGGCGGCGACGAGTATTACATATCCGTACATTACTGTCAAGAGCAGGATGCATGTTGCGAAGAAGGGGGATGTAGGAGAGGGCAAGGAGGGGATGACGGACAGTTTCAGACGTGTGGTAAGGGAAGGAGGATGGGGCGGATTATACAAAGGTATGTTCAGTGGAACTCCGGTGTCCGTTGAGAGTGTTTTGCTAATTGTATGGCCAGGTATTGGACCAAAAGTATCGCAGAGCGTGATCACAGCGGCATTTTTGTTTTCTTTCAAAGATGCATTGTATGAGGCAAGCTTGAGAGCGAGAAAGTCAATACCAGCCAAGGTACCGGTCAAGTAGGGGCTAAATCATGTATGATTGATGAGAGCAACATTTGTGACCTTTGAAAGATGCACAGAATCCTTGTGCGCCTCGCTTCTTCCAGTTTATTAAGGCTGCGGTGGTTTCGCCTCGTGGAGCCACCTACCGAGGAGTTTCTTCAAATTATACCACTTCAGATTCAGCAGTCAGACATATCTGTCGAGGTGAGATGTTCTTGACCATTCTTCTGCTGCCCGAGTCATACTTACCCTCTCGTCCTCACTCCTTAAGACGCGTCTTTCCAGTAGTCATGACATTTGGGCCATTTGACCAGTGGACAATGGGATTGCTGGGTTGCCGGGAACGTGAGAGTGAAGTCTAAACACCAACAATATTGCAGTGTCCTGAAGTCCTTTGCCCCTAGATTGAAGACTGCAAGCTATACACGCTATGCAAGCTTTCACTGTTTAAGCCTTGTTCTCGAGGGTCCGCCACAGAAATTTCTACGCCCTGAGTCGTAATGAGATCGAGCAATGCTAGACATCCGTCCAACCAGCATATAGATTATCGAGCCTTCTTTTGGCCTGATGCCATCTGCTGCCTCATCTTCATCCTCCTGAATGCATCTTCACCACTTGCGCCTAGCGGCCTTGCAAAAGCACCCCCAGCGATTTGTGTACTCTTAGGAACAACAGTATAGGTCTTATTCTCGATCTCTGCACGAGCCCTGTTTGATTTTACACCTGGCGCCATATAGCCTCTTGCTTTGACGATCGCCGCCGCTTCCTGGGTGCTTATCTGAGAATTACCGCCTGCCTTCCGCGTACTGGTTGGGTCATAGGATGCCTCAGCAAGGACACGTTGGCGGTAGTCATCACTACGTTTGAGAATGGGACGAGACCATTCACCGACCAAGCGCTCAGCAGCGCGTTTGATGCTGATCTCTGGCTTCTTCGACTTTGTGTAGAAGGCAACCACCTTACCGAGTCCACTACTAATCAGACTCTCTTTGTCGATAGGTAGCTTGGCTAAAGCGGAGAATATCTCGCGCTGGATGTTGTACGCAGGTAATGAGCCATCGGTGAGGGGTTCCAGGAAGTAACGGACAGACAGCAGAAGATTATTTTCAGGGTCGACAATAGCAGCTTCAACGTCTCTGCTGTTACGGTTCAACAGTGCAGTGACTTCCGGAAGCATTTTCAGCTTATGCATAGCAGGTCGAGGTGGATTTGCCTGTCGGGCAAGTACGTCCGCTTCCGCGGCTTCTTCCATGCGTTTACGCATAGTAGCGATTTCCTCATCTGCCATGCTATTAAGATCCTAGCCCTTCGTTAGAATGGATATCGATTAGCGCAACAGTTTGACATACAATGTCGCCAGCTCTTCGTCGCCGTTTTGTCGGATTTTTGAGTGCAGCATCCATTGCCCTGTCAAGTGCACGTCTCCTCCCTGTTCCAAGTGTGAGCCTTGCTGCGATTCTCAAGTTTGTGGGTGGTTTGACTCACGCTCTTCTGGGTCAAGATTTTCCTCATCTTCTTCAACTCTCCTTTTCTCGACCTTTGGTCTCTCCTTTCTATTATCTCCTTCAACAAATGACTTCTTCTTCCGTGCCCGTTTGCCTTCTATCTCCTCCCCACCACTGAAATCATCATCACTGTCCTTCTTCTTTCTCAGCTTCTTTGGCTTCTCTCTTCGTCCTTCCTTTTTCTTTTTCTTGCGTTCACTTTCGCCTTCGACGCGCTTTCGCTTGTGTCGACCAAGAAGCTTGGCATTGTCTTCGTCTACTGCAACAGCCGGACGCTCTTCAATAGTAATTTGATTAGGGTCGAAGTTCTCGAATTGAGCTTCATCTACATCCGAGAGAATTGATTCATTATCTGAGTTGTCATCGTCTTTGGTCGCATCTGGATCGGCCGCTTGGACTGTAGGATCGTCTTGTAAATCTTCTAGTGGATGCTCGGTTGCGTCATTATGGTCAGCGTCTGGCAAATCTGGGGTAGGCGACAAGGAAAGGTCTGGTGAGGACATAACGATTGTTGATCGCACAGAATAAAAGATCACGAAGAAGATGGGTATTGAGAGTGAACGTCGCACGACAAAGGGAATGACATCTCTTGGCAGTCTCACTAGCGCGAACTCCAGCGGGGCTCGCAGATGCAAGTACTTCCCGGACAACCTCAAATGTTTCCTACAATATAGTTCTTCTTTTAGAACATTCTGCAAGCAATTTCTGGCTTGTAAGCTGTTCAGAATTATGAAATCAACCAACAGAGGTGATCATACGTTCTGTGCTACGCAGACTGTTGTCGAGGCCTTCTCCCACCCGAAAACACCTCAAAAAAAGTAATGAGAGTGATCTCTGCTATAGCCAGCTGGCAATACAACAAGCCATTAGCCAGACGCGTTCCCAGTTGCTTCAGCCACGTAGCCCACCTCGCTTCGTGAACTCGGTTGTGAAATGGCCCTTCTTCCGTGATAACCAACTCACGAGATCCGTCTCTTATTACAGCTCTAGTGGCCTTTCACCGAGAATCTCCGATGGGCAAATATCTCCAACGTTCTAGCATGAACCTCTAACATATCCGCAAGTCGTTAGAGACAACGCTTAATAATGTAAAATCACTGCTACATCTGTTATATGCACGGCGGACAGCGGTGGCGTAAACCTTCCAGAAAGCTTGGGCGGGATGTTCAACGAATGAAGGGCACCTTATTATTCGGGGTTTCAATACGGTGGGTATTAGTAGTAGTTGCAAGAGGAGGAGGAGGAGGAGGCGCAAATGGACCCAACGGCGTGATTCTGCATCTTAGCCAACTCACGCACAATAATCCCCTTTGTTGCTCTACAAAGGACGGTCACAAACGTATGCCAATTCATCTGCAAGGAAAATATAAGCTTGCGAGATACTGTTGTAAACCTTAAGCTAATGCGACCTATATTGGTAGAATGTTCAGCCAATTAAAACTCTTTGGGCTGAACGACATGCCGGACTTTCAGCCTATCTCCTAGCTTCGTGCCTTCTTATGGCTGCGATTGACGAGTCAAGCAGGAATTTCGTCCAATATTTGGGTAGATTTGCATCTGACGGTCGAGGCCAGGACTCAAAAATCTAACAGATGCTGTTCCGTGAATTAAAGCATGCAGTGCATCAGAGAGATGCGAAATATTTCCGCTCACTGAGAAGAAGACTGACATATTTGCTGTGCATTTTCTTTCTTACAAAACAGTGCATTACCTAAACATCTTCATCTCATTTACACGTGCCTTCTATCTATTTCTGACTACCTTAGCTTTTGTAACGGATACGCTCGGTGCAGGTTTGACTTGTTTACTTTACAATGAAGGCTGGCAACTAATGTCTTAGATCCTCATCTAGAATTCGAACTCAAGTCTAGATCCCCGCCCTGATGAGGGAACGCTTCCCGACGATGCCAGACCCTGACCCTACCAATATAAATTGGTTCAGCACGCGCGTCATCCCTTTATTTGATGAGTGAGATTTCGAAGCACACAGGCTTGGATCCATCGAATTTATTATGCAGGCAATCTGCTTTGCCGTTGCTCTCCTGCTAAGACTTACTCTCTCAGCAACTGCCATTCCAGATGATTTTAGGCGACGCTCTGACCATTTCACTCCATTGCGCCCTAGTGTGGAGACCATTCAGCATGAGCTTGGATCACGATTAAGCAGATATGCTTCCCTTCACTTTCCAAGCAGTCCGGATTTCTCGAATCTCACAGAGCGATGGGCCGCAAATTCGAACTCTAATTTCTCAGTTGTAGTCGTGCCTGCAGTGGACAAAGATGTAGTAGCCACTGTGCGTCCCATTTCATACCCATCATACGGTCTCATAATAATATATTGTTCAGGTGCACTTCGCAAATAGGTTTCATATCCCATTCTTGGCTGTCAATCGAGGTCACGGCGACGCAGCCGGTCTCTCTGCAGTCGACGGAGGTATCTCAATCTACATTCGCAACTTGGACAGCATTGAGGTCGCCGAAGATGGTCAATCAGCCTCTATGGGTGGTGGCGTGTTTCAGGACCAAGTCGTGAGATATCTATTTGAGCGGGGTAAGGTAGCTAGTAAGTGATCTGCCCTACCATACTGCAGAAAATGATGGAGGTTCCTAATGAGAGCAGCTTCCGGGGCATGTGCTTGCACCGGCATGATGGGTCCTGGTCTTGGTGGGGGCTTTGGCCGCTACCAGGGATACTTTGGCTTGGTCCTTGACAACATACTGGAGATGGATGTTGTCATTGCGGACGGCTCGAAGATCACAGTGTCTGCCTCCTCTCATCCAGAGCTCTTCTGGGGCATGCGGGGCGCTGGTCACAACTTTGGCATCGTCACTCGGTTCCAGCAGAAGATTTTTGACAACCCCAATTCTAAATGGTTTTTCGCGACACTCGTTTTTCGAGCTGATAAGCTTGAGGCACTAATTGAGGTGCTCAATGTCTTCGGTGCTAATGGAACACAGCCAAAAGAGGCCACTACCTACACTCTCTTCGCTGTAAACCCTGAGATCAGCCCCAGCGAGGTATGTCTGCCTAATTTCGTATCCACTGGATCAATTCCATTCTCTTTGACTGCCCTGTCTTTTCATAGCGCCTCTACCGCGAAGTCCTTTTCGAAGTGACAATTTATCCGGATGAAAGTGTCACGATTCTAAGTTGACATCTATTCAAAGCTCTCCATTAATTAGTCCAATGGCGTGGCAATTGCTCCCCACGAAAGATCAAAGTTGCCAGTTCTGTTAAATAGAGCAGACTTACAGCGGTTTTTGCACGTTGATCACTGTTTAGCTTTGGGCAGCTAACACGATTTTGGTAGCCAGTAATTATCTTCACCCTTGAGTATGGCGGCTCTGCAAGCAGTGCTGCGCCAATCCTGGCTCCTTTCTACGCAATTGATCCAGTCATCACAACGAACACAACCGTCCCATACACTGAGGCAGCCCACGCTGCCGGTGCCGGCTTGGAAGACCCTCCATGCCAGCCTTTAAGCAGCTGGAAGCTGTTTCCTGTGGGGCTGCAAACCTTCAATATCCGCACTACACGTGCCCTCTACGAACTCTTCTCCACAATGATAGCTGAGAATCCAGCATTCAATAATTCGATAGTCCAGCTCGAAGGATATCCGCAGCAAGGTGTGAGAGCCGTTGACCCTGATAGCACGGCTTATGCCCATCGCGACGACATCCTGCTTGCGTAAGTGGCGCTCCTGTACTTTCTGCGAAGAAATCCTGCCTTATCAAGCAACTACTAAATCTAGCAAAGGTCCCTTGGCGCCGTCTGGCCACCGAATCGGCCCGAATTGGAGAACATAGCAGTTCAATATGGACACCAAGCGCGTACATTGCTTCACGCTGGCGACACACCAGGACGTCCTCTGAATACCTACGTGAACTATGCGAGCAGTGACGAAACACCAGAAATGCTGTATGGGCACGAGCCATGGCGGTTGAAGCGATTAAGGGCATTGAAACGAAAATATGATCCAAATGGTAGATTCAATTTCTACAACCCGATCATATAAGGTGTCTGGAGCTGCATTTGTTGGTTGCAATAGTAGGAAGCAGGAGATGAGGATGGACTACTAATGAGATAAGAGTGTCGATTTGAAAGGGGGTAAATATACATCTTTTTCGTCTCAAAATGCGAGATAAAGTCTTCTACTATGTCAACGGCATGTCAACACAATTTAGCTCATGTATGGTCAACGAGCGCCGACACCTCTCACTCCACGAGTACTACCGGCAAGTCTAGCAACGTGACGTTGCCATCTGCCTCGTGAAAGTAAACTCCCGCTTCATGATACGTTTCAATGGCCAGATCGAACCCAGGGACGTTCTGGTCCCAGAGCCCCACAAATTCTCGGATACATTCCAATGACTCCGTAACCATCCAAACTTTCATCGTCTGTTCCGCGTATTGCTCCTCATGCATCTCAAACCTCAATGGAGGTCGCTGGGTCGTGTGGTCCCACTGTCGGTTGGGTCCAGGGAGTGGGTCCTGCTGATGTAACCCGGCTGCTAGCACATGGGCATTCCAATTGCCCTCAACCTCGTTAATTGCGAGATTCATTTGACGTTTGGAGATGTGATTTGTAGTATAAGCGTCGAACTCGACCGCATAGTGGATACCTAGAGCAGGAATATCGCCTTTGCATTCATATCCTTCCGGCGGGTCATCACTAATGGTGGTATTCGTACGAATTGAGCTGCTCAGTTGCGGCGCACTCCTAGCCGCCAATGTCCTCGTGATCCTGCTCGACGCCTCGATTTAGGTACACAGTCTACTGTCAAAGCTTTGCTCGAATGAATGGAAGACTTACTGACGGGCATTGACACTATCTTCCGCACGTGGCAAAGTTGACCCTAGTGAGAGAAGACTCAAATTCAGGGTGAAGCACGACAAGGCTGCATAATGAAGTGTCCACATGCTTCTAAAAGAAAAGAATCGACTGGAATCGCACCTACCAGAGAAAGAGTTGTGGAAGCTTATGCGCAACCTTCAAGACGTGCCTGCATAACAGCGGAGACACTCGAGCTCTTTAACATCGCCATTGACCTATAAATACGAGAGACTCGGATATCCGACGCTGCTTGCATCCGAAAAGAGAGACATGACGGGGCTCATACGTGCGCAAACTATAATTATGTGAAATTGTTGGTGATTGTCTCCAGCATCTTCATAAGGCAGATTGTCCAGGTCCTAGGAGATAGACCACTGTCTCTTGTACCAGAGCAAGTAAAGTATGCCAACAAAAAGGTAAAATATCCTGACCTAGAGTTTGGAACAGACAGTCCGATGCTTTTGTGACTTGCGCATCCGCCTATGTTTCACGAACTCCTTTGGACTTCCGTCCACGTAAAGCATTGTGAAAGACATTGTACAGGCAAGCGACATGAAAGTTGATCTTATGCATCAGACTGTTACCCCCGAGCTCCTCGTACTAAATTCTTTATCGTCGTCTCATAGTCTTCCGGCTGCCTTCCCAAGATCTTCTCAAGCCGCGTAGATGTCTCAGCGGCCTCACCACGTTTGATAGCCTCAAAAGTGCTCGCCCATTTCCTAGGTGCGTCTTTCGCCGCGTAAGGTGCAAGACAGGTTTGGACGATAGGATCGTCCACATATTTTTCGATATCGATCTCTTCGATGGTAATCGCCGTATTTAGCGCGGCCCCGATGATGTTGATCGATTCGGACAGGCTGTACGCTTTTGGCCCAGTCAGTAGGACAACTTGATCATTGTATTCGGAGACGATATCTGCATCACCGGCCCAGTGTCTGTGGACGACTGTGGCTATGGCTTCGCCAAGCTCGTCGGTCTTGGCCCATGGAATACCTGGACCAGATCCATCGTGTGGTATTCTAATAACGTCCCCCGGATTCTTCAGATTTAGGAATGCTGTGTAAAGGTAATAGGACTCAGAATAGAGAGCAACCCGAATCGATGTCCAGAAAAAATCATTCTTCCCGTTCGGGACTGCTGGGAGAGACTTGAAGTATGCCTCCGTTGTCAAATGCGATGCCATACAGTCGGATACAGAAGTGGTGGAGCTCTCGCCACCGAGTGCGAAGGACGTGTAGAAAACGTTGCTCACACCAGACTGAATAGCAGCATCGACGGCGTCTCTATGCACCTAACGTGGTGGTTTAGGGAAACTGTTCGGAAGGGTCCTTTCAGCATCGTCATACCTTGTTACGGGACTCAATCTCAAGGCCCGGATATGAGATCAGGATTAGATGCGAGACATCGTCGAACGCATTGCCCAAAGTTCCCAACTTATCATAGTCCGCGGTCCGTCTAGTGACACCGGCTTGAACATACTGCGAAGGCGTCTTTTCTGGATAACGTGATACCAGTACGACTTCTTTGGCGTCTACGAGCTGTAGGAGATGTCGATAGATACATGAGCCAAGGGCACCAGCAGCCGGAAAGACACCAATTTTTCCCATTATGGCTCAGTAACAGGGGAACATGCTAATGTCGAATTGCCCAAATTCGGCCACCAACAGCTGCACTTCCAATGGAAAGCGAGACGGAGGCGAATGATTGTAAGGTGACAACGATTGAAGCAGATTTTGTGCGAAGGCTCATCAGCTGACAGCATAAACCTACGGCTCCAAGAGCAAAGCGCGGCTGTAACCCTATGCATGATTATGCAATGCATGAGGCACGCGAAGCGCAGCGTAGAGGGAACACGCTATGTCATTCCTTGTAGGCTTTTTCAAGACTTTTGTATGCTATGACATATTAAAAAGGGATACTTGACTAACCTTGCATTCTTTGATCTAGTTTCTGTAGATTACAGGCAGTGTATAATAGTCTGGTAGAATATTGTATAATCTAGTTTCCCCTAATTCCTGTTGGGCCGCTTGAAGCTAGAACTAGTGGTAGACCTCCCCGGGAAACTGTTTGGTAGGCGACGAAAGCACTTAGGGAAAGTGCATTTCAGGGCTGAAGCGGGTCGTGCCTCGAAAGTGGGAGGCCTGACTGACTCAACAACCAAAGCTGCAAACGCCATTATACTTGTATATATTTTCGTGAACGTTCCCTTTCTCTGTGCATTTGCTTCTATATTCATATATTATACATGTTTATGTAACGGCAGGTGGTATATATCGCGGTTCCTGCTCGCCCTGATAGTCTATATTGCTATGTTTACGACTAGTGTGTGACATGATGAGTCTTTGGAATGAAGCGCGCGACCAATTTGTGCAGCAGCTACGAAGTGTGCCCGAAGATCCCTTGGCCATCGAGAAGTTTTTGCAGGACAAGGCTTCCGTCGATGATGCCCGCCGAGGCGTTGCTACGCTTCGTGAAGATAGCGACCGCAAATATGGAATGAATGAAAGCCGCGGAAAAGGCGTCTCCGGCAAATGGATACGTAGGATCATGGAGAATCTTAATCAAATCACGACCTTTGGTAATGTGGCTATGATAGCCGCGCCTGAGTCGGTTGGGGTTGTCTGGTTTGCAGTTGAAAAGGTACTCAGCGCGATTCAGAACGACTACAATCTCTACGGCACTTTCAATGTCGCCTTGCACGATATTTCAGAGATGATGGTCCTCGTACGGACTTATGATGAGGTTTTCCAGGATCGAAGGGGGAAGGGGGATGGGAGCATTTTTCACGAGCTTTCCAAAAGCATTCTTGAAGTCTACATATCCATCTTAGACTTTTCCTACGCTGTCAGAAAGTATCTATCTGGTGGCAAGCGTGCGAAGATCGGGCATGCTTTGAAGGATGTGGTCGGTGCATCGAACAGACAATTTGAGGGCAAGACAACCGCGCTTCAAGCCCAGAAGGCTAAAGTCATCCAATACTCGGAAGCAGCTTTCCAGCAAAAGACGAGCGATAGCTTAGGGGATGTCTCAGGCGAGCTTGTTGGCATGCAAAAAACCATGCGTGATGTATTTGAATTTCACCAGCGGTCATCGACAGAAATGAAGGAAATTCTGAGTGAAATCAAAACAGCCAATAGAGCGCCTACCCATGGCGAACTCGCGGTCTTGGAGTATGACAAGAACATGCAGCGTTTGACACCATGGCTAGACGCAGGTAGCGCGACCCTGAGCACACACGTCAAAGCCCGTGAAGAGGGCACTTGCACTTGGATCAAAGATGCAGCTTGCTATACCTCTTGGCAAGATGCTTCCAAGAGCTCCATACTCTGCATAAGAGGCGAGACAAGCTCCGGCAAATCAGTCCTAGGTGCTTTCGTGTATGAGACGCTCCGCAACGAACTCAGCAATAGCAAAGACAAAAACACCTTGGTGCAGTACATATCGCAGGATATCAAGTCTACCGGTGACATAGAGAAAGCCCTCAAACGAATGGAAAACACCCTTTTGCGTCAGATATACGAGCACGCTCTGGATGATGTGGATGATGATTTACTCCTGCAGCGCTGCAACATTCTCTTCAGCCATCCAAAGAAATCCAAAGGCAGAGATAATCCGGGTCCTAGTACTACTGAGAAACCAATTCTAAGTGGGGTTGCCGGTGGGCAAACCACTTTAGATTTCTTAGACGTATACCCTAGCCTTGTTGAATCGCTTAAAAAGCGGATAGTGGTGATTATTGACGGCGTAGACGATCTTCTTGACGAAGACCAAGCAAAATTTGCTGAGAATCTAGTCAAATTAAGGCAAGAGCCGGATATTCATGTCCGTATCCTCCTTCTATGTCGACCATCAAGCCCAATCCGCCTGAAATTGGGGGATGAGACGACTCAGATAACAATGGCCGATCACAATTTGGATGACATCAGATTGATCATTAGCAGAGGATTGGAAATCCTGCCTGGCCTATCATCAGACGAAAGGAGCGAAATTGAAGCTGTAATTACTCAGAAGACAGGGCATCGAATCAGATATGTCAAACAAGTAGCCCTCCCTTTTCTGCACACTCCCTTCCAACGCCCAGTCACAACATGGCTGCAGTCTCTACCAGAAAATGTCAACGAGACATATCACCAGCATCTACGTCAGCTTGCTCCAAATTATTACGATCTACTTCGCTTGGCTTTGAGCGTGACATTTGTTGCGGAAAGACAACTCCGGATAGACGAAATAATGGAAATATACTCGCGGATGTACTTAAATGACAGCACGACTGATGATCCGGACAAGACACAAGTGAATTTGGAGCTTTACCGCAAACAGATACTGAAAGCTGGAGGGCCATTCTTGAATGTGCGCGAAAATAACCAAGTCGAACTCACTGATCCTGAGGCAATTCGCGAGTTTTGCCGTCCGAAACCGAATAAGGCACACGCGGAAGACGCAGAGCGATCGATGTGCTTGAAATGCAGGCAGAATACGCATACGGTCGATGCGCTACCGGTAGATGAAAGACATGCACACTTAGCACTTGCCATCACTTGCAGTAAGTCTGCTCAAGCTATCCATGGCTTTGACTAACAGTGTCAGTGAAACACCTCAATTCTAATACGTTCCATGTCCGATTCTTTGCCGATTCGCTCGACGAAGCTAGATCCCGGGTCGTGAAAGAGAAGACTGCTAACAAGGATACGGTCTCGGACGTAAATTTAGAGACCGCGGGTTCGCCGCAGAACTTAGCTTCTACGACTGAGTCAAACCAGCTCAATGTAGCCCAAGCTGGCGATTCCGACTCGAAAAACGAGCAACAGGAAGCACTTTTGGAAATCCGGGAAGCTGCTACCTCCTCACCGAACGAAGTAAGTGACGATGACTCCCAATTCTCGGATCAAGAAGGTGATAATGAAGACTTCGACCAAGCTGACAACGATGACTGGGACGATAATTCTGACTGGTGGACTTCAAGAAGATACGAGATTACAAGTTGGTACTACAACATACAGGAAGCTGAGCGTCTCTGGTCGCCCGACGAAAGAAAATCTAGCCCAGAATGGCAAGAGCTCTTGAAAGAACTTGAACGCTTCTTCCTGGACGGGACCCTAGCTTTTGAAGCTTGGAAATTAGACTGGGTAAATTACTCGTGTGAAAAATGGGAGCCACTTCACTTTGCTGCATGCCATGGACTTATGAGTGTAACACAGATGCTCCTTGATAGGGGGGCAAAGGTGATGGGCCTCACACCCGATGGCTGGAGCGCATTACACTTGATCACTCAAGCCCCGAAACCGAGTCAAGCTGCGATATTACGCCTGTTCCTACAAAATGGTGGCGACCCTAATGTTGACGGTGAACAGGAATCCTGGGTCATGCCGGCGTTCCATCATTGGCTGTACAACGGGGCTGACCCTGAATGTGTCAAAGAACTGCTTCGTAGTGGCGCTTCAAATTCTCTGACAAATTCGCAGAATCAAAATGTAATGCACTATTTTGCTTTGGATGGAGCTGATCCGGAGGTGTTGTACCTTCTGCTGGACAATCCTCTAGACGCCAATAATCGTGCAGATATCAATGTCGAAGACGGCGACGGTGAGACGCCTTTACACAGGCTACTCTCTCGCCCAAAAGTCCCGATCGACCTTCTTAGGGCGTTCCTTGCACGTGGGGCTAATGTCAATATCGATGATAAACAGTCCGAGCGCCCTCTTTACGAAGCAGCTCGCTGGGGTGAGAACGATGCTGTTGAAGCCATTATTGAGCAAGTGACAGACATCGACGACGATAGCAGATGTGGACAAACAGCACTTCATGGCGCGGCTCATGCTGGCCATAAAGAGACTGTGGAGTTGCTCTTGAAGCATGGGTCTGACCCAAATCGAAGAGACAAACACAATAGGAGTCCTCTCTTCTTGGCCTGCCTGGGGCGAAGAGGGTTCATTCCGGAGGATGTCCATCAGGAGACGGCTGAATTACTGTTCAATGAACAGATGAGACGCCGATCGGCTTTTCACGATATTAATGTTTGTACCAAACGTGGTCGCACAACGCTTCGCGAAGCGGCAGGCCGCGGCTATCTACAGATTGTATCAGGCATCCTAGAGCAGATGGCACCCGAGGAGAAGGTATGGATTGACAAGCGCGACGACCGAAAGCGGCGTACTCCTCTACAGACAGCCGCGTCGCACGGACGGGGGAAGTCATTGAGATCCTCCTCCAGCACGGTGCAAATGTATTGCTTCGGGATGGTGTCGATGGTAAAGGGATGACAAGCCTCGAGATTTGCCTGGATAGATGGGCTGTCATAGGGTCCAATCGTTACGAGAACGCCATGGTTCGCCTCATTGATGCCTGCACAGACGAAGCAAAGGGTAATAAACTTTTGCTGACCACAGCAGCCATTCATGGAAGCGTTCAGGTGCTGGGAAAGCTGGCAAATGCAGGTGTCAATCTAGACCTACCGGATGCTTATGGATGGACACCGAGTCAGCTAGCCTCGCAATTTGACCACTTTGAAGCGGCAGCATTTATCAGGGGGTCATTAGCAAAGCGAGCGTTGCGACCAACTCAGTGGACCGTTGAAGGCGACGCAAAGATCACAACATTAGAGGACGATGGCAGGGGCGTCAACCACGAAGAGTCCCCGAGAATGTGTATATTAGCCGATCACCCGGTGCCTGCTGGTCTGACAGCCTACTACTATGAGATAGAAATATTAGACGCCAAAACCGGGAAATCGATTGGTAAGAACGGCATCATGCCCCTTGATCTTCACTTGCTGACCAGTAGGACAGACTCTCAGACTCAGGGGAATGAAGACGAGCCGGAAATCGCCATGGGTTTTGCAACTGCATCCGCCAAATTGGTCGAGTTTCCTGGATGGCCTCCAAAACCAGTTGCTCCGAATGTGCAGTCATGGGCCTATCATGCTGATGATGGAGCAATTTGTGCTTCAAATCGGAAGAAGTGGCCGTCCAGCTTTGATAAGCATTACGGACCAGGCGACACGGTGGGCTGTGGATTGGAAGTTGAGGCAAAAAGAATCTTCTTTACAAGAAATGGTGTTAGGATCGGTAAGCGCTTTCTTTCAATGCCAGCCCATTTGGTTTCAACCCTCGACCAACCAACAACAGGCTCCTTTTCTAACTGACACTGATCGATTAGACGACCACGTCTTCGAAGATTTCAACGGACGCGTCTTTCCAATCATTGGCCTAAGTGAGAAGATGAAGTTGCGCACAAATTTTGGTCTCGACCCCCAAATGCCCTTCAAATGGAATCAGCAGGCGGAAGAAACCTCGAAGGAGGTAGGGGAGAAGCTCGTCAATGGGACCGGCTCGTGATTAAACTTAACCACCAACCGAGTTCTGACGCCCTACGCCCCGCCAGTAGTCGTGAAGAGCGTGTGCGAGGAGAACGTCTAGCATCTCCACGCAGGAGCTGTATATAGCCCGGCTTGAAGATGGCCCAGGCCCTAATACCAATAGGAAGTTCGATGAAAAATTCTGAACTTGTGGTCCACTAGCAACGAAATCAGGTGGCTGAATGCATTCAAACAAGAGATTGTTTGCTGAGAAGGCGTGATAGAGACCGCCATTTGAGATGTGAGTTATTTCAATCTATCCGCCTTGATACAGGAGCTGTGTATAATCAAGTATACTACTTGGGAAAGCATTTTTTCATATTTGGTAAAGCCCTGAACATAGCCAACGCCAATCCTATAAAGTAGTAGGGGATAAGCGGCAATGCCTAGCATTGAAGATCAGCTTACAGGCATGCCCCAGGGCTTGCATCCCTCTAATTGCTCCCTAAAGTCCAGTGCCGGTATCACCTTGGCGGGAAATGCCATTTCTGATTTTGAGCAAAAAAGCACTTTCGCTCCCCGTATAAATTTGCATCATTTGGCGGCTTCCTTCCAAGCACCTCCTTGCATACAGCCTACCCACAGATTTCGTGACCCATAGATAATAGACGCCATGTTTCAAGGTACGCACGAACAATCATGATTGCTGAGTGCCAGAGACCCACAGATGGCTCGCACAAGCGTACTGACAAGGACCAAGGCGAGCCCCAGCAAAGTGCTCAAGAAATCAGGGTATGTGCATGGTTTCTCTGTCTGAACACGCAGTCACTCATGGTGACGATGATATTTAGAAAGCGGAGGAAGTATCAAATCAGACCATTAAACAAGTCATCGCGGGATGCATCTTGCTGTACCTCAGTATGCTCATTCAGCCTCAAGATTGAAAGCGACGTCGTGATTGACATTTTGGCTTCTAGGTCCGTTCGCGATTGACTACGTGAAGAACTTGGTCTAAAGACAAGAATGCTTGGTCTGGCGTCTGCAAAGAGCTACACATAGCATGTTTTGGTGTTAAGGGACAATGACAGGGCTGGAATGATACCCCGGTCTTGAAGCCATTCACAGAGCATATCCTAGGAACAGCAGCGTCTTATCTACATTACAACCAACTTTCCGCTCAAACAAATGTCCGCTTTTAGTCTATGCAACGTCGCGCCTGTCGTCGATCACGTTCATCTGCCATTCAGCAAAAACCTTGTTGGCTTCTCTTGCTGCTCATACTCCTTCCAATCCTTCTCGATCGAAGCCAGCTCCTTGGTAAGGTGCTCTAGCTGGGAATTGTAATCTTCTAGAATCTGTTCAAGTCAGCACACAGATATTCACAGACCGTTCTCTTTGGGTGGGTGTGGAGGGTGTGTGCTGTAGGGAGGGCGTGTAAGATGATATCAGCAAAAGAACAACACATACCTTCTTCGCCCTCTTCATCACTTCTTCGTCAATCCCTCCGCTCTTCGCTTCCGTCAATCCCCGTCCCGCTTTCTCGTAAACCTGCTGTAACTGCCGCCCCCGCTCCCTCACGCTGACCATCCGTGCCCATATCTCTTCTCCCTTCCCGCTCAGAGCTGGATCAAAGGCCGTCCTTTCGAGCAGCAATAATTTCTTCCTTAGTTCTTCCTCCGCAGCATCCATGGCGTAACCCCTATTCCTCAACATCTGCGTCTTAGCCGCCAAACTCAGACACTGCCGACTCAGCACCAAATGCTTCCGCTTACACTCTGCCGTACGAATCGAGAGATCCAGGTCATGTTTCTGCAGCAGCGCGTTCAAACCTTCATTGATCTCATGGAGACGCCCTTGCAGTACGTTGAGGTTCTGGTACTGGCTCTTCATACGGAAGGAAAGTTCCTCGAAGCCACGAGCAGCGACGGGGACAGCGCCCGGAGAAGGTTTCTTGGCAAGAGCTTCCTCCCATTTCACCTCGTCATCCTGAGGGCCAGGGCCGTAGAAGGGAGCACTCTCAGGGGCGACGGCATTATAAAGGTAGGTTTGAAAGGGCGTATGTGGAGATTGTGGATTCCATTTTGCGTAGGCGAGCTCGATTTGGTCTGTTACTGACTTTTGACGAGGAGCTATCTGTGAATCTTGGAATAGCCGTGACTGGCTTTGGGGTTGACCGAGAACGCTGCCTTGTTGCTGTGTTTGTTGTGCCTGTTGCGCAGGTTGTCCAAAGCTGCGGAAGATACCGCTCCCTTGCGGCGGCGGCTGATATGCTGTGCTTCCCAGACTTCCAAACAGCCCTTGCTGAACTTGAGGCTGACCGAAGATACCACTGCCCGTCTTTGCTGGCTGCGTACTCCCGAATAATCCTCCACCCTGTTGTGGTTGCGAAGTGCTCCCGAACAAGCCTCCTCCTGCGGCAGGCTGGCTTGTCGTGCTTCCAAACAGACCACCTCCCTGCGCTGGCTGAGATGGTGTGCTACCAAATAGGCCTCCAGTCTGCGCTGGCTGTGATGTCGTAGATCCAAAGAGTCCTCCACCCTGCTGCGTAGTATTGTTTGTATTCAGTGAGCCAAAAAGATTCGATTTATTCTGAGTCGTGTCCGTTGAGCCAAAGAGACCAGTTCCTGTGTTCTGCTGCCCGGACAGATGCTGAGAAAATATTGATGACATGGCAGTCCGGGGTACCTATGCTGTAGAGCTGAGAAGGTGGAAGCCCACGTGAAGGATGGGCAGAGGCGCGTCGGCGGCGCGCATCACTGACTGGACAATTCGTTCAGGTATAGTAGAAAGTCATAGGGTTGCTTGAAAGGTGAGCTGTACTGCACTGAGTCGATCAACACAGCGGTTTTGCGCCTGTCTGTAAGTCCTCTGTTTGCCTAAATAATTGTTCGTCCTGCAATTCAGGAACCAAAATTCCTATCCGCGATTCAGCGCCAGCCAATCAGAGCTCACCTGCGACAGCAGCTCCGACCTCACCACCGCACTCTGCTACATATTGTATCGTCTCCTCCCTAGCACTGACAGCCACATACCTCTTTGCAATGTCCACCCGAGAGCCTAGGTATCTCTTCCTTCCTCAATTGCCCACCTGACTCCGCTAAGCACCGCCCAGATTCAATCAACATGTCCTCATCGACACGACCCCTCTCCCCTCTGACATTCCTCCAGTGAAAGAATGTGGCGCCTCTTCTGCACCCCTACTAAGCGCGAGCTTCTTTATCGGCGATCGCTGCAAAGCCTACAATGACGACTATATGCAATGCAAGACGGAGGCTCGGGGGAGAGGGGAGTTTGACTGTATGAAGGAGGGGAGGAAGGTGACGAGATGTGCCAAGAGTGTGTGCGTGTATCCATTCAAGATGCAGAACGCGAAAATGGCTGCGGTCAGATTGAGCGGTGCTAATGTGAGGGTGGACACACAGAATCGATGATGTAAATCGAAGTTGCCTAAAGGAGTTTCAAGAACATTACGAGTGTTTGGAGCAGAACAACCAGCAATTATGGGACTGTAGAAGACCGGAGCAGTTCTTGAACAAATGTGTTTTCGACAAGCTGGTATGTTTTATGTTCATATTCAGACGCAATATTGACAGTATGAGGCAGAATCTTAAGAAGGAGATACCAGGCACCCCGCCCCAAGAGACGCCAGTGCATTTGAGGCCGAAGCAGATCTTTTCTCATGCCTACACCAGCAGGAGGGTACCAGAAAAGAGCGAAACGAAGACATGATTAGCGCAAAAGGGAGCTTCTATTAAATGGATGAATTGGGATTGAAATAGTCAGTCTATGGACAAAGATGTATCTGTGACTACACAGCATGAGGCATGTATAGCAAGCACTTGGGAAAGAACATCACAGCACGTTATTGACAAGGAGGGCCATGTTATGCCAGCCAACGTTGAACCTTTTACGGTACGATGCCGCCAATGCCATAGCCAAATGTGTAGAGACAGAGCAGCAGGAAATAGCTGCTCACTTCTCCTTCAATATTCTTCTCTCCCTTTCCTAAGCAAGTGTGGATGCTCTGAATGAACAGCCTCCATTTTCAGGAGACTTGTGATGATCAGATTTTTCATGACAAGCTTGTGTATGAAGACTCTTCCTCTCCAGTGAGCACATGCTGTCATTTGCCAACGAAGGGATTTCCTCCGCGAGTCATCGAACTGGTTGATTGATGTCACGATTCTCCGCAAAACCAAGTTGCGGTGTTGTCAAAGCTTCTCAGCATTGATTCGGCAGGATATGAGGCAGCATTGATCTTCCTCATTCAGCAGGTAGCGGAGTTAGATTCATCAATTCTCGTGACTGCCTCGTCAGCTTGGCAATAAGACGAAGTGACGTGTTGTTCGGTTGCTCCTCTGCAATCTCAATGTAGGCCGTTTGAAGACGCTGGCTGATTACGTCCAAGACCTTGCGTAAGACTTGCTGGATCTCAGGTTGCTAAAGGACGACCTGTTAGCTGCTTCCATCGATTTCAGACTAAATCATACGTACATGGGGATCAAGGCAAGACAGGACAACATCAACCCATGCAAGACGTTCCTTAAGGCTGGTCGTGAAGGACGACGTGACAGCTGCTCCGACCGAAAGAACGACAAGGGGGGAGATGCGGCGCAAGTACCCTGCATTGTAGCTAACGAAGGTTTGATCGAAGAGTGCCGTTTGCTGGCTTGATTGAAGCCACTACAGATGGCGTCAGAGAGAGCGTTCTGAGGGTGAAAGATGGGAACTGCTTACCATGATCGTGGCCTCCTCGTAATTACCTTTTTGCATTGCAGAGGCTACAGCCTCGGCCTCCTGCTGCTCCGGTGTCACACGCAAAGATGCAGACTCACTTGGGGTTGGGGAGTCGCGGCGGACTAGGGCCATGCCGTCTTGAAGAGATTTTTGCCCCAGCCGCAAGATTTCCGACTGAAAGTCTGACTGAGCCTCCGCCATCTGGTGAATAGTTTCAGAAAGCACACGAACAGAGTTCGCAAGCTGATCAATCTTCCCAGCATCTTCGCGGCGTTGTACTTCGGCTTGCTGTAACTGGCTGCGAACCCGATTTTCCGTATCTTGGCCGATCTTTTGCGCAGCATTGACAGCGAGGTTCTGAAAGCTAGGGATGACCGACCTCTGGAGAGTGCCCATGAACTCTTTCTCTACAATGCCAGTCACATTCCTAGTAATCTGCTCCGAAACTGCACGATAATGGGCGTCGGACTGGACCATACGAGTAAGAGCTTCAGGTACTACTGAGCTAAGCACAGATGGAAGGACGTGCCGCAATTTTTGATCAATTACGGAAGGTATGTTCTTCTCGATATTGTTGGCAGTCAGGGTTGAAATTGACGGAATCACCGAGTCTTTGATAGCCCGCGTCACAATTGTTGTAAGTGACTTCTCCACGTTGTCGCCCAACTGCTTTGAGACCAAGCGCAGGATTGCTTCTTGATTAGCGCCTGCTGCGGCCGTTTGCACCTGCCTGTCATTGTCAAGGCGTCGATGCAGAGCGTCCAATTCGCGTTGAAACGACTTATCAAATTCTGCGGAAACTCCGAGTTCAATCTTGCGCATTTCTTTATCAAGCAGCTCACTAGAGATTCCGAGGCTGATGGGCTCTATGTCAGAAGACGTTTTAGTCTGACGGTCTAATATAGGGGCGACAGAAACATCTCCCGCATCATGCGAAGCTTGCTTCTCCTCCTCCTGTTGACGGATGACCAAAGCTTTTGGAGGTGGCGAAGGAGCTCGATGTTCTTCACTGGTTGGTTCAACCACCACAGGCTTTATATTTGATTCAGCTGTGGAGGCTTGCTTCGCTTTTTTCTTTTCTGATTTCTCACTTGTCTTTGAGGAGCCCGTAGGGGTAGTCTTGCTAAGCTTCTCCGTTTCTTTGAGAGTCGATTTTGGTCCAGTTTTCATAGAAGACGCCGAATCGCCGTGAGAGTAAGATGAATCAAGAGATGATCCCAAGGGCTCTCGAAGGTCTTTGACTTTGATGAAGCCTTCTTGCTCTGCGTCCACCGGAAGCAGCGCTTTGCTGTCTGCCGACCAGCCAAGATCCTCCTTCTCAAAGCCGAGACAGGTAACACCCTTCGAGTGCATGACATAAAGCTCGAACAATTGGGAGTCTCCCTCATCTTCGGCCCTTTTCGCAGCGTCTACTGCAGGTGGTGTAATTTCCAGGCTTCGAAGCTGACCGATATCAGCGAGCGAATATTCGCGTAGGCCGCTCATAATGGCTGTAGCTTCAGCACGTGGAAGAGTGGAGTCCTTAGTAGCAAGTCGTTGGACAAATTTAGCCTGTGACATAGGTGGTAGGTTATATCTCGGTGAAGAGAGATGGATCAAGTAGATAGAGTTGCGCGTAGGATGACCTACGGCGATAATGCCTGAGTTGGGATGGTAAACCACACTGCAGATAGCATCGGCCTCATTTGAGTGGGGAAAGCTCAGTTCCTGCACAGCTTTGCCAAGACATAGATCCCAAAGCTGAAGTATATGATTTTGTTTCATGCCAACGATTATGAAGCGCTGAGCGATACCCTTGATGTACGCGCGAATCTTGTCAACAAAATGGACCGAAGTAGGCCAAGATTTTTCAGCAGAATGCGTGGTTGAGTAAGTCAAAAGCGGAGTCTTGACTTCAATGCCAGCAAGTTTGCCCGCGTATGAGTTATTTGGGTCTACTAGTTCACTGATGTCCCAGACCCTAAGCTTACCAGCCTTATCAAGTGTCGCAATTGTCGTGTCATCTTCGCTGAAGGCGAAGTCTTTGCCGGCCTTGCCGGTTGTTACCTTCAGGCTCCGATCAGCAAAGTATTTTTCAGTATCGATGGTTGATGAGTCCCCAAAAAAGGCAGAGTCACGAGCATGAGATGGAAAGACGATCTGTATGGACTTGCCGCGGCCAATACCGAAGAATTCTGGATGGCGACTACTCTTCTTTGCTCGAGTCTTGAGTTGACCGCTTGTAGCTGATTCCGAACCAGCAGCGCTCGGAGGGAAGATGACCGCCCCAGACTCCATGTCGGCGAGCGAGAGGTCTTTACCAGGTTCCCCAATAGTTGCCCAGTAAACAGTCCCACTAATTCCAGTGGCAATGACTCTCTGGTACCCAGGACCGTCATACACTGTGGATACTACAACATTGAAGACACGATCCTGGGTATTCGGAAATAGCATCCTGGAAAGACCATTGTCTTGATGTATCACTCTTATACCTCCATTCCTAGGCATCCCATAGACGATAAAATCTCTCGTTGCTGCTGCTAATGTTCGGTCAATCTGGTCAAATTCTTTCTTGAAGCGAGCAATATTCACAATTGATTCTCCGTTGACCGATAAACCGACGGACTTTTTCACAATCTCAATAGAAACGAAGGGCTTCATTGGAAACTGGTAAGAAGGAACATCTCGATGTACCCAGGTCGGAGGACTAGAGTTATCGCCATTGTTGAGCTTTCCATCATTGGTTGCAGCAGTGTTAGAGTCATTCAAAGTATCCTTTGGTAGTTCTTCTTTGGTCTGTGGCTCCTTCTTTTCCGCTTCCGCCAAAGCATGTTCCATTTGTTTGTGCACTTGGTCACCTACCTCATTTAGAGCCTCAGCAACTGTCTCTACATCTTTGCTGGGCGCTCCAATGTCCATCAGAGCTTCTACTTGGGTGCGGCCATCTTTGGCGCGCTCGGGCTGGGGTGATTCAATGCTCTGCATGACTTCGTTTCCGGTAGTGGTAAGTTTCTTGTGAGCTGGTCTCTGTGCAGCAACCGGTGAAGGTGATTTTGCTTGGCGCTTTTGGGAAATTCCATTCGACTTCTGACGGGACTGCGTATTCAACGGAGACGAATCCGCAAGCTGCTCGAAAGGATTGACATAAGTGAACATCGGTGCATTTGTCGCAGCTGACGGTGACTTGGCGAGAGACTCAGGGTGGAAAGGAGTTGGCGTGTTCTCTTTACTGCCAAACACACGCACAGAAGGCGAGTTGTGAGCGGGCGAGGGGGTATCTCGCGCTGGGCTTCGCTCTTTCAACGTAGGAGTTGAGCGTCTTTGCTCCTCTGCATTCACTGCTGTCTGATTGAGAAGCCTCAAAAGCGATTCCTGATGGCTTTGTGAAGATGAGCGCGGCATTGATTGCGCCGGTGTGGGCGGCTTCGACCCAGATCCGCTACCTCCACCTCTGATGGAGGCCACTAAATCTGAAGCTGAGATACCCCTACCGTGAACACTGTGGGTGCTAGTAGAAGTGTGCGGAGGTCTCGTAGCATCAGCTGTTGCGGCTTGTTGCGAACTTCGCTGGGTCGGCGTGGCTGACCCACCAAAGTTGAGGAGACCTAAGAGATTTGACTGTGCGTCGGCGTGTGAGTTTGCATGTGCTGTGTTAGGTCAGTATGATATGAAAGCGACGGTGATGCAATAGACGTGTCAAGCACGTTGTTGATGTAGGCTTACCTTGGTTAGAGCTCCGCGAGGGTGCAGCTCCGTCAAAAGCACGGGCATTGCGCTGCTGCGTCAGACCTGCAGCAGCTTGTTGTGGGCTAGATTTGGAGGACTGATTGAGACTGGCGAACAAGCCTTCCAGGCGGGGGTCTGTGCCTGAGGCGGTCATGCTTTGTCGGAACACCAGGGAGAGAGTGGAGATAGATGCAACTTCTAATGAAGGTAAAATCAGTAGAGATTATGCTGGTGCGCTAAGCTGGTGTGTCACCAACCTAAGCTAGAACTAAAAGCTCTGACCCGGAGATCGCACCACTTTTTGGCGCGGGAAAATTACGCAATGGTGCCTGAAGAGAGAACAGCCAGTCCTGGTGGTCGAGGGTCTCTCTCAGCTCTTACATCCCTTGCCATTAAACATCTTCAAGTGAAGCATTCGTTTGACCACATCAACGATTCGAGAATAATATTGAAGCATGGGTTCATGTGGAATCAATCACTGATTGTATGCCTTTGCCATCCTCATCATGTTCTGCTTAAGGAGGTGAGATTCATCACCTTGCACCGAAAACTGCGAGTCTGTCCAATAATGGTAGCTAAGCTGACAATTTCCGGTAGTTGGCTACCAGCCCTTCTTTTCTTTCCTCTAAATGCCAGTCCCTAGTATGTCGATATCACATCATTTGAGTCTGATAACCCGAAGACCGCTGATTGTCATAGCTTCGTGATATCCTTCTTCGTCCTCACGTTCCTCCTTCAACGACCTTGCCTCTACTGTTCCGCCCTACTTATCGTTCTTTTCTGGTATTCCTGTTCATGGGCAAGCTCTTGCTTCTTTGACCTTCGTGGCAATTGGTTCGAGCCCCGTCTTTTCGCCTCTCCCTTACCAAGCTCGATCCTTTTTCCCCCCGGGGCGTCAAGATCGTTGAACCACAGCTCAACAATCACAACGGGCGATTTCAATACAGAAGCTACACTGCTAGCCGCAGCATTCAATGAGACAGCCGCTCTACTTGCAAATGCTGCTCTTGATAGCGCCAAATGGAACATGCAAGGCAAATTAGAGTGGAGTGGAATGGGCATTGGATGGCTACGAACCCTCTCGGAATGGGAATTCAAGCTGCCATGTGTGAATGTGCCGGTGCGTTTGTGATGAAGGCGAACATTGAGTTGGTACAGTGTCATGATTATTAGGCATAGCGAAGGTATTGAAAGGCGTTGGGGGCTTCACCTCATTGAAATGCCTATTAGCTTGGAATTTAGACAGATCAGTTTATAACGGATTCTTTCTCGATGCCCCAAAAATAGCAATTTTAGGCAGGGTGTGAAGGTCAGGACCTCTTGTGCCTCGGTCTACCTTTTAACCACAAATACCCTATCAACCCCGGGGCAGCAACAAGGCCTGATAGCTTCCTTGATTGTGCCGTTCAATCTTCTTCCTGAATATTAGCTTGACTTTCATGTCATTGATTGTCGGCAGCTTACTAAGAATTGGGATCAGGCGGGGCGTTTGCACGCACCTCCGTCTTATTACACCAGCTGCCTTACAACCCCATAAACGTTTGAGCCGCCTCGAAAGAAAATCTGGATTTGATGCATCAAACCGCATCTTACGACAGAACTCTAGTCTAAAAACTCTGTGCAGACATCATTCGACCATGGCTGCTCTCGATAGAGACGTCCTACCTCCCATGTGTGTATCCTGCCTGCTTGTTTCATAGAACAAATGTTGAGAGCCTTTTAGACTAAAACCTCTACATTATAAGCTAGACATATACGACCTAGAGCTTGGTGGAGAGTTCAGCTTTGCAGGTACTGTTAGAATTGACATAGGTGTCAAGTCACCGACGAAAAGCATCATCATCAATGCTCATAAACTGAAACTGAGAACGGCGCAAGTGTCCGGTAATTAAGGCCAATATCATTGCAAAGGACCCAGGAATTTGTAGGTACTGTCTGACTCTGTATTTAGGTCAAAAGGCATCCGAGATCACATACGATGAGAAGCGTCAGCGAGCTACTCTTGAGTTTCCTGAGGTCATCCAAGAATCCAAAAATTCCGTTCTCCAGATTGAGTATACTGGAATCATGAACAGCGACATGGCTGGCTTTTATCGATCGAAGTATAAGCCTAAAGATCAGCCTGCCAAATCTGTCCCCAAGGAAGGAGAGCATCATCTCATGTTCAGCACACAGTTCGAATCATGTGATGCTAGAAGGGCTTTCCCTTGCTTTGACGAGCCAAATCTGAAAGCCTCGTTCGACGTAAGCATCGAGCTTCCGAATGACCAAATAGCCCTGAGCAACATGCCTGAAAAGGAATCGAAGTCATCTAGCAAACCTGGCCAGAAGGTTGTCTCTTTCCAAAGGACACCAAGAATGAGTACCTATGTAGGTTTGATTTACCATTGCTTTGTTGTCAGCAACAATTTCTTCAACAGTAGCTTCGAGCCCAATCCTCTCGTGTCTGCCTAAGAATCTCGCCCAAAGAACTTCAGCCCAAAGAGAATTTCTAGCAGTGCGATTCGTACGTTCGCTGCTTAAACAAGCCGAGAAAGCCGATAAACCTCCTTTAGCCTAGTTATCTCTACTTGCTTTAGGTCAAACCCCTGCCATCCATGATGAACTGTTGAACTGCTGGACGCTAATCTTCAGGACTCTAGTTATTGGCGTGGGTTGTTGCAGATCTCAAGTACGTAGAAACAAGGACAAGTCGGAGCTACAACGGGGAAAAGTTGCCTGTGAGAGTCTACACTACCCCTGGTCATGAAAAGCAAGGCCAATTTGGGGCAGATGTGTGCGCAAAAGGTGAGCCTTTCAGCATGAATACGCTCAGGTACTGATAAGGCGTCCAGTGGTCGATTTCTATTCCGATATCTTTGAATTAGAATATCCTTTACCAAAGATCGACTTAGTCGCTGTCCATGAATTCTCCCACGGTGCAATGGAGGTACGTTCTTCTGCAAACAATGTACAGCGACAAGTGAATAATCCGTTGCAGAACTGGGGCTTGATTACTTATCGAACCACTGCTATCTTGTATGATCCAGAAACGTCCGACGCATTCTACAAGAATAGAGTGTCTTATGTTGTCGCACACGGCGAGTAATCCATTTGTCCGTTCAGTATTCACGGCTGATGCCCCGAAGAGCTCGCCCACCAATGGTTCGGAAATCTTGTCACTATGGACTGGTGGAATGAGTTATGGCTCAATGAGGGCTTGTGAGTATCTCCAGCATTGATTCATGCCTGCATCCTCACAAGTTCAGTGCAACTTGGGTCGGCTGGTATGCCATCGATAATTTCTTCCCTGAATTCCAAGTATGGTCTCAGTTCGTCACGGAGGCAGTGCAGACTGCCCAAAATCTAGACGGCCTACGCTCGTCGCACGCCGTGGAAGTGCCAGTCAAAGATGCTCTAGAAGTAGAGCAAATATTTGACGCCATCAGTGTATTTTCATCCGCAGATATGATCAAAAAAACAGACTGACGTAGATAAAAGTACCTCAAGGGAAGCTCCATCATTCGAATGTTGACAGCTCATCTTGGTATCAAAGACTTCTTACGTGGCATTGCTGTCTATCTCAAAAGGCATGAATACGGTTTGCTGCGTCGACCTGTTCGGTGAAGTTGCAATTAATATCATGTCAGGCAATGCAACAACAAACGATCTTTGGGCCGCTTTGAGCGAGGCGTCTGGAAAGGACGTCAAAACCTTTATGGTATGTTTCCCATATGTTGGGGTTCAATCATGTGCTTCTAACGCGAAAGTAGGATGCGTGGATCACCAAAATTGGCTTTCCGGTAGTTACAGTTGCAGAGGAGCCAGGGCAAATTGGCGTTCAACAAAGTCGGTTCCTATCCGCAGGTGATGTAAACCCTGAAGAAGACACAACGCAGTGGTGGATTCCTCTGGGACTTAAGACTGCCAACAACGCTACCCCAGCAAGTCAGGAACTTGCTACTAAAGCAGAGACACTTCGCAACGTAGATGAGTCATTCTATAAATTTAACAGCTACCAGAATGGGTTCTACAGAACAAATTATCCGCCAGAACGTCTTGCAAAACTTGGCGCGGAAAAGTCTAAGCTTGCGGTGGAAGATCGTATTGGCCTAGTTGCAGATGCTGAAGCCATGGCTGTTGCTGGGCTTGGGACAACAGCCGGCCTGTTAACATTGGTCGAGAAATTTCAAGACGAAAGCAGTAAAGCGTATGTCACAGGATGCCACCGCTATACTGTAGACTGACTTCATTAGGGTTTTTGCACAGATAGCGGGATCTTTGGCCACTATTCGCTCTGCTTTTGCTGAGAACGAAGCAGTAACGCGAGGTTTGCAAGCCTTCACGCAGCAACTATTTTCTCCTGTGGCGGAAAAGGTTGGTTGGAAACAAGCTCAAGGCGAAGACTATCTGACAGGTCAACTTCGCGCTCTCGCAATTCGGGTAGTAGGCGGTGCTGGTCATCAAAAGTATGATATTCCGCTGTGTGAGATGGTTGGATTGCTAAATCTTATGCTAGAGTGATTCAAGAGGCACAACGCCAATTCGCCGCTTACGTCTCCGGCGATAAGACTGCAATTCACCCAAGTCTAAGGATTCCAGTCTTCCGTATTGTCATCGAAAACGGAGGCGCTTCTGAGTACAAAGCGTTGAAAAATGAGTATGCGCAGACTACCTCGATAGACGGTAAAGATGTTTGCTTGACAGCTATGGGCCAAGTCCCCACAGCGGAATTGGCTAAAGACTTCCTGGACTTCCAATTCTCTGATGAAGTTGCGACGCAAGACGTTCATACTGGATCCATATCTCTGGCTTCGAATCCGAAAGGAAGGAGAGTTCTGTGGGATTATTTCCGGAGCGAGTGGAAGACGGTTTCGAACAAACTGGCAGCAAGGCCGATCATTATGGACCGCTATATCAAGTCCACTCTTTCCAAGTACGCAAGTCAGGAGATGGAGCAGAGCATATCAGATTTTTTCAAAGATAAGAATACGGAAGGCTATGACAGAGGTCTGCAACAGGTGCTAGATAAAGTACGAACAAATGCAAGGTATCGCGAGCGCGATGAAATGCTGGTCTTAGAATGGCTACAGGCACACCAATATGCCTGAATTACAAGCTGGAGTGGAAAGGCGGCATGGCTCAAATAGTTGACTTTTAAGTCTCCTGATAGGACACACTCGTTTGATGATGTACATTTCTCTGGATGCCCGCAGTCAATAAACTCCTCATATCAGGGTACAATGGACCTTGACGAGAGCGGAAGATGGCAGTAGCATATCAGGCAGAGGTTGTAGGGCTGAAAAGTCTTGGCGTAGGCCTTGTTCCGCATTTATGGACGGAGCAACGACAGCGCCGCACGTCACCCTACCATAGCACGAGACTCATCCGACCAGCTTTCTCGTTCTACGCAACTTCCTTACTCGCGTCACTACTCTATATCTCATCAAACCGTCATCATGAATCCTGAGTGGTAAGTGTCGGGAATAAAAGGTACAGCAAGTATTTGCTGACCTGATGCGCTTCTCGTAGAGTCTTTCCCCTTCCCACGACAAGGAGAGATCCTGCGACAAGCAAATCCTCTCTCTTTTCAGCATCCATTACCGTCTATTTAGCATCTACTTATCCTAGCATACGTAGATACGATTACCTCTTCAAGCTGCTACTTATCGGCGACTCTGGCGTCGGAAAATCCTGCTTGCTCCTTCGATTCGCAGACGATACATACACAGAAAGCTATATATCCACGATCGGAGTCGACTTTGTGAGTAGGGCTGCTTTCAAGGCCTCCGTCTGCGCCTTCTTCATCCATCGTAACAAGGCTAACGCTATGCTTGTTCTCAGAAAATCAGAACAATCGAGCTGGATGGCAAGACTGTCAAGCTTCAGATTGTGAGCAAGGACCTTGACTTATCAGGCGAAATTTGACACTAACGAGACACCAGTGGGATACAGCAGGCCAAGAACGTTTCCGAACAATCACATCATCGTACTACCGGGGTGCTCATGGCATTTGTGTGGTGTATGACGTGACGGACATGGACTCGTTCAATAACGTCAAGCAATGGCTTCAGGAAATTGACCGCTATGCCACTGAGGGCGTCAACAAGCTACTGGTAGGCAACAAAAGCGACATGTCAGATAAGAAGGTCGTGGACTACACCGTTGCGAAGGTGTGTTTTGCATTCTAAAGTTAAACATACAGGAGAAAGGCTCACGTGCTTCGGCGCTGCAGGAATTTGCAGATAGTCTTGGGATCCCTTTCCTCGAAACCTCTGCCAAGAATGCTTCGAACGTCGAGCAAGCCTTCCTCACAATGGCGCGACAAATTAAAGAGAGAATGGGCACCACCACGGTAAACAACAAACCTACAGTACAAGTGGGACAAGGAACAGGCGTTCAGTCGGGATCGGCGGGTGGATGCTGCTAGATAAGTACGAAATGGGATGAGTTGGAAGGACGCAAGATAAACTGCATATGCAGGGAGGCTGTGCCGGGCTCATATCAGTACACATTGAAACCGGCGTACAATCACGGCATTGGCTCTCGCAAGCGTTTAGACGGTCTCATTGATGCAAATCTGGATCTGGACTGCTGGCCCTTATCCTTCCTAATGGTAACAAATGTGGACTTTATCAGGTCAGGTTGATCTTGTATTCAATACGTATTAGTATCGGCAATATTCTTTTATCTAGATTATCACTCCATCGCGATCCCAAGCGCTTGATTCTGTCCTCAATTTTTGCCTGCCGGACGGCTGTTCAAGGCTAAGTAAAGGCGACATCAAAACAAATCACTAGCAAACTCAATCTCTTGTGAGCACATGCAATGCTGAAATGTATATCTAGCAATTTCCAGAGAACCTTGCAATCAATTGTCGATTCGCTGGACAACATATTGACTTGACGGGATGGTACATATTGACCAACATCGATCAGTCAAGCACATAAACCGTACATCTCCATTTCTAGATTATCATATCTAATCGAACACCTGACCACCCTCTCAATTAATCCTATAAGTAAATTGTGGCACCGTCGGTGGCCACCGAACACCTTCACTAAATAAGCCCATATGAGCCTCTGAAACATGATAATCCATTCTCGAATGCCATATACCAGAGCACTCCATCTGCGGTCGAATTAACCCTAGACCTATCTTCGTCTTCTTCCCTACTAAATGACCCTTTTATTCCAAAGAAAATCTCTCCCTAGCTGGAACAACGCATCGCAAATCCTTCGCCTTTCTCTTTCTCCCAAAAACCCCACCAATCTTCTTCAGAAGGCCCTTGAATGACCCTTTCCTCCCCCTTCCATACTTTCTCTTTCCGCCACTACTCCCGTTCACTCCCAGAAGGTTCTCTTCGCAACAGCTACTGCACCTGCCTATCCGTTCACTTCCGCTGTAGAGACTGAGAGCCGACGCAGCCAACGAGGGTGTTGCGTACGAGTATCCTGCTACGGAGCAGTTGGCGAAAGATGGTGATGTGAGCGTCGCGGGTGGTGTGGATGCGGGTGTTGTTTGCTGGGTGGAGCGGCGGTAGCAGGAGGAGGGTGCGGATGTGCGCAGCGTGGTTGTGGATTTATGATGGAGGGTGCTCTGTGAAGGGTGGTGATGGCAGGCGGATGGGCTTTGATTTGTGGGGGTGATGTTGGTGGCGGATTGGGAGGGGTTTTTGGGTCGCTTGCCCGAGTGAGTCTGTGTGTAGGGGATTGCGATGAACATGTTGGGTCGGGTGAGAGGTCGGGAGTTGGGAACCATGGGCTGGAATGTGCGTCGATTGAACGTGTGGACGAGTGTGGACGAGTATTGTTTTCAAACGTATAGTCTGTCGTGAAGTAGCGAGTATTTAAAAGCAAAGCAGTAGGAAAAGAAAGACCTAAGGACCAAGAGATCAAAAGAACTGTTTCCTTTGCATTTTAGGTATAGAGTTCCAAAAATTGCAAGCCACGAAAAGAGCCAAAAAGTCTTGTCCAGGAATAATGCTCAGTGTTTGAAGGCTTGAAACCATCTTGAGCCTGATATAAGGCATGGTGGCTTTGTGCTTGACAGAGGTCAAGTCGGATCACTGGGACGTCAAGAACCAAACCAATCGTAGCTTATTTCTAGGTTGTAAAGCCAAGGGTAGAGTAGGTGGCCACCTTAAAAAGGAAAAAGTCAAGCTGAAGAAGCCAGATTGACAAGTTCAAAAACCAGCTTGCAAAGTGATCTGGATATATTGTTCTGAATTATGCAGCGTCAAATCAGGAAGTACTGAGCATTACTCCCGGTCTCAAAAGCCACTTGCCGTTGTGGCTTACCAAAGCCGCAAGCTTCTTTTGTTATCCAAGCAGAAAAGCAAAGGTGAGCTCCAGTAGCTGAGGAAGAGAATGGGAAGGTTCTGGGCGGGATTTGTGAATTGTAAGGCGTATCCGAAATGGGCTGGTGAGATTCTAATACGATTCGGTCTAAAGTTTCCTCTCGAACGACCACGAGTCTTTCCCAAGCGAATTTCTTGGATAATCATGGCGCCTGTAGATACACATAGAAAAGATGGTCGAACTCTCTCCGTCGAATAGAAAGGGACTTGATGTGGTATATAAGCCAGACGCTAAGATTGAATTGTCAGGCAGATGACGGTCCTAGTCTTAGATAATAGGTTTAATCATAGCTTTCGATGCGGTCGATCGTACTTTTCGAACAATATCGCCCTTGTGGTCGCCTGACCAAACGTTGCTAAACCTTCCGTAATAGTCCTACAGGCCCTTGAGGCTTGCATGCGAATTGACAGAACGACTCTGTCCGCGCTGATTTAGTCGGCGCGATGCTGGTAAGCATTTGAAACTTAAGCTGTGAGTGTTCGCTCAACACTGCAAACGCGATTATTCGAGCTAGAAAGCTGCAGTCGTCGACGTGAATGTTGACTGCGAAGATCATCAGCACCATATTCTGGGAACTCGATGGCTAAGCCTGACATGAACCAAGATCTCACGCTGTAGAGATACTACGTGAGGCGACACGCTGCTTGCTGGTACTCCGCCGATTTTCGCCTCTACATTCTCTCAAGCTAGCCGCAGGTCTTCCGATATTTCAGGATGCTTATATGTCATGTAACGGGTCCATTTTCTTCGTGTTACCCACTCCGCGAGCAAGACTCTACTCATCACAAAAGAGTGCTGCTCTCGGTAGATACTCGAATCCGACTCGGTTGCGGTGATCCCTCCGTCGGCCTCTCTCAGCGACAAGTGCGGAATTATAACAGGAAATGCTTCGCTGTGGTCATCGAGCCCGGGTTGAGTTCCATTTCAGATCCTTATTCTTCGATCTTTTGCCTTCCTTGGGACCTAGGATGGGAGCCTGCCGTAATTGTAGGGTTTGCTGCATGGCAAGTGGGGCGCTAATCATTCTGCCTTTTTCATCAAGGAACACCTCGTCCTCCGGACCTGACAGACACTGGCCCATTGCAAATCAAGGCAAGAGATGAGTAGAGTATCTCGAACATACACGATTAGTTGCTTTTTGGAGGAAGGGCTATCGCTTCGGAGGCGAGATCGTTAAGGAGCGATACGCAAGAAAGACACAAAATCGCTCAGCAAGTGATTTGCAACCTGCGGTTTGTTGAGATACCAGAGAACTTTTGTACTTGGGTGTCAGGCTGTAGAAGAACAGAATATGAGAAGTAGAGGCAATAATGGAGAAGTCAAGGAATAGCAGAAGTGGTAAGCGGGAGGCTCACGCTTTAGCTAGCCATAGTAAATGATGATAGTCAAGCCATGGCGTCAAAACAGATGCATAATATGCACAGACCGGGTTTCCTTCCGGATCAAAATCTTGCCCCTCGGATCCACTCGTTCAGGTCCGATGGAGGGCGGACATTTGGAGGTCGTCAACCCTCCTGATAAGTTCTTGCGAGCCATGCCTCAAAACCCAAGACCACGAAAAGTTTCTCGCACATCTTTATTTGTCGACACGGTACCGTGTCAACGAAAGATAAAGCATCAGGGGCCAGGAGGGAGCCACCTTGAGGGGAATGTGAGCACTACTACTCGATGTGCTACAGTGCTATGGCGCCACTTGTCGATCACCAACAGTATTGATCATGGATGGCGATCTCCCGGGCTTTCCCCTAGATTTCCCCAAGAATCCAAGATTGGTTCAGGCCTGATCTCGGTGGTACCGATTGGTTCAATTTTCTCCGATGCCGGGGTACCTTACACGTGGCTGTTCCGATCTTATCGAGCACGCCCATCCACCAGTAAGGTATTATTATTCACCAGTATCTACCCAGCTTCCGACCTTTGGCTCCCTCACCCGAGCCAGAATTGGTGGCGTGAGGTGTCGCATCTTTATAATGTGATCAACTTGGTTGAAAGCGGCGACGAATTCTTAAACAGTAAGAAGGCTGACGAAGCCCCCAAACCTTCCAGGACAAGCACGAAAGCATACAGCATATAGATTCTATCTTTATTGGGGATAGTAGTCACCAGATATCCAAGAACGAGCAAATGCCTCATAATGATCAATTCTAAATTCTTCTTTGCATACGTAGCGTTTCCCCATAAGAGGGCCAATCACCTTACAGCCGGCCGGATCAGATGACAGCGCGCGCGCTTACCCAAATTCTAGAAGGCTGGGAAGCTTCTCTGCAGCTGTCAGCTCAAACATGTGTCCATTCTAGTACCTCACTGCTGCTACGATAGATCTACATACCCTTGACTTTAATAAAACGCCCCGGCCCTATCCTGGTACGTCATTGGAGTTTGATGGACGCTTGATGACGCGAAGGTCAATTGAGATCCTCCCCCATCTCCAAGATGGCAGATTCAATCGGTATGCCGCAGCCCGCCTGTCAAGCACAAGTACCACGGACACAGCTGACTGAATTTGCAACACAGATCGTGTGTTTGTCCATGCTTTGAACACCGTCAAGCGACTACCACGTACCGGCTCAGCAACCCCACCAGAGGGTGATCGTCTGAAGCTCTATGGATTGTACAAGCAGAGCATGGAAGGTGACGTGGAAGGTGTGATGGCAAAACCCAGCAACGGAGTCTCCAGGGCTGATCAAGTGTCGGAACTGGCCAAGTGGTATGATACAACCCCGGCGAAGATTGAAAGCGGCTGAAAATAGTCAGGGAAGCATGGCATGCCAATGCAAGTCTATCTCGCACGGAAGCCAAACAAAGATACATCTCCACTTTGATCGAGACCATGCATCGTTATGCTACCACTACAACAGAAGCAAGGGAACTCATTGCTGAGCTAGAGTTCGTATGGGACCAGATCAAGTCGAATCCTGTCTCTTCATCCGACTCTTCTCCAGGACGTCGCGCAGTAGCTCAAAACATAAAGCAGAGTATCGCCTTTAGCTGGAGGCCTGGAGGTGACGCAGACGACAAGCTGAAAATGATTAGGCCTACAAGTCAGGGAGATGAAGAACTTGACGTAGTAGGAAACCTGGATGAGACGCAAATTTTTCAACATGGAGATGCCATGGACTCAGGTACAGCCGACTTCTTTTCATCCAGCATAGGAACGCATAACGAACGGTGGAAACAGCGCGTTGAGCAAGCCTTAGTAAAGATGACTGTCGACATTGCGGCGCTCCGAGAGCAGATGGAAGCAAACAATACGAAAGTGACGAAACAACACCGAAGACCTTTGACATTGATAGCATGGTTTATCACAGCGTCAATGCGACACCTCTTTGTCGATGCAGTAATACTGGTTGTGCTCTTTGCGTGGGCACGGCAAAGCAAAGGCCTCAAGGCAAAGCGGGGCTTACAAACAGCCATGGATTGGATTCGGCGCCAGTTCAGCAGATATCAAAGAGCTTTAAGGTGAAGGACATCTCTCCCGGTCGCGGAGACATGATTTATACCTCTTTCCACATTACAGTTCCCCCTCGGGCATAGCGCACCACCAACTGCTTCTCAGGACCAGCCAATTGCTTTCAGAAGCATGCATCCCCACTTTTTGCTCGTAAGGACCTCACGACTGACGGTTGACACCGCCAGTGAGACTGCGACATTTCGGCAGCTTGCTGGACTTCCTCCAACACATGCCGACGGAACGGGGAGCGAACGGAGATAATCTAATCAGCGCCAAGCCTGAGCTTAAATTGCCGTCATGGATGACAAACCCGAAGCTGCCTGCGCCTCTGACAACGACTGCGCTTGGGTCACCATTACCCATTTGCTTCCGATGAAGATACATCTGTCTTTGCACAAGTAACTTCATACTCCTATCAGCGATCCTACCCTATCACCACCTTTCCATCACCGACGGCAACACCTTCCTCTACAGAATGACCACCGATATCTCTATAGACATAACACTTACCTATCATGGAACCACACACACTTTGCCTTTTTCAGATGGCGCAACTCTGTCAGATCTGTCCGATCGCGTTGATGCTGAGCTATCGATTCCCCTTAAGCACCAGAAATTCATGATCACTCCTAAAATCGGAATTCTAAAGCCGCCCTTCTCAGACCCTTCCCTATCCTTGTCAAAATTGCAAGGCAAAAAGGTTCTCCTTCTCGCCCCAACAGCAGCCGAGCTCTCCTCTATCTCCCGACCGCTCAGAAACTCCAAAGCCAGCTCAACGCTCAAATCGGCTGCGCCTGCACGACAACGAGATTGGAGAAAGGTCCAGGATGAGACAACCTACACGTTTCACGCTATAATACCGCTTCCTTACCTACCGAATCCCGATCGATCAAAAAAGTTCTTGGAACGTCTTAGTAATGATCCGGGCATAAAAGCCGCAATGGTGAAACATAAGTTCAGCGTTGGGGTACTCACTGAGATGAATCCCGCGGAACATACAACGCATGAATCAAAGACGTTAGGCTTGAATCGCAATCGAGGAGAAGTCATTGAATTACGGTTGCGAACGGATGCCTACGATGGTTATCGTGACTACAAAATCATCAGAGACACGCTTTGCCATGAGTTGGCCCATAACGAATTTGGAGACCATGACCGTAATTTTTGGGACCTTACAAAGAGTATTGAGAAAGAGGTCAGACAGAATGATTGGAAGAGTGGTGGGCAAGCAGTCAGTAACGAGATATTCTATGATCCACAGGATAGGGAAGGAAGCGGTGACCACGTTGATGGTGGCGGATGGAGTGGTGGTGAGTTTGTCTTAGGTGGAAGCGGAGGGGAAAAAGTAGAAGGACAGGGTCTAGGCAGGAGGGAAGCAATGGCCAGAGCCGCCGAGGAGAGAATGAGAAGTCAGAAAGAGGTAGGGAAGGGCGGAGAACTTCATTGAAGATGGTATGATTAGACGACTGAACGCAATTGTGCAAAAACCTTCTATTTAAGCATAGTACATTTTGGGTATCTAAAGCTATTGTTCCGATGCTCAATCACCTGGCCACTATACAAGATACAAACATGACTCAGATTGCCTTCCTATGCATGGCTTTACCATCTAACGTACTCACTCTTCCGGAAATTCATCCTCCAGCTGGATCCTCACGACGACGTTCATACTGAACAACTCCTGTATCAACAATTTCGCAGCGTACGGTATCGTGATCTTCGACACACCCTCGCTCTTCTGGCAACTCTGGCACCAACCCTTATACCCCATCAATCCACAGCTCCCACAAACATCTACCTGATACGCATCACTGCTCAACATCAAACGTTCTAGTAGCAGCGAGCTGGCCCCATACGCAATCAAACAATCCCTCTCCATCTCTCCAAGGCGCAATCCACCATCTCTACTCCGTCCCTCCATCGGCTGCCTCGTCAACGTTGCCCGTGGCCCTCTGGCGCGCGAATGCATCTTGTCCATCACCATATGCTTGAGTTTCTGGTAATATATTGGCCCGAAGAAGACATACGCCGGCAATGGCTCGCCCGTGATGCCATCAGTAAGGTAATCTTTTCCACCATAGTTGAATCCGTGCTTGATCAGCACGTCTCCCATGTCCTCCGCCTTACTTCCCCCAAAAGCGGTTCCGTACTGCAACTCCCCATCTAAAACACCAGCTTTGCCAGCCACGAGCTCCAGCATCTTTCCCACCGTCATCCGAGAGGGGAAACCATGCGGATTCATAATGATGTCAGGCACGATTCCCTCGTCTGTGAACGGCAAATCAACTTGTTCGGCTACCAAACCTACAACGCCCTTTTGCCCGTGGCGCGAGGAGAATTTGTCGCCGATTTCTGGTCGACGTGTCTGGCGGGTTTGAACCTTGATAAGCCGGTCCTCGCGGTCCGTCACTGAGATCATGACTTTATCTATGTAGCACGGGTCGTGCCCATGGTACGCCATCTCGGCACTCTTGTAGCCTCCGGGCCCGCCAGAGTTAGAGATAACATTCTCGGGGATGATTTTGTTGATGTAGACTTCGCCATTGTGCATACGTTCGCCAACGCTAGCTAGGCCTGAATCGTCCAGTAGGGCGTGTTTCTTGATGTTGACTTTAGTGACAGGATCTTTGGTCGGATCTATGATCTTGTCCACCGCCTGGTTAGAGTAGGATTTCAGCACAGTACCGAGTTTGCGGTAGACCTGACAGCTGCCAAAGCCACGGTCACAGCTAGCTTTATTGATGACCAGAGCGTCCTCGATATCGTAGCCCGAGTATGACATTACAGCTACCACGGCGTTGTGGCCCGCGGGGAGTTGGTCGTATTTGATGAGTTCGATGGCGCGGGTTTTGACGAGCGGTTTGTGAGGGTAGACAAGGAGATAGAGGACACTGTCCAGGCGATTGAATTGATTCGTGGCAATTGCACCGATGGCTTGCTTGCCCATGGCGCATTGATAGGTGTTTCGAGGGGATTGGTTGTGGTGAGGATAGGGAATGAGACCTGCTACGGCACCGAGAATTGTGAAGGGTTCGATCTCAAGATGCGTCGTTGAACTGTTGATATTGCTCTCATACATGGCAATGTGTGCATCGTTTTCTTCGTTTACGTCGAGATACTCTACTAAGCCTTGAGACAAGAAGTCGTCGAAGCCCATCTTACCCTTGCGCATCCTTTGGAGGGAGCGTGCTGTTACCTTTGAACGACCTCGTTCAACGATGATAAGTGGCCGGCATATTCTGCCCTCATCAGTCGCAATTTGCACCGTAGAATTATGATTGTTGATCATGACACTGACGAATTCCGAGATTCGGCCATTTCGACGAAGCTTCCGCAAATTACTCACAAATGCTTTTGGGGAGTGGGTCAAGCCAATTGGCGATCCATTAATCAGGATTATGTGGGCACCCGCTGAGTAAAAATCTTTCCCATTGACATTCTCGAGATTCTGTGCCCCAAGGATGTAGACGAGTCTCTTGATAGGTGCTTCGTCATCGTTGACGGTTATATGCGTCATCAAAGCGAGGTTCTTAATTAAACCGCATGACTCTCCCTCAGGAGTATCTGAAGGACATAACATCCCGAATTGCGACGCTTGTAAAGCTCGGGGGCCGCTGATTTTGCGAGTCTTCTCGAATTGACTGCTCATTCGCGTCATCATTCCCAGAGCACTGATGTAGCTGAGCCGGCTTAGCACATGGGTGACGCCGGCTCTCCTCATTCTGAAACGCTTCAAGTCCCAATTACCAGAAGAAATGGCTCTGGCCATTCCAGTGGTGATGTGATTGTGCAGCCCAATCAAATACTGGATGGCGTCAAATTCCTGAGTTCTGTTTGGCTTTTTCAAAACCTTGTCGATGTTCGTCTTAAAATCGTTGTTCAATTTCTTGAATAAGTCCTCAAAGAGAAGTGAGAGTAATTGACCAGCCAATTCTAGTCTTTTGTTACCTACGAAGTCTTTATCGTCAACCAAAGTATTGTCATGGAATGCCATGAGAACTCTTCTGGTCATGTACGCCACGTAGATCGCCTTTGGACGAAAATTAATACCAGAGACAAGAACGTGGTTTATGATTACTGCACTCAAAGCCTCAACAGCCTCTTGAACATATCTTCGTCGATGGTCTGCAAAGGATATGCGGCCTTTGACTTGGATCCGGGACCCAATATACTCGAGTGCTTCCTGCTGGGTATATATTTCCAACCTTGCACATTCCTCGAAATTGATTGCAAAAGCATCCTGATACGCCATGTCTGTTCCAGCTACCATTTCTAGGATCTCGCGGTCTGAGTGGATGCCAAGAGCCTTGAACAGAACAACAATTGGAATGTCTTCATTCAAGAAATTGTGTCTCATGAAGATCCGGTCTTTTTGAAGGATGACATAAGTTTTTGATTTACGTTCATGAGTCGAACTTGTGACTGAAGCTTGAATGAGGGGACTGCTACCACGCGTGTCTTTTTCCACAATGATTCTGTTCTTACTTAATTGCTCTTGAACAAGGATCACCTTCTCTGTACCTCCGACGACGAAGTAGCCGCCAGGATCTAGGGGGCATTCTTGATAGCTAGCTAAAACTTCCTCGGTCGCATTTGTCAGAACGCACTTCGAGCTTCGAAGCATCATGGGTATTCGCCCAATGAGCACACCCTTCTTTCGGATCTCTCGTTGACCCCGCCTATATGCAACATTTACACGTATGGGTGCCGCGTAGCTACTATCTCGGAGACGACACTCGTTTGGAGTGATTTGTGGTCGGCCGCCTGCCATCTTTGGATCTAGGTCTTCATCCGCTCGACTAGGCTTACCAATGTAGACATCTGTATATTTTAGGTAGAAATTCGGATCAATGTCGCTCAAGACTCTATGGTTAGCTTTGACTATCTTCTTTATTTCAACCTCAAGAAAATAGTTGAAAGAATCGATATGCTGTTTGACAAGGCCTTTGACTCGGAGGAACGCAGGAAGTAGATTCCATTTGTCTTTGGCGGTATTGATTGGTGCGGTCAGAGACTTTCCAGCATAGAATGGTTGAAAAAAGGGATCGAGGCCGTCTTGAGCATTGTTGTCTTTGAGCTCAGGCTTCTTCGTCTCCTGCGCCTTACCTTCTTGCCCTTTTCCATGAGCTTGTTTCTGTTGTGACACTCTCACGGGGTCTTGGATACGAAGATGCGCAGCTGGCGGAGCCATAACATATCAACTGAGCAGACGCTATCCTACACAAATAATGGACGGCAGCGGGCTTTGACTCTTACGCTTTCAATGCATTGCTTATTCACGTCCTCGCCACACGAGCAAGAGATTCAGGTTGTGTGGAGCCTTAGTGAATGCCGTCACCTCGCACTATCGTGACCTACGAGTTGCCCAAGTCATGCTCACAAGCGCTTTACCAAATGAGTATCGAAAGTCGAAAGCGTGGTAGCGTACGAAAGGTTCGTAACGGGCTAGCGCGGGCGTGATTTGATTGGTCGATCCAAGGTTCCTGCAGAAGCACCCCACCACATCTCACTCAGTGCTTCCCAATTCTTCTCAACGACAGTCTTTACGACCATTCCCTTTACCTTTGTAATTGTACGCTGTGTCATGTGTCATGAGTCTGCCCAAGATTGTATTAGGGGGATTGTAAGAGAAGGAGACGACGTGCACACTCACCCTCGGGCTCCGCAGGTCGACCCACTCAACTGCTCGATCATTCACTCTCACACCACTTCCGAAATTCGGCCGTGAGGGTGTCGAAGACATCATCTGTCCTAACAGACTTTGTGAGTTCTCACTTCACAGTAGGGTGTTTGCCCTCGACTTAAAACCCAACCTTACTCTCACTTCCTTCAACTCCTCACCGCTCTTCTATACTCATGTCCAATATCTTCCGCAGCATTGCCAATACACACGTATCTTTTCTTGTACTCGCTTCTTGTAGCTAACAGCAATGCATATCTAGCAACATGGCGTTCAACAACAACCTTGCGGCTCGCTTGGACGAGCTTCGGTCCCCTAATCCATCGCGTATGCACAGTGAAAACACTACTGGCCAAAATACCCCCTCCTTCCGCTACTCTGGTAGCTTCATGTCACCCAACAATAATCAGACGCCTATCGAGACTCCAAATCTACAGCGTCGTTTCACCACAGATCTAAGCAAGATGCAGAACATTGGGCCGATTGGTCAGCCACCCAATCAAATCGCAGTTTCCGCAGATGCAAATGCTACTGTACGTTTCGAGACTTCCATTGACTGTTGCCCGACTGCTCCATCACAATATTCAATGTCATGTATGCTCAGCAGCATACGAATGAGATTTTCAACCACCTTACGAATCATATTCACTGACTCAAGGCTTATTCTAGATATCGTTCAAGAAAGCTCAATTGGTAAGACGTCCCTTTGCTCATTTAAATCCTTCTACACTCCCTCAAGCTTTTGTTCGCTGTGAAACTACAATCACGTTCCTACTTCCTATGACACTGCCTTCTCTCACCGCTTGCAACCTCGATAGCTGGGGTGCTGACAGACACTTCAGCAGCAGTTGGAGAAGAAAAAGCAGGAGTACGAGCTAGCAGCAGAACAACGCAAACAGTATCAAGCTCAAGTCCAATTTTTCAGCCAACAAGAAGCTCGCGAAAAACAAGAGATGGAGCAAATGAAACGGGAGTTGCAGCTTGCAGGAATCAATCCAGGCTATCAGAGCGAGCCGACGACCCCGCCCGAACGGCGAGAGCAGCAGTATTCATCGGCTTTTCCAAGAACTAATCGATATTCCATATCCAACTTCGCCTCACCGCCTACGAATACTCGAAGCAGTCGCTCGGGATCTCAATTAACCTCGCCCCCTTCTGACCTATTTCAAATCTCCAAGGGTCCAGAAAGCTCTGATTCACTACCGTCAAAATCTGTTCCTAGCTCTCGCCGTGGGTCTAATGATCGAGCTACAATCTTCGTGCCTGAGACGACTGGCTCAGCTCGCCGGAACGCAACCGGGTGAGACATTCTCCTCGTCCATGATGCTATGCACTATGCCCACATATAACAGAGGCTGACCTTATGATTACTGCTGCAGCGCGAATCGTTACTCAATGCCCGCTACTGGCTTACGAGGTCGCACTCACGAATCAGTACCTGAGCACTCTCCTTGCATGGATATGGAACACTTGAACACGACATCCTTTCTATTTGACGATGATGAGAAGTCGAAGGAACCCCTTACATCACCAGATGTTTCCAAGTATCTCCAAATGAGCCAGGATAAATTTCCAGTGTTGCTTCGTAACAATGAGTATTCCGGATCGGTACGTAAAATTACCGGTGTTTTGTCTCCATACTGATATTTCTTACCAGCTCTCTGCATCTTCGGCAGCTCTTGATTTAGCGTCAGCTCAATCTCATGCCCACGCACAATCTCTTGTCCAAGATGGCTCTGTAGACCCTTTCGAGGCCAAGCTGCACCGTCTATCACTGCAACATAACCTACAGTCAAGTTCCCAAGCCCAGAATGATTCTCAGAGCAGCATTTTCTCCACGATGGAATCGAAGAATAGTTCTCGCCCAGCAAATAGGCATTCTATGGAAGCGACACTAGCAGCTTACTCTCAGTCCTACAGCACTTCCCAAGGACAACCTAATGAAGCAAGACCCTCCTTGGTCAACTCACATGCATCGTATTCTACAAATGATGTGCCCACTCTCAAAAACGCAAATGGGTTGACTAACGTCACCCCTCCCAAGTCGCATTCGCAGCATTTTCACAATCACAATGCCAGCTTGGGCCGTATACCCACTCATGCTCAAACGATGGGCAACCGCCAGAGCCGCGAAATTTCTGCAAATAGCAACGACGCTATTCGAGAAGATTCAATCAACCCATACCAACCGTCAAAAGCTGTCACAAACGCGCCAGTAACGGTATCTTCCCCTGTCGCATCCTTGCCTAGTCCATCAAACAGCATCGGTAATCAGGTGGCTTTCCCTAACCAGCCACTTTATGCTGGGTACGGAATGCAGTTGATGAACATGGGGATTAACCCAATGATGGCTTCTCCTCTAGCTTTCCAAAATCAAATCCAGGCCTTTCAACAGCAAAACGGATTTTTGCCCTATACAAACTATGCACAGCAGGCTCGCTTTCAGGATGGGCAATCACGAATGACCACTCAGCGCCGGATGCCCCAAGGAGATGGTAAGTACCAGATAACTGAAGCTTTTCGGCACGCTAACAACTTTTCACCCCAGATCAATCACGTTTCTTAGGTGTAAAACTCGAAAGCCTGCGCGGAGAGATCCTTGGGCTTTGCAAGGATCAGCATGGCTGCCGCTATTTACAGAAGAAATTAGAAGAGCGAAGCCCGGAGAATGTCCACATCATTTTCTTGGAGACATATCAACATGTAGTCGATCTTATGACTGGTATGTAGCTGACCGTCCTCGCCCTCAACAAATTGGAATCTAACAGATCTCCGTAGATCCTTTCGGCAACTATTTGTGTCAAAAATTGCTAGAATTTGCAAATGATGAGCAGCGGACTATGCTAGTTAACAATGCTGCGCCAGAGATGGTCAAAATTGCTTTCAACAGTCATGGTACTCGTGCTCTTCAGAAGATGATCGAGTTCATCAGTACACCAGAGCAGATACAGACGATTATCAATGCATTAGATCATGAGGTTGTCGAGATGATACAAGACTTGAATGGAAATCACGTCATTCAGAAGTGTTTGAATCACTTATCTTCTATTGATGCTCAAGTAAGTGATAAAGCCTCCATGGCCTACTACATCAACGTTGACGATATGATAGTTTATATTTGACGCAGTGGGCATCAATTGCGTTGCTGTAGGAACCCATCGCCATGGCTGTTGCGTCTTACAACGTTGTATTGATCATGCATCGGGCACCCAAAAGGCTCATCTCATAAGTCAGATCACCGAGCACGCCTTCCATCTGGTTCAAGATCCTTTCGGGAATTACGTCTTGCAGTATATCATCGATCTACAAGAGCCGTGCTTTACCAATCCGCTCTGCCACATCTTCCGAGGTCAGATTCCTCAACTGTCTAAACAGAAGTTCAGCTCAAACGTCATCGAAAAATGCTTACGTGGAGCTGACACCAGCGTTACTCGTCTATTGATCGATGAGATGCTCAATTCGAATGAGCTTGAAAAGATGCTTCGAGACTCTTACGCTAACTATGTCGTCCAAACTGCAATGGACTATGCGGACGTAGAGACTAAGACTCGTCTTATCGAAGCGGTTCGCCCAATACTCCCAATGGTGCGCCATACTCCGCATGGTCGACGTATACAGAGCAAAATCATGCAGCTTGACGGTCATGGGCGCTTTAGTAGTGGCAATGGTACTCCTAATGATCGCTCATCCGGCCAGGTCCCACTATCGCTGCAAATGGCAAATTCTCAGCCAAATTCTCAGGTCACGCACTTGAATAGCTATTCGAACCTCCAGCCTTCTCAGACCTCTGTCAACAATTATCCAAACCCAATGAATAACGCCTTCCAATCTCCGTTTGCAAGCCAGTATCCTCAATACGGCTTGAGCAACGGCTCGAATTTCTCGCCCCTTGCTAACGAAAATATACAAACTGTACAACAGCCGTCGGCATTTCCGCGATTGCCCCAAGTTAACGGTGGCTTCTTCTAGGAGGGAGCTATGCCTGCCCTGTACTCGGCGCACAAATCGGTAACGCCTTATAGCGCAATGATCGCTGCTTCTTTCTCTGAAGAATTTGGATTTATACTGCTTAACATTGGCCCGTGGTATTGGATCTCTCCTGCGGAAAATACATGAGTCTGTACAATACCATCAGATATCTCTCTTCGTAAGAGCTTAGGATGAGACATGGCGCACATTTGAACTACTTGTTGACGTCGCTCAGCTTGTAGCACATCAATATCTTCCAGGAATATCTACACTCAGTGCTATGAATTGATGACATACGACGTGACGAATGCATTTGACGGACGCGCTTTATGATTTATTCACTTGCAGGCGACTTCACCATCTTAAATCCTTTGGACAACAGCTTGAATGCATGCGCTGGTTCCGTGATTGGTTTCGAAGCATATGCTCCACACGAAAATTCACATCATGAATGTAGTGCGGAGATCAGGCGGATTGAATCTATTTGGACTAAGGCATGGACATGAAGCGATGCTAAACAAATGCAACGACTAGGGTGAACGCAACATATCGAGGGATGGCTTTAGAATTATGTTGATAGAAGAACAATTCCATATCTGTTACCTAGAGTGTCCCGTTCCGTCTCTTTCCTGAAAGCGAATCTGTATCACCTTAGGTTCCTAGTTCTTGACCAATGTGGTTAGCTTCACTTGCCCGCCGCGCAAATCCTACTCTAGCAACTGCCTGTCACCCTCAATATTTCACCTCTTTGAAATCACTCGCATTCAAGATATTGTTTGTGAGTTTTAATTTCTCAATTTCTGACTGCCAACGCGCCCGTGACTTCTCAGTCTTCAAGCTGTACCTGTCATAGCCTCCAAGTCCTATCAATATGGCTTCGGCGAAAATTAGTAAAAATCATCTGAGAAGAGCTAAGAAGAAAGCTGCGAAGCAAGATGTGAGCAGAATGAATCACTTCTTGATAAAATTCATTAATCATTTGCAGAACGCCACGACTCCCACTAGGCAACAAACTCCTCCAACAGAACCCAAGCCAAGACCAGCAGACGGCTACGATGACACTACAAAGGCAAGACTGAAAGCCGAGGATGGCGACCCGGACATCGATGAGAATGATCCTCTGTATGAGATGTACAAGAACATCATGGACAGATTTCAAGAGGTGGACAAGGACGACCCAGCGGCTAAAGAGCCAGAAAAACCAGAGATTTACTACGAGGAGGACGACGTGATACCTGACGAAGAAGAAGAAGAAGCGGCGCAGCTCAAGCTGTCAAAAAAGAAGCGGAAAGAACAGAACAAGCTTTCTGTTGCAGAGTTGAAGGCTCTGGTGCAGAAACCAGAAACGGTAGAGTGGACTGACACCTCGGCAACAGACCCGCGGTTATTAGTACACATCAAGTCGTATCGCAACGTGGTACCTGTTCCTACACACTGGTCACTAAAACGCGAGTACCTGTCATCCAAGCGCGGGGTGGAGAAGGCTGCATTTTCCCTGCCTAAATTCATACAGGAGACTGGTATAGCAGAAATGCGGGATGCGGTTCTTGAGAAACAAGATCAGGCTTCATTGAAGCAGAAACAGCGCGAGCGAGTGCAACCAAAGATGGGGAAGCTTGACATTGACTATCAAAAGCTTTACGAAGCCTTTTTCAGGTTCCAGACCAAACCAGAACTCACCCGCTATGGTGAGGTGTACTATGAGGGCAAGGAGTACGAAACGAATCTCAAACATCTGCGTCCTGGTGAGCTGAGTGAAGAGTTGAAAGAAGCTCTCAATATCCCACCCGGCGCTCCGCCGCCATGGCTGATCAATCAACAGCGCTTTGGCCCTCCGCCGTCATATCCAGCGCTTAAGGTACCTGGCCTTAACGCTCCTCCTCCACCAGGCGGATCCTGGGGCTTCCACCCTGGGGGGTACGGTAAGCCTCCTGTTGATGAGTACAATCGACCTTTGTACGGCGGTGACATTTTTGGGGTACTACAGCCTCAACAGAACACGCAGCTAGGAGAGCCTGTAGAAAAGACGCCATGGGGAGAGCTGCAAGAGCCCGAAGAAGAGTCAGAGGAAGAAGAGAGCGACGAAGAGGAAGAAGACGGTGACGTAGAGGAGGTAGGAGCTGGCCTGCAGACACCAAGCGGTCTCGAAACTCCTGGTGGTATGACATCCGCCGTTCCTACAGAATATGGGGGAGCGGAAAGCGTTGGCGGAGACTTCGATTTGCGGAAGAAAAAGCGAGGTACGGAAACTGAAGAATCAACTCAACCGAAACATGCCTATCAAATTCTACCGGAGCAAAAATCAAGGGTGTCCGGCTTCTTTGGTGGAGATCGAACATACGATCTCAAAGGCGCTCAGAACAATTTGCCGGTATTAGATCAAGAGGAACAATCAAGGAAAAGAAAGAAGCCTGGTGACGTTGACATTGCTGTGAATCCAGATTCCTTGCAAGCGAAGGATGGGATGGACAAAGAAGAAATGAGGCAACTTTACGAGGCAGAAAAACGTCAGGAACAAAGTCGTTGGAGTTTTGAGGAGGATCTGAGTGATATGGTAGCGAGTGAACAAAAGAAGAGGCAAAAACGGGATGAGGAGAGACGTAGGCGATGATGCGAGACATGCTACCAATGGCATTAAGATTTATAAGAATTGAAGATACCCTCTCCCAAGAATTCCTCGCCAGATAGTCGACTGCAAAGCGTTGCTCGTGCAATCCATGATGACCCAGGAACATACGCTACCGATTAATTCAGCACGGACTCCAACGTCCAGTAAAGAAGGTGCTCACGGATGAGGGACAGGCTCAAATTGGTCGTCTCATAAATTCATTGAATGAAAGTGATGTTGCGCCGAAAACGGTTTAGTGTCTTATGAAAATTAAATCGGACTGCATTTTCTAACCAACACTCCAAGCAATTTCCGACTCAAGCATTCCCCATTCTACAGCGCAATAAAGCCTCGTGTGTAGAGACAGCAAGATCGAAAATGACATACGCGAGGCCCAAAGATCGCATACCCAGCGACATTGCAAGTGCTTGAACTATGGATCGCGGAAGAGAAAGAAGGTGAGGTACAGCTTTTATTTGGGCGATTCACGCAAAACGCAATGGGTTGTTGACATCATTTCACCTTTTCGATATATTTTCGTATTAACGGGGTGTCTGTTGTCAAGGTACGAGAGCGATCGCGCGTATGGTGGTGAAACATACCGTCCATCAGATAGGAACAACGCACCAGCGCGATCGAACTATCGTGGCGCTCGCAGCCCATCTCGGAGAGCCCGCACGCCTTCATCTTACAGCGGACGATACGTACCAGAGACTGACAGAAGAAGATCCCGAAGCCCTGCCTACACAGGGAGAGATGAGGCTAGCAACAGGCGCCAGAGATCTCCTATACGAAGGGGCTTTTCACCCCGAAGAGAAGGGCGTGATGAACGTATCAGGTCGCCACCCCCACGGAGTCGAAGATACTCGAGATCTCCAGTTCGTGCCAGGTCTCCCCCACCTTTCAGACGAGATTCGCCGCCCCGTGAGCGAAGACCACGGTCTCCACCTCCAAGACGGAGAGCGCTTTCTCCGCGAGGCAGGTTTGAAAGAAAGCCGTATTCACCGCCGAGGGACGCTCGATCGAAGTATCCAGATGAAGCTGAATTCCGACCGCGCGACCGAAGTCGCTCTCCGCTAATTCGTCGGCCAAATCCGCATTCGCGAATCGAGTCACCTGTGTCCTCTCACATATCTTCACCATCCATTCACCCAGATCGACTGGCCCAGGCCAATTCAAGAGTCCGCTCCCCCCTCCGCGAGAGAATCGATATACGGCTCGTCCTCAAGGAGCCGCTCTCCGACCAAGATCTCCCCTACCTTCGAAAACTTTTTCTCCAGCACCAAGGTCGCCCCCTCGAGACATCGCATCGCACCGCTCGCCTATTCGAAAAGATGCAAAGGAGCTTCCTGCCTCCAATCACACAAAATATCCAGAGGCTTCGCGGCCTATGCAATCTCCCGCTATGTCCCGTGCGAGCGAGCCACGTCCAGCCTCGTCGAGGCAATCAGAAACTCCTAGCTCTTCGGTACGAGATCCTCCCACCGGGCCTGCATCCGCAAAGCCCATCTCTATATCTGCACACAACCGCCCAGGCAGTGCTTCTATCCTGTCAGCGCCAACTCGGCCTCGGGGAGGGCCTTCCGCTCTAAGGACTGAATCTCGAGAGTATACATATGGCCTTCCTTCCCATCGAGGTGGCCGTCCGCCCCCTACAGCGCCATATCATAACTCTCACTATCCATATGAATCTCGCGGATCGCCGTCCGATAGAGTGCCCAACGGACCTCGGTCGTCTCATGGTGGAGCACCGCCACATGTACCTCCTTTCCGCTCCAACAACTCTTCTTCAACAACTTATCCACGCACTCAACGTTTCTCCACTACCAACCATCTCGCTTCAATTCCTCCTATAATCCCCGGGGGCTCATTACTGCCAAGTGCAGATCCTGCCGCCGCCAGAAAGATCAGCCAATTAGAGGATGACGCAGAGAGGCTGCGAAAGCAAATCGACGACAAGCAGAAGGAAAAGAGGGCAGGCCTCAGAGACTGGGACGTAAGAGAACGAGAGTCTCGGAGGGAAGGGTTGAGGAGCGAACTCGCCGAGGCGCAGCTTGAAAGCTTTAGTGGCGAGATCATTGGAGGACAAGCATTTTAACCTCGTGTGCGCTCAAGTACATCTGGAGTTGAAAATCCACTTGATCATAATCTTGAGTGATTTGAGTAGGGTTTTCGTTGTCTATGTACATGGAGCGATACTTTCAATAAGCAGGTATGCTGAAGTAGTGTATGATCATCTCAGATTTATCATGCGGTTCACTTTAGGGTATCACAAACAGTAGACCCAGACGAACGTGTTGAGTTTGTGACGGTTAGGGTTCTTCACGTAGGGGCACCATGGTGTGATGAATCTCTCGCTCGACAAGCGGCGGGTGGTGAGGCCCTTGAACTCGAGTCGCGCTGCATCCGTTTTCGGAGACTCAGAACTTGATATCTTTCGGAACCGAGGCCACGGCTGGTTGCTTCTTCTTCGTTTTCTTCGATTCTAGGGACCCAAAATTAGCCTGTATTCTACAAATTTCTCCACCCTGTATGCCATGCTAGCTAAACAGATACACTTTATCTTACCTTCTGGTCCTCCCTTCTTTTTCTTCGGCGCTCCCTTGCCCCTACCCTTCACAAGACCCACATGTTCCAGTCGATCTTCCTCCTCATCATCCCAAGTTTCAAGCTCTAATGTTGGATATGCTCTTCTCATGTTTGCAAGAAGCTGCTTAATAGATGTTACTTTTCGAGGATAGTACGCCGCTACGCTCGGCCCCTTGAGGCGCTGCCGAAGAATGGAGTTACCAGTCCGCGCTCGAGTTGGGTTGTATGTGTGGGAGAAGATGCGACATTGCAACTGTGACAGCGTTAGTCAGATAACCTTGTGTGGAAGGGACGGGCATGCCTTCAAGAGATCTTGTAGCCGCGCTGTTGATACGGACATACCTCACTGAAAGCAGATACGGCGGCATAGAAGTCTGTTGGAAAAGCGGTCACTGCTCAAGGTTTCTCCGCTTCCGACTTTTGTTGATGTCCTGGGGTAGGGGCAAAATAGGGGGGTAGTGGCCTAGGATAACCCGCCTATAGGGCGCTCTCTAGGGCACATGTCCCTAAAACCCGGCGCTCGAATTCTATTTGGCGTGGCCACGTTCAGACTGACCAACCCTCGGACGGCGATGAATAGGAATATCTTAGATTATTCTTAGTCCATTACAGTTGTCTTTTTCTTCAGATCCTTTTCGTAGAGGAGCTTGAGCAATATGAATAGCCAGCAGAAAAGGGACCGAAACGTCTTCGAGGAAACTATGAGCCTCTCGAGGAAAAAACAGAAGCAAAAGTCTACCGCCTCTGGCAGCGGAGACCATGTGAGAGATCAATCGAGGGTCCCTCACGAGGTTTCTACTGGTCTGAATCGGTCTGAAAAGCCTGGGGACAACCCTGCCAGACAGCACCAGGATCGTTCACCCGCTAAAAGTGAGTGCTCCTTGATTTCTACCTTCCGTCACAAGTAACGTCCCATCTGTCAGGATTTTCAAAACCCGTCAAAGGAGCTCCCCCGCCTCTTCCACCGCTACCACCTATCACAGACTATCTCGCAAAACAAATCTTCACCCACCAATCTGCCGCCCACGGCCCCAACATCACAAAAGTCTCCCAGTCTTACGAACGCCTTGAGTTCCTTGGGGACGCTTATATTGAACACATAGCCTCTGACCTCATCTATAACCGCTATACAGATTTTCCCGCAGGAAGACTCTCACAGCAGCGCGAAGTTTTAGTCAAAAATGAGACCCTGGCGCAATTCGCCGTTGCCTATGGATTTGACCAGCGCCTCGACATCAAGCGCGAAGTGATTGAAAGGGAGAGTAACCAAGCTAAGGCGTGGACGAAGATCAAGGGTGACCTAGTGGAGGCATACGTGGCTGGCATTGTTCTATCCGATCCAGAGAAAGGGTTTGACACTGCGAGGGAATGGCTGTGTGCGCTGTGGGAGGAAAAATTAAGGCGAGAGGAGGCGAGGGATGTGCAGGGGGTGGTAGATCCAATGGCTAAGAGTGAGTTGAGCAAGAGAATCATTAGCCCAGGGACTGTTCTAGAGTATGTTGAGGAGGCACCTTCGCAGCAGGAGAAGAAGGCTGGCAAGGTCTGGTTTTCGATCGCGGTGCTCTTTTCGGGCTGGGGGTTTGAGAAAGAGAGATTGGGAGGTGGGAAAGGTTTGAGCAAACAGGAAGCCGGGCAGAGAGCTGCGAGCGAGGCGTTGGGATCGGTCATCACGGCGCAGATTTCGAGGACTAAAGCCGCACACGATCAGAAGCGTAAGGAGGAAAGGGAGCAAGCAGAGGCGGGTGACGGAGCTCTGAAGACTGTTGAAGAACATCAAACCAAATGAAGTGCTCATTTAAAGCGGTAACTAACAGGGAGAGCATATGCAGCGCTTTGAGACGGCCTGATTTGCAGGGAATCTTTTCTCCGCGAAACTCTGCACTCCATAATTCTCGACACCCATGGCACGTTAACATTCATTTTAAGTCCATAATTGGCATCTCTTTGTCTCGGCTTTTCTTGATACTTCACTCATGGGACTTCAGAGCTTCAGCGTCTACCAATACACAGCATGCTAGTCAAGATTCTTGCCTGCATCAATGAGCATTCAAAGCTTTTGCACTTTTCCACAAGCACCGGAGTAACTAACCCCTTAGTTGATTCTGTCAGCTCCTGTGGGCTCAGCTGGGCGGCTACACGAGAATGTTTGTCCGTACGGCATAGAATTCACCTTTCGAAGGGCATGTTGCAGTGTCTAGAGGGGAACGGCGAGTGAGAACATGAACACCTTTCCGGAGAATGCGAGACGCCTTGAGGAGCGATGAACTTCATCATGCGACTTGTACAGGCAAAGATTGAGATTCAGTTCATAGCTCTTGCTGTAGCGATCCATGGATATACAGGGCACCTTGCTTGCTCCCTCCTCGACGTCTTGTGACGGCATCATGGTACTAGAAGATATTTGTCAATTGACAATCGGGTTAATGGAAGGAGCCATACCTTGAAAGAAAAGTTGAGCACCAACGCAACAGCCAGGCAAATGCAAACCACGATAGGACCTATTACGTTATCAAAATCTTTCCCGCTTCTGGCTGCAATCATTCGACTTCGAATGAGATACATCCACCAGCCCCAGACCGCCGCAAAAATGGCAATCAATGTATAGATTACGGCGAGAGAGCGAGCAACATCATTAGACTCGCCAGCCGCATTATAAAGTCCTAGCGAAAGAGAGGCCAGCAAGATCGATACATGCTGCCATTTCACAAACGTTCGTTCATTAGCAAGCCAAACTTTAGGTTCCACGGCGACGGGATTCATATCTTTGATCCAGCGACGAGGTTCCGAAACACCTGATGGGAGAGATTTAGCACCGGCTCGTTTGGCTCGCGCATAGCGCGAGTTAGAGAAGGGAGAAAATGAAAGAACGCCGGAAAGTACTCCACTAGATGGCTTTGCGGCCTCGTCGCCGTCGTGATCTATATCGGCATTCGAGGGGACTCCTTTCAAGTCTGCCACCGACCGTCTTCTTGTTTCGAAAGGTGGTTTCGTCACAGGAGATCCGACAGCAGCTTTGAAGGAAGCCACACTCTTAGATCCTAAGAAGCTTCCAACCGCCTGCTCGTCTGCGGCCTCTTTCGCGCGCTTTTCCTGCTCCTGGTGGAAAGCTTCCTGAGGATCTTTACGAATATCGGTTTCCAAATCGCTGAGCCAGAACGGAAAGCTATTAACGTGGTCTTCGAACAATTGTGCCACCCCATGAACAAACTTCGAAAACCTTGGCTCCTCTGTGACCAAATGTGAAGCCATAAGATCGCGGACCCAGTCGGTGGTTTTCTTCGATGCGCCCTCCCTAACTTTTATTTCTAAGACGGCATATGGAAATTTGGCTACTTCGCCATGTCTGATTTCGGAGTATGGGAATTTGAGCCCGAAGCGATCGATATCGCCACGGTGCCAATCCTGTGGGTCCCGGCAAGGCCTATCCTCATCGAGAGAGTCTTCTCGAATGAAGGCTAGATCCGTGTCAATAGAAATGCGGACCTTATCATCGCCAGGTATTTGGAAAGCGGTCCTCGCATATGTCGCTCGAACCATAGGCTCTAGGTTATGCTCTTTGATGAGCGTTTGCATTTCCTCTACATTGTGTTCCAAGGATGCCACACCGTTACCTGCCGTACCTTCGCGATCCCGAAGCTTACCGATAGTCTTCTCCATCTTGTACTGATTTGTGATAAATGGCTGGATGTACTTCTCCTTGATTGGTACCCGCAGCACCTCACTATTGCCATTCTCTTCGATAGTCTTCTTCTCGAGAGTCATTTCAGGCTTGTCTGAAAGCTGCCCGTACCACCTGAGCCTTAGAGAAGAGGCTCTCGTAGCCTTGCCGATTTTGTTGTTATAGAGTGCAAACTGTGGACTGTCAAAGTATAGTGAAGTTATTGTAGGGTCGCTTCCCCCACTTTCTGCATTCTTCGATGTTTTAGGGTTGTAGACTAGGACAGGTAGACGGCGTAGCACGTATGTCTTGATCTCGAGTAAATTCTCGGGGTGGACCCAGAATTTGTAGGAGGTATATTTCTCACCGCCAAATTTGCTCTCCGATCTCGACTTCGATCTTTCAGAAGAGCCACCGTCTGTCAATTGTCGCGCAAATGAATACATCATAGAGAGCTCGTGTAGCAAAGGAGAGTAGTCCTCCGAATTGAAAGGAAGAGCGGCCAGCCGCACTTGGAGCAGTGGGCGCACTTTGTACTTTGCACCTCGCCTGCGATCATGTTTTTTGGCTGCCTTCAGAAAGCCGGTAAAGTTGACTCGACTATACTTCTCCAATTCATTGATCTCCTTCGTGATATTGTCCAATTCTAATAGTACATCCGTTGCTACAGTATTGACTTTTTCTCGATCTGCCGAAGAAGCCTCCTTGCCCCCGTCGTCGGAGATTTCGTGGAGCCTATTCTCACACTTGGTTGTCCGTTCTCGTAGACTTCTGTAAGTGTCACCTTGAAAGGCATTGACCTTCTCCAGTTCTATATTGAGTAACTCTTCGGTGAAGCGAGCCTCGTCATCGTCCGTCCAAGGCTTCTCGTCGTTTTCAGGCTGTTCCTCTCGTAACAACTTCTTGAGCTTTGCATAATCGATGTAGCTCGAAGCCCAAGGCTGGTAGGTAGAGCTCTTGAGAGTAGCTCCGAAGCGCATGACTATGCCACTAGAGATTTCATCAGCTTCGGATCTCTCAACGAGGGTGCACGAGATTCAATTTACTGACGGTGTTGGCGGGAACGAGAAGGTAGCATTTGGCCTTTTTGAATGATTGATATTCCCGATAAATCCGAACGTCAAACCGGTCTATAACTACTATTTAAAGACTAAATAAACTAAAACTTAGTAAAGTAATAAAATAATATATTCTATTTAAGTTTACTAAGTTTCTAATATTTATACTATTTTATTAATTATATATAACTATTTAGAACTTATAACCTTAGAATTAGAATTATTAATAAAAATATTAATTATTTAAAAAAGCCTTAAGTATACTAGTTTATAACTATTATTTAAAAAATAAATTAATTAAAACTAAGTAAAGTATATTAGTTAAGCCTACTAAGTTTCTAATATTTATAACTCCTTATTAATACTATATAACTACTTAAAACTTATAAGTTTAGGGCCGGTATTACCGCTAATAATATACTTTATTTAAAAAAGCTCTAAGTGGGTTGTGCCTAGATATCGGAAGGTTCGGCCCGACGATAGCCCCTTATCTAGGTTGGGATAGCAAGGATAGTTCACTTCCCGCGCACCCTCGGCAGTCTGTTACATGTCATATGCTCACCCCACCCTAATACAGATCCATTCAAATAGCGTGGCAGGGATGTTCTTCGATCCCCTGCGGATAATTTCAACAACATTCACTTCGCCTAGATAAGTATTCATTACGCCACCGATGGAGGAGCAGTCAATTCCACAGTCCCAGGAGACAAGCAATGCAGCAATCAAAGCTCTATTGAAACGTTTGAAATCCAACCCATGTCCCCGCGTCTTGAACCCGCCAAACTGCAAAAAGCGAGCATCGGTCTCACTTATCATTCGTTTCAAGCCACAGCCTAAGGAAAAAGCAACCTATGATCCGAGCAGATGCTCTGTTGCCACCAGATCATTCGACGATTGCTTAGACAATTTTTTCGACAATGAATGGGTATGCCATAGTAGTCCGGAGGTGCTGTTTATTAAACGGGCGGCACGGCTTGGTGATCGTTGGTCCAACCAGGTAGCATTGCCCGGTGGAAAAAGAGATCCTGAGGATATCGATGATCGCGCAGCAAGTGTCCGCGAAACATTTGAAGAGACAGGATTGGAGCTGCAGCAGGACCATTGCCTGCCTGTAGGTAATCTGCCAGAACGTCTTCTCACCACGGCTTGGGGCAAGCTGCCGTAAGAATTTCCGAAATAGTTTTCACCGCGCTTCACTGACCTTTAAAAGCATAATGGTGCTTTGTCCCTTCGTCTATCTTCTCATGCGTTACGATACACCTCCACTAGACCTACAGCCCGCTGAGGTTCACTCGGTCCATTGGGTGTCGCTTCATAGCCTGCTAGCGCCTGCTTCGCGAACTTGCGAATATGCTGACATTTCAGATCGGGCCCAGTCTGGCAATAGCGCTGTAGTGAAGCGTCTCGTTCGTTTGACTTCTGGCCAGATGGTGTTCAGCGCCGTGGAGCTGCATCCATCCGAGAGTACATTCTCTTCCCTTTCTAAAACCTCTAATGATAATTATAACCCACATTCGCGAGATGAGAGACAAAGACTACTACTGTGGGGCCTGACCTTAGGTATTGTGGCAGATTTCCTTCAGTTCTATAGTCCTGACGCGACTAAACAATTATGGCGTTGGCCTACTTTCTCGCACTGGGATATCCGCTTCATCGTTTGGGCCCTGACTCGCTCCTATCGAGCACGAAAGATCCGAGAAGCTGATGTAGTGAAGAACCCAATTGCAAACGATGCTAGCTCATTCTCTTTACATGGTATGGATCCTGCTACCTATGCCACATCCATGGCAGGAGACAAATTGGGATCGCGGATCGGTATCGCAGGGGGTCACCTTCTAGACGAATATTTTGACAACATGAAGAGGGCTGTAAATCTAGCACTAGGCATCAGGGTAGGAGTGCTCTCCTCCGTCTTGGCCTTAATTGCATACACATCCCTCAAAAGACGTCAACAAAGATGTGCTTTGTGAGAGCTTCTTGCAAGCCTTGCAATGAATCTAGAGCTCACATAGCTAATGTGCAGAAAGCTAATTCATCTTGAAGCCTAATCACTCGCAATTAACTGGAGTATAAAAGCTTGTCCGTTCCTCGAATTGCTATGCGTTTTAGCCTCTTTTCAGCAAGGTTTTCGCACCAAACCGCCATGCCAGTCGAAATATGACTCACGCTTCAGCTGAGGGAAACTCAGTCATCAAAAAATTCTTCATATTCTTCTTGGTACTCCTCCCTCGCTTCTGCAATATCCGATCCAGAGCCATGGGCAACAGCTTCCTGATAATCCTTCCGAGCTTCTTCAACCGACTGCCTATCACTACTAGACACTGAATCTCCATCAACTGTGCGGGTCGGAAGCGGCGCTTCTCCCGCATACGGCCCTGGCTGGGTGTAACCAGTCCCATAAGGAGCCCCAGTCTCATAAGGCGCCCTTGATTCATATGGGGCTCCCGACTCGTAGGGAACCCCAGCTGGGCGCGTGGCGTGATGTTCTTCATCAGAAGATGAATCATTATCTAAAGACGATCAGTTCTTGCTCTCAGTCGTGACTTCCGATGTTTGCAAGGCTCGTACGCATTGCATAGCCAAGTGCACCGCCAGCAGCCAGACCTCCGGCTGCACCAAGAGCAATGTTTCGACCACTTTTGTCCTTCTTGTCTTTTTTCTCCTCCTTTTTCTCTTCGCCTGACGCGGGGTACACTCCACCATACTGGGCGCCCTGTGAAGGAGGTGCCTGAGCTCCATGAGGAGCACCAGATCCCGGTGGGGGTTGCGACGGGTAGAATGAGGGTGGATCCCATTGTGTCCTGCCAGTGGCTTGCTCGAGGTAGTACCAACGCTGACTATTTTGATCAAATTGTGCTACCCAGCCAGGGGGAAGTTGTGGCCCTCCCTGAGGACGCAGACCCGGGGGTTGTGATTGTGACTCTTGCTCCTTGGAAGACTCTAGGGGGAAACATATCAGCTCCTTTGGAAGTGCAAACTTTAGGTGGAGCAATCATGGCTGACCTTTCTTCTTCTCGTCGCCCCCAAGGAACTTGTCTTTGAACTGATCAATCTCTTTGGAATATTTTTAAAGGAAAGACATTATTCTAAGTCTCGCAAAAAGCTTTAATACAATAACTCGAGAGCTTTAAGTCCAAAGGCCTCGACTTCTCAAAGTGGGAGTACACCAGAGGATCTAGACCCTAGCTCTTCAGGCGGTCTAACTTGTCAGGGACCCTATGCGAGGCGTCCGATGAATGACTTGCAGGAGCTTACGACGACTATTTACAGGCTTATGACTCCTATTGGCTGGCTCGAGATTTGAGGTGCATGCGTGACTTGGCAATGCATGCAAGGTATCACCCGTATAAGAAACCCCACCTCGGGCTAGCACATGGCATGCCTACCTCACTTCATTGTGACAACATCAAATGCCCTGACCCAGGACTCCACGATCCACGAGAGAAAGCTTGGGCCAAGAGAGTGAATGCTCAAGACGGCACTTCAACATCGCCTCGGTTGTCTTTAATTCTGGGGTGAAAGGCCTGCCGTCCGCTCAAGAGGCTGTCTTTTAGTACTGCTGGGTCACCCGGTCTACCTAATCCTTCGGAGCTTCCTTTGACCCGGCGATTGCTGATAGACCTCTTTGCAATGTCATGCTGTCCTGACGTGTAAAACTATTGACAAGAAGATGTAGCAGAGCAGCAACAATCTATGAAGGTGTAACTAGGCTCCCTAGGTTTGTCTAGTCTTATCGCCAAAGGCGTGTTCGGCTCCTATGGTCTTTCTCAATCAGATTGCCTCACCTCGACCTGTCTCGTCCACAGACCGATCTGCTAGCGTCAACGTCTGTTGGACATTTGCTTCAGAAGGATGAACAGACGAAGCTGGGGTTGATGCGTTTTGTGATGGAATGTGAGATGACATCTCTAGATTAGCTAGCCCAGCTGGTCCTCGGACTAGACTATTGACCGCTCGCCAGCCAACTGGAAATCTATAGATCATTTTTTTTCTCTTCTGATCTCACTAAATTCATCAAATGGGTCAATCGCCATAGATGTTACTCGGCCTGCAAAAAGATATTACTCACGTTTCTCCAGACACAGAATTCAATCAACGACGGAGCCTGAAATGTCATCGCCACGATTTTGCCAGAGCTCCACTTCGGTGAGACGAAGTGGCCCCTTTGTAACTCGATTTTGATTCGAGATAAGTAGGCAAAACAGAGAAACTAAGCGCAAGCAAATGGGAGAGCCGCTGTAATTCGGACCTTTTTTGGCCAATGCCGGATTCCTCAAAGAAACCCTCGGCGCAAAGTATTGTCGATAGAGACTTTAGAACATGTCGCACAACGTAGCCAAGATAGCGGATGATACAGAAGGTATAGATCAACCAACTCAGCGAATTTCTCACGACGTGTGGGTCCATCGTATTGAGATCCGAAGCTCTCAATCCACATGCATCTTTGGCCGCCTTACGTACGGCTATCTCAAATGGAGCTTGGAAATTGAAGAAGACGCCGTGCCAAAGCTCTCCGAATTCCTTCAGCGTGAGAGTCGATAGCAGTACTGTGATTGCCATGAAAATAATGACATACCACGTAAGACAGGCGTAGGGTGATATTACTAGCATCGTGAGGGTCCCAGGCAGGCACCCATTCGGCGCCAATGGCACAACAATTATGTAAGCACCCATCGTTTGGTGAGATTTGGAGAGTCAATCTGTTATTTGTACTCAAGACAACGGCCGCTATTCGAATGGCGGACATAATGAAGCATTGCTGCGCTGTGACGAGACTATCAACCAGTCGCCCGTACTTGGGACGCGTCCCGTCGCTAGACGCGAGAGAGGTCAAGCAGATACCAGCTACTAATGACGAATCAAGCTCAGGGAGCAAAAAGAGTAAGCCTAAGCAAAGGTCAGTTACGGCATAGTGATCCGCGTGGCGGTCTTACTCCAACTCCAACAGGCTCAAGGTCTGCAGTCCAGGTTACACAAAAGGCTCGAATGCAGGCTTTCAGGCCCTGCGAGCTTCAACGAGCTGCATGTGGACCAAATTCAAATAGACTCTCCTGACTACAAGGTGCGAAAGCCTCTTCATTTGTCAATATGTCATTGGGAAAGGTAGGTTGTTGTTTTGAGACGGGTTTAAGCGCGATAGGAAAATTCATTCAGACACTTTAGGCGGAGGAAGAATCGGGATGATCGGATCCAAGTATATTGAACCGCTGTATCGACTCCTCTACAGAAGTTTGCATCTGCGGCCAGTTTTGGAAAAAGGCAGAATTTGGCGAAAGTCTCATATAGGCCCGCCAGCGAGGCCCAGAGGCCACAAATTCCTGGTCATTGGCATTTGTGGATAAAGCAGGGCGTTTCGCCCTACACAGGCGGCCTGACAGCTATTGGTAGACGGACTGATAATATCGGCGGTCTTCGCTAAAGGACTACCATATCCACGTTGATCCACGGAGGACTCTCTGTCGTCTTCCGCCAAATAATAACTTTCTGACACATTGTAGCGACTACTGACGCCATCAAGATCAAAATTGTTCATCAAGTCTACCCAGAGATGGGGGGACTATGGGGTCAGATCGATGTCCAAATAATCCAGGAAACTCGTCATTTGCAACATGACAAGACTAACACAATCGGCTATCTGAATGGACTAGATAGAATTGGATTTTCAAGAGGCGCTATATGTAGGACCATCCCAAAACTCAAGTCTACGTTGCCATTCCAATGTATGCCTGTAGTCGCGAGATTGAAGGATCCGCATGAACACGCTAAGGACCAGAAGCCACGATGCTATCAATAGATTCATTTGTTTCTCATGTCACTTGATGTTTGGCAAAATCACGACACAATGTAGCCATACAACTCCGTTCACTTTTTCCAGTAGCGTCCAAGACCTCTCGAGTAATGCAGACCTCTCGAGTAATGCAGACCTCTCGAGTAATGCAGACCTCTCGAGTAATGCAGACCTCTTCGAGTAATGCAGATCTTTGACACTGCTACCTGGAACCTTGGGCTCACTAGGCTCTCGCATGACTCCGCAAGCAATTTGTATGGTCCATCATTGCATTTTGCCTCCTCCTTTAGCCAATCCGCCTTGCATTCCACATGAGAAGCTAATTTGTTCCTACATGGCTGAGGACTCGCGGCTCCACTTATCTTTCTTGGTTTTCGACGTAACAGCAATTTGACTGCTGACCCTCGACTTGCCAGGTCTTCATCTTCACGTTTTATTTGCAGTCCTAGCACTAAGACTGTGACTGCTTTACGCACCAGAAAAGCAACGCGAGACAAGCTTGTTTCGCGAAAGCCGTTCGCGCACTCAGCAAGCGTCTGCATAGCAAGTCAAACAGTTGCGCTTCCAAAAGACCACGCTTCAGTCCAATCCAGGCATGAAAGGTTTGCAAGTAACCACAATGGCATTGGGCACTGTCGAGAAGTTGTCAGCCTGTCATTCTTTTCCACAACCCATAGAAAACCCAGTATCATCAACTTCGACTTCAGAAAGGTGAGGTGAATCAGTGTCTCTGGTACCTGCTTCAAATTGTTGGTGATTGAAGTGAGGTCGATGCAAAGGATATTCCAATATGTCCCACTCAAATCGAAAGGACCTTGTTTCGGGCAATCGATCTCCATCGATTCACCATTTACCTCATATGTACTATAGAGCGAAGCTATATGAGAGAGTACCAAAATAATGAAACGTCTTAAAAGACGTCACGTAAAAGAAGCGGAGAGTCGCGTCTCGATCAGTTCAACATCAATCCTTTAGTGCATTGAGCTAAGTCTTAAAGTTGGCAGGTCCTGCTAGATCAAGGGAGGTCCTACCCAAGCCAAGAATTAGAGGTTTATGAAATTACATCAGATCTTCGTCTCGAAAACGCAAAACTAATGTAAGAAGAGTTGACAATATAGGTCTTAGATCAGAGTATCGATCCCAGGTTGCATAGCTGGTAAGATGCAGAACGCTCGCATGACTCACGTCGCTTGGAAAAGGCTTTGACATGTGTCGATCTTATCTCAGACAAAGTAAGACCTACCAAAGTGGAACGATAGGAGAACAATTGACGTATGTTCATCCAGCTGTGACGTCGCAAGTGCGATCTCAAGCTGGTAGACCTGGTGATGCCCGAAAAGATTGATCCAATCGCCGATCTACCTCATACCTACCCTGCATCATGCCGTCAACGACGTCAATGTCCAATTTGACTAACAAGTTTGTACCCTGAGCGTCGCAGAACCTTGCGGGCTGTTGATTTTGCAGCACGCGAGCCATCCTTTGTTCGGTGGATCCTAAGCTGTCACCGTTGCAAAAACGATAGAAATGCATGGCAACAGTGGTATAGAGTTGGTATGCTAGCCAAGTCCACTGAACCCCTTGAGGGGCGAAGACGAAAGCGACGAGACCGGCGGGAAATATAAAGATGCAGAGGACAATCAAAGCCAACGAGAGGACTTCACGCAGGCGATCACCGTTGATGCCACGTCGATAGCGCTCTGGGTGACCGTAGTGCTGAAAGAATTGAAGCAGAAGATCCCGCGGTCCTTGGATCATCAGGAAGCCTCTTCGAGTGTCAGAGATCTCAACAACCCATTGGTTGGGCATTGCGTGGCGTGAAGGTTCCAGGGTTTGGACTGGTAATTTCGATGAGATCGAGCGCACAGGTTTGGTGTTTAGAGCCTGGCGGCGGACTGCAAATGCGAGGCTTAAGACCTTGCAAAGGAGTGGAGTGAGAAACCAGATCGAGAAGAGGCTTTTCCAGTGTGCTGCAACAAAGATACCGACCGAAACAGTTATTGCTTCAGTCGCAATAATCCCTCCAACGGCTCGAAGATCCAGGGGATTAGAAAGCTCTCTGACCGATTGTCCCAAATTAATATCGGAGCTCTTTACCGATTCTGGTGCTGCCGACGCTGATTTGTCGCTACCTGATGCATATTCAAGTGTCAGCCAAAGTACGGGTCGTTTCGATCGAAGAGTCCGTCTTTGTTCAGCTTCCTGAAAGCTGTTTGTAGTAGTTTGCCTTGTAGGCATTGCTTTGGCATCAACAACATCCCAGTTGACAAGTCTCAGAGTGCGTATCCAAAATCCATTCCTGGCTTCTTTCTGTTGTGTGTCCTCGTCTATGGCTCCCTTCTTGACAGAGTAAGTCACCTTAGTATCCTCGTAAAACGCAGTCCCTAGCATATCCCCTCGACAGTAACCCTTGTTGAGCCCTGCTGCGATGAGATGATCGAGCGCCGCAAGTGCGGCTTTGTGTATAGGGCCCCCCATCGGTAAAAGAGCAACCATGGCAGCAAGGTCGCTGGGACTAGAGGTATTGTAAAAGCGCTCGGGCCAAAGGAGTCGTGAGAATATTCCCAGCGATGCTACCTCTGCACCCACGTATCCAAGCAAGGTGGCTAACGCACCAAATGCGACCGTTGATGTCGACCCTGAAGCCATGTGCTAGACACTGCCTATAGAATAGCTAGAACTTGCTGCATCCTTAGCAAATTCGCGACAACTCCTGCTGCCGGTATCTGCTGTTGATCATAGGTACTTTCACATCGCATCCTTCAACAAGAAGACCGGGTTTCTTCAAATGAAGCCAATGATCCAAGCCCGTACGACACGAGAGGAGACTGGACGACCAGCCGCTCCAATCGTCCTGACCCTGTGAAAGAAGGGTAAACTTTCTGCGCCTTTGCCTCCAGTTGCGTCTCACGGAGACCTGCATCCCTCACCTCCAGATGTCAGGCGATCGCCACGGCGATATCGAAGGGATAAGGGTGGCACGGCAGACTTTGCTGACTTCAGTAGAGCCAATCCCGTCTGAGTGTAGCTTCATGTGAGCAGAGCTTGGTCACCGCTAGCTCGTATTTCTTCGCGTATTTCTCGTCTCGGCAGCGCATTCACAAGGAAATCCGATCTGAGGGTGGCATTCACTTGCAATGGCGATGGCATCATGGTTAATGAGCCAAGAGTCAGAATTGGATCATACGACTCATTGGAAATGAGGGATCAATATCTGGAAAGCAAGTTGACGGCAAGCTCTAAGCAATCGCTTTTTTGCCGTTTATTAGGTTTGAAATCCTGACGCCAACATTTTAGAAGATTTTTTGTGCCAAGGTTTTAATTATAATAACCTGCCTAGGTACGCTAATTATCTTTGGCTAAGCCCCTCCGGCCTTACCTTACTCTCCTTCATTCAAGACACTGATTCGATCTTGGTGGGTAAAGAAGTATTACATGTCGAATAGTCCATGTCATCTAATGCTTGAAGCCGTATTTGGTCGTTGGACTCAGTGATGCCGGCATTTTGGCGACTTCAGGTTCTGAGCATCGTACCTTTTCTGTCTTGCACGATAGCGACTGACCAAGCTTCCCTCCTAAGTTTTCTTGCACACGACGTCAGCTCAAATATGCACGTTTTTGCACAGACTTCGAACGAGGTGATGAACGCTATTCACGCCAACATTAAGAGCATCCTGTGGATTAGCGCCATTATGGCTCTCAATTACTAGCTTGAGAAGCTTCCCGCTATGGACTTGAGCGACACTGATCGCACAATTCAACTGTAGGGAAGAAGATTTGCCTTGATAGCACTCAACAACCCTTCGTCTTCATGACCGACAATTCTGTGCATCTTTCGCCTCCGTAAATCGACTTGTTTGATGAGCCTAGATGAGATGTCCGAAGCTGATCTTTTTAGATGCCCAAATGTGAGAGATAGGGGCTGACGAGAGGCAAAGGAACAAACCTTCAAACGCCTTCTTCCACACATTCTCCGGTGCATCGGAGACCTCCCTGAGACTCGGGCGTTATTATTGAAGTGCGATGGCTCTACTTGTGGTGGGTAGGGCTGGCACATAGAACAATGCCTCCCCAAGACGACGTCAGCGCCGTAGTACAAGCATGCAATACAGGGCCTAAGATGAATTCGAGAAGGATGTAAGGCTTGAGCTCGTACATGTAGAGACATACGATTTGAAAGCGGGACAGCTGGGAGAGAAGCGGCGTAAGGTGATTATGGGAAAGCATGAATCGGGATGAAAAGGTAATAGGCGGAGAGTATATTGAATGAAGAATTTAGAAGACTGGAAGTTGAAGTGGAGGGGGTGTAGCTGGGGCCTATTTTCATCTCGAATGCTCAAGCCGGAATTACATACCTCAATACTCCCTAGATAACGACGCAAGAGCAGAGGAACTTCACAAGCCTTGCATACCGCTTTGAACAATTCCTCCAAGATATATACCTCTTCACTTCCTCGGCGTCACCTTCACCTTCACACCTCCGTTGACGGTAGCGACTATAGTCGCCTTCTCTACCCAAGGTTTCTTCTCCACTGCCGCGATCGTTCCAAACTCCCGCACTAATCGTACCGTCAAATAGCTCACCTCCATCAGCGCAAACTGCTGCCCAATGCACACCCTGGGGCCCCCATTGAAGGGTATATACTCCCAACTAACCCTTAACCCTTTTTCCCCGTCTGGTCCATCCAGCCACCGTTCAGGCCGAAACTCTGCCGCGTCGTCTCCGTAGAGGTCCTTGCGGCGGTGCAATGCGAAGGTGCTCCAGTGCATGGTCGTACCCTTTTTCACGAACACAGGTAGTTTTTGGTTGGGACCCCCGCCAAGAGGGAGCACTGTATCCGTTATCGCCTGGCGATCATTTTCAGGGGCGGAAGGATAGAGGCGCTGGGCTTCATTGAGGATAGCGCGCAGGTAGGGGAGGGATTTGAGTTGAGAGAAGCTAGGGGCCATGGGAATGCCAGAGCTATCAATTTCATGTTGGAGTTTGCTGAAGATATCGGGACGTTGAGAGAGGGTGAAGAAGATACTGGAGAGGAAGGATTCGGTGGTGTCTCGTCCGGCGAGCAGGATGTTGAGGAATTCAGCGCATAGTCTGGGCCGGTCTTGGGTGGCTTTAACAATTTCGGACAGAAAGGTGTCGCGTTGGGGGCCTTCATTTTTGGTGTCGGAGGAGGGGTTGTGAGATGATTCCTCGTCTGCAATGGCGTTCTCGATCACACGCTCTACATAGGCGTCCATGATTTTCTTGTTTTTTTTGAAGCTGAAGTCTGGCAGGAAGAAGGACAAGACGCCAAACTTAGAGTCCTGTCCATTGATAGATCGCACTATGCAGCTGAAGGCGTCGTAAAACTTCTCTGCCTCAGTCTTGTCGCCGTCGCTGCTTTTGCGCTTGTCGGGATCAAGAGAGCGAGCGCTCTCTCCAAACAGAAACTCTGTTATAATGTCCAGACTCGCGGAGGAGAACAGCTGCTGTAGGTCCATTATATTATCACCCTCGGCATAGATTGCCTTCACCAAGTCGTCAGCATGCGTCTCCAGGAAGGTTGGGTCGTCGATTTTCGCTCGGGCAAAGATCGGCTTGAGCAACTCGCGCGAATGTTGCCAGAACTGGCCATCAGAGGCAAAGATGCCTTCCCCGATGATTGTCTTCAAAGCCTCCTTCCGGTAGTGATCGATGTTGAAATCTTTGAATTTTGTAGCCAAGATGCATTTGAGATTTTCCGGTTCTATTGTGGAAATGGTCGGCGAACCCCATAAGGTCGAGTATTCGATGGTATTTGTTTGCAACTTTATAAAGCGATTCACAGTCGCATCCAGGAATTTGTGGGCAGTGTAGTCTGTATAGATTGTCCAGAGAAGATCCAAGCCGAATAAAGGATCATAGGACTTCCATCGTACAGCTGGACCACAGCCTTGAGCGGCGGCAAGGCGGCGAACCTGGAAAGTACGTCTGATTCTACCCAACAACCGCACGGATAGCCAAATGCCCAAAAGGACAAAAGCAGTTTTGAGCAATGAAGACAAGGAGACATTCCAAACTTTGCCCAACATTTTGGCGTGAATGATTAGGGGGTGCTGTATCAGTTGAAAAATTTCCAGATGATTATCCGCAACCACACGTCTTTGCAGTCGTAGAAGCTCTTAATAAATGCGTCACTATTCAGCAGACTTTTTCCAGGACTTTGGAACAAACTGCAGGGTCGGAGCTTATGTATGGAACCTGCCTTGCGCCAAAAACGCATGCCTGTCTGTGGGTCTGGGGTGAGTCCCATGATTCCGATGTCGCTTGTCCCTCCTGCCGATGTGCAAGGACTAACGCCACGCTCACGTGTGATTGACCAGACCTGCAGGAGAAGCGAGCTGGTAGATGTCAAAGCTTCAAATTCTTACAAACGCTTGGTCCGCGTAGCGTTTTCCAATGCCGAAGGAGGGATAAGCCAAAATACTTTCCGACAAATTAGCTGTCACCGAATCCGACACCCCCTTCAAGAGGTAGGGTGGTTACCACATCTGGCTGCTCATGCACACTCCTGCATATGCGAAATCCTCTTTTGGGCATAGCCAGAAAGCGAGTCGGAAGTTAGTCTGTGTAGTTGAAAGGAAGGATCTAAGTTCCACACCGCTGGGAGAGGTACCTTACCTAAGGTACGATATATGAGGTGGCAGCTACGTTAGCAGGCATCCCGGTCCGCTGCGCATTCAAGTTCTGTGATTTAGTCTGGACGCTGCCGATGACTGACGAAACTTGTCGCGGTAGCCTCGAAACGTACTTAGGGCTTTTTTAAATAAGAAATATTCTAACCTGTTCTGGAAAAGTCATAGTAGAGACTTGGGTATTCAATACTTGAAAGCTGCTCAATCAAGTTCAAAACTTTACAACTAACTCTTTGTATAAAGAACACAAAGAACATAAGTTTTCAGATCAATCGGGCCTCGCTAAATGGTTCAAATACCCAAGTCTCTATTATGAGCTTTTCCCGAACAGGTTAAAGTAATCCTTATTCAAAAAAGCCCTGAGTACCGCTAGTTTGGTGCTACCCCAGATTTTGTCTCTTGCAACCAACCGCAATCCTTGTTAAGCTGACCATTGCGCACGACACCACACGACGCTTCGAGTCTAATTTAATACCTCACCCGCCATGTCCTGAGCTAAACCGATTGTGATCGGAGTGTCGACAGATCGTTGGCATTCTTGGCAAGATGACCGAATGACTTGGTCGATCAAGCGGCAGAGGTTCTGCTGCGAAGAGCAGAGGTTATCCCATTGTGTCCAAGGCCGATCGGAGGGTGTGGCCGGTAGCGGGGTCAACTCTTCTAGACCACTTCTTCCACTCCGATTGACTTTCTAGAGAAAAATCTAGCTACCAAAACACAAGGCTGAAATCTCACCTGTCATTCCACAAAAGCCCCTTCATCTCCACCTCGTCATCACGCTCCCTCCTCAACTTCACCTTTCTATCTCCCCCCTTTCCCACTTCAACCCTGAGAAGCATCAAACCCTCCTAACCCCTCCAAAAAATGGCAACCACACTTCTCTCCTTACCCCCGGAAATCCTCCATTCCATGATCTCGCACGTCCTCCTCTGCACCTCCCCCTTTCCCTCTTACTGTGAACTCACTTTTCCCCCTACTCCAACCATAAAAGAGCTGCTCTCCCGCCCCTTCGGTCGGTCCACCTACGAGAAGTCACTTTTTCTACCCTCTTTCTCGTCGAGGGCGCTGGTGTATGCGACTTCGGCGCTAATGATGACGTGCCGGCAGCTTAAGGCGGAGACGTTGGAGGTGATACGATTCTGGCGAGGAAAAGAGAGGGCGGCTTATAAGTTGGACCTTCTGGTGCCGAATAACAGACATATGATTGCGGAGTGGCTGAGTTTGCCTGCGCCCGCGAGTGCGTACGGAGCGTGTGAGAAAGACGGGGAAATAGAAGGGGGAGAGCATGCGCAGTATGACGGTGAGGGAAGATTGGGGTTAGAAGTGTACTTTCGGATAGCAGCGGAAGCGAAGGAAGAATTGATGTGCACCTGGAAAGATTAGGACATGACGGGTTTGGCTTGACCGTCAAAATACTTCGAGATAATTAAGAGCAGCTGGAAACTTCTGCTTGGCGGGATGGAAGACTTTCTGGAAGAGCTTGTACGATTCATTGGGACCCTATCTCTTGGAAGCAGACTGACACTTTAGAACGATGCTTTTGATGACGATAACATTATTAATATTGCGCCCTATCTACACCGAACGTTCGTCTCGAACATCGATTTCTTCCAGCGCCAATTGTTCCATCATACTCGTTACGTCTCTTATCTGTTAAATCATGCCAACGATTCCCGCTGCATTTACCCTGAAGAGTTTCGACCAGAAGTTTCGCAAGAGAATAACGCTCTCAAGGTGTTGGACATTCGTCTTAAGGCTCTGAGGAACCGTACGACAACTACACTTGAGATGGTGGGCCAGTTTTGTCTTGAGCCAATTGTTCGATTACTTATCACTTGGAATAGATCCTTAGTTTAACGAACATTAAGCAAACACGCCTCTCAAGTGAGATTCTGTTGCAACAGCGTCAAGACGCTGCGCAATCATTTCGCCAGGGGAAAGTCTACGAAGACTGACACTTGTGACCATTGTGTATCTGCCACCATCCTTTGTTGCTGTGAGTTACTTTAGACTTCAAGATGGGACGAACGAGCTGACTCTGTTGTTAGGCGGCATATGGAATGAACACGCAAATGACGCATGACACAGAAATGTGGACTTTTATAGTCGTGGCGCTTCTATTCACCTCCATCACACTTCTATTCGCTCGTATCCAAATTCGTCGGAAGACCAAGAAAGATATAGAAAACACCGGGCGGCACAAGCATGAAACAGGGCATAGAGGACCAGTAGGGTATACATTATCATTCCGTACTGCACAGCAGGATCCATCAGCAACGCAGCTTGTAGCGCCCCCTATCAATTCAGAAAACTCTTGAGACATCTGAATCATGAGGCCGCGAAGAGTGAGGGCACAACTCCTTGCAAAATGTTTTGGATGTCTGCAAACGTCTCGGCCTCGTTTTGGCTTGCATCAATGCGAGCGCAACGGCTCTCTTTTTGTAACTCTTGCACAACAGCCATACATTCATTCTCGAATGTCTCAAACCTCTTCTTTATCACCTCCGGTATGTCATCTTGTCTTTGCTGTGCTTGTGCACGCCTCATGAGTCGAGAGAGTCTGATGGCTTCTGTAGTATCTAGGAATAGTGCAAACTCCGCCTGAATAGCATTCGCCTCGAAGAAGCCGAGTTGGTGTAAGTTGCGTGGAAATCCTACTTCTAATTAGCACATGTTTGTTGGATATGCGCAATTTGTGCAGTCTCAGCGACAGCCTTCACCATCAATCAAGAACACTTTGATTCCAGTGGCTGCCAAATTCTTTTCAATTGCCTTTCGTAGGAGCTCAGTCGTAATCTCTGCCGGGCCGATCCTGCCTTCTTTCATATTTTGCGCAATGATATGGCCGTATTGGCTATCAGGGGTATTTCTCTCGGCTCTGAGGATATCTCCGACGCTCAAGTGACGGCATGGTAGGTTGCGTGCTAGCTTAGCACACTGTCTGCCTTTGCCTGCTCAAGGCCCGCCAAGTACGAAGATGATGGCGACCTTTGAAAGAGCATCCCAAGACATCAGAACCTCTAATTGTCGACAATGAAGGCAATTTCATCCAAGAGAATTCTCGGTATGAGGGATCAAGGCGGCTGAATAGACAGGAGGCAAAGCATCCCGTGCACCTTCGTATATTTTATGAGGCAATCCAGAAGTGGGTCGCCGAAAGAGATGCCCGATAAGGCTGAGCCTTCGTTGCTTACTTTAGCGCGTCCACAGTATTGGTACTTGTTGTTGAGCATTTACACTTCTCTGTCTCGATATTGGGATGGCTACCGGAGTCTCAGCGGTCGCGAGCTAGATGAGGCGTCAAGAGCCGAAGCACCCACCAGTAAGTTGTATCTCAATGGGAATGGTAGTCTTAGATGAGATATCTTTGTATTCTGGAAAGCTCCTCGAAGACGTTATCGGTGGTTCGGGAGCCTATAGTGAGCAATCTATTCCTTTAAAGACCTCGGACCCTGTGTACACTTGATTCCATTGGCAATTGTTGACAGCCGCAAAGGTACTCTTGGTGCACGCTTGTTTCAAAAGCCGTCCACAGCATCTTCGATAGGTTTCTTGATTAAAGCTGGACCGGATTTTCCAAGTAGCTCTCGAAAGCAACTTGAGGCATGGGGAACTAGCCTCACTTTTCAGGAACGACAAGATCGAAAAACGACCCGCGGTCGACTGACAAAATAACTCACAGACAGGTATGGGATTAGGACAGCCAATGGAGTTCAGTATTGATCTTTGAAGAGAAAACATTTCAATACACATCACCAACGTTGCTTATCAGTGTTGGGGACTTTGCTAACACTGCTTTCATCCATTCACGCAGCTTCCATCTCTTGGCAAGTCCAGACGAGGTGATCAAAGATGTCAAAGAAATACTCGCACTACGGCGGTCTGCACATACACAAGCAAAGCCGCTAATAGTGTGGGAACCAAGGCCATCTTCCTGTACCCCTGCAAATTACAATTTGTTTCAACAAGCTGCACGGCTGGTCGATGTCTTCTCTCCTAATCACGTTGAGTTGACGGCTATCTTTGTAAGAAACTCGAAGAATGAAATATCATCCGCAATGATCACTGATTACGCGAACACCTTTGCAAGGTCCGGAATCGGGAGAGAAAACCGAGGCTATGTCGTTGTACGCTGTGGCAAGCAAGGCAGCTTCACAATGTCGGTAGATTGCGCTTTTTGGTCCCCAGCATGTTACAGTCCAGACGATGTTATAGCAGACGATATTATGACGGGCGATGTTATAGCAGACAACAGTATAACGGACAATGTTATAGATGACCCTCGTATCATTGATACGACCGGTGCCGGCAATGCGTATCTTGGGTCATTGGCCATCGGGCTGCTTGAAACTGAATCGATTTACGAAGCCACCTGCTATGGAGCGGTTGGAGCCAGCTTTGCCTTGGAGCAGGTCGGTTTGCCAGAGCGTAGTTTGGAGAGGAGTACGAGGAACTTTGGAACGGCGAAAGAGTGTCTGATAGGCTGGAGAAATACAGAAAACGCTTTCAATCCGTCTAGAAAGTGACATTTGTGTGCTATTTCAACACATAAAGACCTTTAATATCGGCTGCTGTGATGCTGACCTGATTGAATCAAGACGTATTCAATGAATTAATTTTAGGACAATGATGTCGAGTTCCTAGATAGAACGAATCTAAAGGCTTATTAGCTATAGAGAAACTATTATAATATTATTTTAAGATTTAATAGAAGACTATATTCTAACTCAATGTTAAGTGTACTTGGAAAAGTACTAAGTAAGTGTAAAACAACTTAAATCTATATATAATAATACTCCTCTACTTATAATATATATTATAGCTAGTATTTTATTAATATAATATTTATAAAAGATTTTAATATAGTTTTTAAAGAACTTAATAATAGTATTAAGATAGTATATTATTAACTAATTTATTATTTATATTTTAATTACTATATAAATCTTATAATTTAATATTATTATTAAGTAAAAACTCTTTAAAATTTTCTTTTTTTTATTTTTATTCTTAAAATATATTAAGATAATTTAATTAAATTTATTATTTTATTTTTAATTATAAAATATATTATTATTATTTATTTTAAAAAAAGATAATAAGTTTTAAATCTTAAATTTAATTTATAATAAATATATTTTAAATAAAAAGAATATAATAAAAAGTATTAATATAGTCTTAAGTTTATATTTAAATATATTTATATTAATTCTTTTTTTAAATACTATTATAAATATTATTAAAGTAAATTTTAAATAAAATTTAATTTTTATTATATTTAATAAGATTTTTAAGTTATTTTAATTAAATTTTTAAGTTACTTTAAATATACTTTTAAATAATATTTTATAAATAAATATATTAAGACTTAAATATATAATATAAAGAAATAATAGAAATATACTTAAAAAAGGCTTTTATTAAATTCTAAAAGATTCTTAATAAGTACTTAATTTAAAGATATTTTATTAAAATTAAAAAAAATTAACTTTTATTATAAAAAAAGAAATTTTTATTATTTAATATAAACTTTTTTATCTTTAATAATAAGTATTTAAAATATTTTTCTACTTTTTAATAAGCTAAATTATTAGTTTACACTTTTATATATTTAATAAATTATAATATAATAATTATTTTCTCTTTAAAGAATATTATTTATAATATTTTATTAATACTTTACTTTTCTCTTAATAATAAGCTATTATTTAAAGTTTTATATTTATATAAATAAGTATAATAAAATATATTATAAAAGTATTTTCTTATTTTATATAATAATATATATTATTATATAAATAAATATAATATAGTTTTTAAGTCTAAATATATAGCTTTTATATTTAAATTTAAATTATTTATATTTTTTAACTATATTTTATTAAAAACTTTTAAAATCTAATAAAAAAAAGAAAAGAAAAAGTTTTATATTATTTTATTTTTAAATACTTTAAATATAATAGCTAAGCTATAAATTTTTAATTACTATATAAATAGGCTATAAAGTAGAGTTTTTAGTATTATTAAAGTAGTAAATATATAATATATTAAAAATAAATATATATTATATTATTTACATTAATATACTTTAAAATTATAATATTACTTTATAAAAGTAAGTATTAATTACCTTACTTTTAACCTCTTTTAACTTTTATTTAACTTTAATTACTTTAAGTTATAAAATTATTTATTAATTATTATAAAATAAAAAGAATTTTATAACCTTAAGTTTTTTTCTTTTTTATAACTATTTTATTTAAAGAATTATTCTTATTATTAATATTTTATTTTCTATTTATTTTAATTATATTTACTTTTTTAAGTTCTATACTTTTTAACTATTTACTATTTTTAATAGCCAGGTATTATAACCTTATATAATAAGTATAATAAGATAACTATTATAGAATAAAGACTATAGCTATACTAGGTTATAAGGAAAAAATAATTAAAAAGAGGCAAAGATAGCTAGAGTACTTAAGTATACTTAAATATTAAAAGTATTATATAATCTCTAGATTAAATAAGCTTAAAGTAATTAAAAGTTAAATACTATTAAGTAAGTTAAATAAAATTATATATATAAAACTCTTTATTCCCTTCTTTAAATAAATTTCTTTATATTTAATATAAGTTTTATTTTTTATTATAAAATTTAAGATAATTATAACTTAATTCTATTTTATTATCTTACTTTTATTTATTCTTTAATTATTATTTATATTTTAAGAGAACTAACTTATATATTTATAATTAAATTATTTAATATTATTTATTAGTTTAAATATTAAAGTTATAATATATTAAATACTCTTAGAATAAATATAACTAAACTTATAATAAATAGGTAATATCTCTAATAAGGATAAATAATATATTAATTAACTATTATTAAAAAAGATAAAACTAAACCTTTAAAACTTAACTTTTTTTATAAGAAAAAAAATAAGCTTAATAACTAGTTATTCTAGTTAAACTTCTATTTTTAATTAATATTTAATATTAAAAATAAGATTAAAATAGCTTTTATAATAATATATATAAGTAAAATCCTATTATAAATTAACTTAGACTTTAAAAAATATATAAATAAAATTATTAATATTAAGACTTATAAATAAATAAAAAATTACTTTAAATTTAAAAAATAAATTTAATAAGTATTTAAACCTATTAATAAAAAATAGTATTTTAAATTAATAATATAATAACTATAATAAATTAAAAAAGTAGCTAATTATATAATTATCTTCTAATATTATATAATAATAATAAAATAAAATAATAAAGTATAAATATTTATATTTAAATAAAGACTAAAAAACAATATTTAAAATAAATTTATAAGCTATAGTAAAGCAATAGAAAATATTAATTGTAAGGAAACGTATTAGGTACAAGCCTTAATAAGCAATATATGCAATGTAGTTAGTTAATAATAGATTGATTGAAAGCTATCTAAGGAGCTATAGTAGAAGTAGAGCCTTATGCCAAGCCGGGTAAGGCTGAGCTAAGCCTAATCGAGACATTCCCATCCGCTCTCATTATAATCCGTAATATTAATAATCTTATAAAAATAGTAATTAAAATTAATAATAAGTTATATTAATAATATATAAAGTAAAATAAATAATAAAGATAATATATAAAGATAAGTAAATATAGTAATAGTCTAACTTATAAAGTAACTTTATAAAGCTATATATTAATACTATAATATAATAGTAAAAGTAACTATAGAATACTTAATTTAAAGAAATATTATAAATATAATAAAATAAGATATATTATATATAAATATTAATTAGAGGACTAAGTATAAAGATAGTTAAATATTTTATAAAAACTTTTATTATTATATTTATTATTAATTAATAATAAAGAAATTAAAGGCTTAGTAAGTAATATAAACTTAAATATATTATTTTTTATAATATTAATTAAATATAAAAAATAAAAATAAAAATAAATTAATATATTAAATAATAGTTTATAAAATATAGAAAAAATATTTAAACTATTTAATATAGATTTTAATAATATAATAGAATAACTAGAAAAAAAATAATAACTATATAAATAATATAATTATAAATAAAAGTACTTTAAAAATAAACTATAGAATCTTTTTAATAAACTAGAATAATATAAGAATATAAAACTAAAAAATAATAATAAATAATTTCTTAAAAAAGTACTATATCTTTATATTAATTTTTAGTTTAGATACTAAGTAAATAATATTATATATATACTAAAAGATAGAATCTTTAAAATAATTATAAGGGACTTAGAGTAGTAATCTTTAGTATTACTAGAATAATAGCTATAAAGAGCTATTATAGTAGTAAGTATATATAATATTTATCTATAGACGCTAAGCCCTAGCCAAGCCTTAGCGCACTAGGCTACTTTAGGCTAGCTCCTTCTAATCTACTATAAGCTCCTATAAAACTATTATAATAATAATATAATAAATTATTTATTAAGAACTTTATAAAAAGAACTAACTAAACTAATTATATAATTAATTAATATATATTTTATTTAATTAATAAATATAAAAATAAGTTTTTTTTAAAATAAAAAGATAAATAATATAATTTATATTACTAGTCTTTAAAAAAAGAACTAAAAAGGGAATATATTTATTATATATCTTATAAAATAAAAAATAGCTTTTAATATAATAATAAAATCTTATATAATAATATTATAAAAATATATTATATAAAATATATTAAAATAAGAAACTATAATAAAAAATATTATTTAAAAGAATTATTAATAATCTTAGTAAAGTATGAAATACTAAAAAATATAATTTATATATTATAATAAATATATAACTTAATAATATATTAATAACTATATTTCTAAATATAGAAATAAGAAAAAACTATATTTTAAAATAAAAAGTATAAGAAATATAAATTAAAATATAAATAATAAATAAATTATCTATAATTATAATAGCTATAAAAAATATATTAGAAATTAATCTAATTATAAAAAAAATTATATGAATAATAATAGCTATTTAATAGTATTATAAAAGTATAATATTTAATATACTTAAAATAGCTATTTATAATATTATATTAAGAATACCTTAGTTAAAAAAGTAAAACTTAATTATTAATTAACTATTTAGAGAACTAAGGTTTAAAAATAAATTTATTATTAAAGCTAAGAAACTTAAGTAATTTATAACTATAATCTTAAATAAAAGAATCTAATAAAATATTATATATCTAAATAGATATAGAATAAAGATTAATTAATTATAAAGCTAAAACAAAAAATATTAATAAAACTTTTATATTATTAGAATATAAAAAATAAATATACTTTTTTAAAAAAGAATAAAAAAAGAAGTATTATTACTATATTAACTTTAAAACTATTAAATTAAACTAATTAATAGTAGGTAATTAATATTTAAATCTATTTATTAATTATTAAAAATGGAACTTAAAGCTTTAAATAAATTTTTAAAAAATAATTTTATAAAAAGATTTATAAAGCTATTATCTTTTTTAACTAAATATTTAATTCTTTTTATTTTAGAAAAAAATAGTAAACTATAATTATATATAAATTATAGGAAACTCAATAATATTATAATTAAAAATTAATATTTATTATTAAATATAAATAAACTTAGAAATTAATTATAAAAAATAAAATAGTTTTTAAAACTTAATATATATAGAATATATAACTTAATATAAATAGCTAAAAACTATAAATAGAAAATAGCTTTTAAGATAAGATATAAAATATATAAATATATAGTTATACTTTTTAAACTAATTAATATACTATCTTACTTTTCTTTAAAAAATAACTTTAGTTAATAGATTATTTATATCTAATCTAGAAATTAAATAAATTTAGTTTATAAATAGTTATTATTAAATTAAAATAATATCTCTATATCTAAAACCCTAGTAAATCTAGGTTAAAAGTATTTAGAAGATTGATAAAGAGTTAATAAATAGTTAATAAAGGGTTTATAAGGGATTTATCTACTAGATATAGCTAGTTTATTAACTAGTTTAATAGCTATATATAATATTATATATAAGATATTTTTTATAAAGTTTACTAAGTTAAACTAGTAGTATATAGTCTTGAAATAAGGTTTATATATTTAGAATTTCTTAAAGTTAAAGAATTTTTAAGAATTTTTTAAAAAGCTTTAAAAATAAAGAAGTTAGAAATTAAGCTTTTTTTATCCAACGCTAAAAAACTTTAATAACCTTATTTTAAGATATTTATCTAGTTTTATTATAGAATTTATAAAATCTATTAACTAGGTAATAGCTAGTTAATAGCTAGCTAATAGCTAATTAATAACTAAATAAAAACTAGTTATTATTTAGTTTAATAAACTAGATATTAATAATATATAACTTAAAACTAGTTAAAGACTCTATATATATAGATTATAAATAGTTTTTATATTTATAAAAGGGCTTAGATAGTATTAATATTATATTAGGAACTAATAAATAATATTCTAAAGAACTTACTAAACTAATATATTATAATATATTTCAATAAAATAATAGTATTCTTAAAAACAATATAATAATATATATAAAAAATTAAAAAATATTTATATATTTAGTAAATATAAATTTTATTAGAAAGAAGTACCTTTTTTAAAATATATTATAAATATTAAAAAATTAATAATAAATCTAAAAAAGATATTAAATAATATTAAACTAGTTAGAACTAATAATAATTAAAAAATTATAATTATTCTTTAAAATAATTAACTTTAATTAAAGATTTATATAAAAAATTTTATAAATTATATTACTTTTAATAAAATTAATAAAAAAGGATATAAAATATAACTAAACTAAAAAATAATAATAAATATTTTACTAGCTAAAGAAAAAATATATAAGAACTTTAATATTATAAACTTTTTAATTAGGAAAAATATTTTAAATGAAAACTAATATATTAAATATTATAATAAAAAATAAATAATAAATAGTACTTTATAATATATTATTTATATAAAATAATAAATATAAAATAAAACTATAATATTTATAATAAAGAGTTAATAATAATAGTTAATATATTTTAGTAATAAAGAGTATATATAAAAAAGTAAAAGATATTAAAGTATTTATAGATTATAAAAACCTAATATATTTTATAATAATAAAATAACTAAACTAATAATAAACTAGATAAGTAGAACTATTGATATAATATAAATTCTAAATTAATTATATACTAGGAAAAGATAATATTATTATTAATAAACTAAGTAAATATTTAAATCTATACTAATAAAAATATAAATATTTAATAATAATATTTAAATAAAGTAATAATAGAATATTATAAAGATATAGGATATATAGTATAGTAGTAAGGCTAGCATAGGGAAAGTAAGAGAATATATATAGAGATTTATCTATTTAGTAGTAAAGTAAGTATAATAATAGAATCGTAATATATATAAATATATACTCTTAAAAAGACTAAATTTTAGAAAAGTAATAAATAAATAATTTTCTACTTTTTATATTAAATTTATTTATATTTTATAAATTAATTAAATTATATATTTAAGGAACTATATTATAATATATCTCTTACTAGCTAGTATTTATTTTATAAGTATAAGGTAAAGATAAGTACGTAAGTAAGTATAAAGTAAAAATAAATAAGTAAGTAAGTAAGTAAGTAAGTAAGTAAATAAGTAAGTAAGTAAGTAAATAATTAAGTAAATAGCTAGCTAAATATATAATTTATATTCTTTTTAATTTATTATAAATTCTTTTAATACTTTTTATTATTTATTTTCCTTATTAAATAATTTTATTAGTTTATAACTAAATATATATTATAATATATATTTTTCCTCTATATTAGATATATATTTTTAAATAAATAAATTTATACTTTTTTAAAAGGGTAATTAGCTATATATAATAGCTACTAATAAAATAGTTAATTTAAAATTATTTATTTTAATTACTTTTAATAGTATATAAAAAGAAATTATAGTAAAAGAGCTTATTACTATAATATATAACTACTTTAAATTATTTTTAAAAAATTACTATAATAGGAGTATTAATAATCTATATTTTATAAAGATTATTATATAATAGTATTTTATAAATAAAAAGGAAGGGAAGATATTAAAGATACTTTAAAAAAAGTAAATAATATATAAAAAGCTATAAGATCCTATTAAACTTATATTACTATTAAGCTAAATTTTTTATTATTAAGAATATTTTAAACTTTTTTATTTTTATTAATATAATATAAGATTTATTTCCCCCTCTAAGGTGTAATAAATCTATCCCCTAATCTAACTTAAATATATATACTTTTAATTACTAGTAGCTAGGAAGACTTTTAAACCCTATTTAAAGCTAAAGGGTATCTTAGTATATAGGTTAAACTATATTTAAGGTATAGACTAAAAAGTAGTTTTATTTATATATAATATTACTTAATAATATAGCTATAGCTATTATAATAGTTAAAATAATAATAATAGCTATAGTAGTTATTAATAGTTACTACTACTATTACTATTAATATTAGTAGACTTCTATATATTATTTTTCCCTTTTTTACTTTAAATTCTAAATAAATTAATTATTATTTAGATCTAGATATATATATATATATCATTTTTCCTTCTTTATTAAATCCTTCTACTATATTTTAACCTTTTATTTAATTATTTTATATATCCTTTTAATATTTTATTAAATATACTTTTCTTAGTAAAGTTAATATTATTTAATTACTTAAATTTCTATCTTTTACTATTTTATTTATATTTTTAAATCCTTATCTTCTTTCTTTCCTTTAAGTAAAAAAAAGATATTATATATATATTTTTCTATAATTGCCTTTATAAAGCTTAAATAAATATATAATTAGGTTATTAAGTTTACTATTATTATATTTTATAATAATTATAAAGATAAGTTTAATATAGTTATATATTATTAGATAAATATTAGTTTTATAAATAGTATATTAAAAATTAAAAGTATTTACTAGCTCTATAGCTATATATTGTATAAAGATTCTAAATATTTTTTAATATTCTATTAATTTTTTTAATATTTAGTTCTTAATAATATCTTTATAGCTATATCCTATTATTACTTTATTATTTCTAACTATAAGTATTAATAAGTTACTTAATAAAGTAATATTAATATATATAGTAATAGAAATATAGCTTTAAAAAATTACTTTTAAATCCCCTAATAGCTACTCTTTTTTAAGTATTAAGATTTTTATTTAAATAGTTATTTAAAATTTAGGTTTTAAAAAGATTAAAAAGAAAGGAGAATAAATTATTAATATTTTATAATATTTTTACTTCTTTAATATAGCTAATTATAATTATTTATCTAGTATTTAATTATATTAATATATAAAATAAATATTAGCTTTCTTTAAGAAAAGTTTTATATTATAATTATGTAGCTTAAAGCTAATATAATTATAAATACTATATTTACCCTAGCTTTATAAAGAGAAAGTTTTAATATAATTAGTAAAGTATTTAACTAAGTAAAATAACTTTTAAAGTTATAAGTTATTAATATATATATTAATTTATAAAATATTATCCTAGCTTATATTTTCAAGATTAAATATTTAATAAAGCTTTATCCTTAGCTAAATAGATTTTATATCTTATAAATACTTTTTTTATTAATATAATATTAGCTAATAATTAGCTTTATAACTTTATTTATATCCCTAGCTACCCTATTAATATTTACTTTTTTTAATAGCTTATTTAATTAATGTTAAGAGTCTACTTAGGGGTGAAAACCAGCTCCTAAGGCCTAGGAAAGACAAGGAGAACTAAGATAGAGAACTAGCTCTATCTTAGGCAGAAACCCTACTTATATACCTAATAAATATCGCTATATATTGACTTTCTAGTCTATATATATTTACTTTTATATAAGAGCAGTTTGTGACACTTATTAAGCTTTTAATACTGCTATTTCTATATAACTAGGAAGGACGTAGTCTAAATTATAATAATACCCCCCTTTTATTAAAATATATTTTTATATTAGTTGCAAATAGTTTAAAGCGTAAATAAAGCTTTATATTAATTAAAAAATTAAACTTTTTAGTAGTTATTAAAAGTTTAATAATTATATACTTTGTTCCTATATCCTAGTTCTTTAACAGAATAGCTAAATAGCTTTATTATTGATTGCAGAGACTATATTTCTAAAGGATTTAAATTAAAATAAAAGTTATATTTAAGTATTCTAATAAATAATCCTTTTTTAATTTTATTATACTTTTCTATTTAGCTTAAATATTTTTTTAATAGTTTCTAGTCTTATTAAGCGATCATATAGTATAATTAATTACATCCTAATCCTATAGGCAGAATACTTATTAATTAATATTTTATATAATTAGGACTAAAAGATTAAATTCAAATCTTAGCAAAGTTAACAAGTTCTATTTTATAGTATTAGCTTTTTATTAGCAGTAAGAAATAAATAGTTTAGCTTAAAATTAGTATTGAAAGTAGCTATAACTTAGCTTTTTAACTAATTTTTTATTAAAAAAGATTAGTTTAAAACTAAGCTAATTATAGCTTCCTTTTGTTTTAGTATCCTATTTATACTTTCGCCTTAGCAAAAAGAATAGTATTTAAATTAGTTAAAAATAATTAAAAATTGTATTAGAAAGTTGTTAAGTAATAAGCTTATAATTATAATAAGTAGGGAATATTAAAACCTTGTTATTATTACTACGCTGCTATTAAGTTTTTTAGCTTATATACCTTTATAATTAAAATTTTGCTTTTTTATAGTCTAAAAAGGCAAGATTATAATAGAAACTTTGCTATGATTATTGCTAAACTAAATTTTTATTAGTATATATATTAAGTACTCTTATGTTTTAGGTTTAAAAGTTACTTTATATACTCTTTTTTTATAGTTTTTTACAACAACAAGCCTTATAATATAATTAGTAATATATACATAGTTCTAGGAGCTAAACTTAATAAAAAGCTAGTTTATACTGACAGTAAGTAGTTGTTATTTTATTTTATAAAACCTATAAATCCTAAATTTAAATCCTAGTAAAACTACTTTCTTTTTTATTTTATTTTATTATACTGCAATATTATTAGTAAAAAGTATTAGTAAAGTAAATAATATATATATATATTATTAAAATAGTACAAATTAGAATACTATAATTTTTAAGGGCGTCCTATATAATAGTAAAATAGTTTGTTAGGACTACTTATAATTATAAAATAACAATAATAAAACTTTATTACTAGCTTAAATAAATAATTAAAGCTATATATATTGTTCTATTAATTATTATATTTAATATTTTTTTATTTAATATAATATTATAATATATTATAACTATAGCGGGATTATAATATATACTTTATACTATATTCCTTTTTACTATTAATAATAATAGGTTTAAACTTTAAATTAATTAATTTAAAAAACGGATTATTATGATTTTTTTTTAGGGGTTTTATATAAAATACTTTGCTATACTTTATTAAAGGAAGTAAATTTAGCTTATATAAATATCCGATTTTATAAAGTATTTTAAAAAAACTAATTTATTTATAATCTAGTTTCTTATTAGTTTAAATAGTTTTAAAATTATCTGTTTTTAGCTAAATACAATTATTTATTTTATATTCTATATTTTATCTATAGCGATTAGTTTAAGTTGTTATTTGTTCCTAGGCTTTAATAATATAATTTCGATATTTCTTAATAATAACTTCTATTTTTATTAAAATATCTTCTATATAAGCTATTTATAAATAGCTATAAAAATTAATATACTTAGTATTATCTAGGGAGAAGCTTATTTATAAATAAAAGCTATTAAAAATAAAAAATAGTAATATACTTATAGCTATAGAATCTATATTAATATAAATAAACTTTACTATAAGTAAGAAATTAACTTAATTATTTTAATAAGTATTAATAAATATCTAAAAATAAGTCTTAATTTCCTAGTTTATTTATTCTATTTATCTATTAGTTTTAGGATAATAAGCTATTAAAAGCCTATTATTAATTCCTAGTTTTTTATATATTAATTTCTATAAATCGGAAACAAACTATCCCCTTTAATCTAAAATTGTTATATCTAGTAATTTATAATAAGAAATAATATATTTAATAAAAATAATAACTATTTTTTCTATAAAAATCCTATTTTTACTATAAATAAACGGTATATATTCTTAATCTTTAATTAAGAAATCGATAATAGTATAAATGCTATTTATTCTATTATATTCTAAAAAACTAATAATAAAATTAATACTAATTATTTTCTATTATTATTGAAAAATAAATAAAAAATATAATAAGCTATATTATTTATCCTAAAAGTACTTGCTTCTTTTATAAGTATAATAATTAGCAATATATATTTTTACTAGTTTTATTATTTTTAGCTAATAGTAATATTATTAAAATAGTTTAACTATTTTTTCAACTTTTAGGTAACTAGTAAAAACTTAATTATAAACCTTTTTAATTAAAGTAAGTATTTATATTAGTAGAACCTATAACTTATTTTTCTAGTAAAGGCTTTTCCTTTTAATACTAGCTTCTTTAAAGTTTATATTTTTATCCTTAGTAGTACTATTATAAATAATAATATAATACTATTTAAAATCAATATTTTTATAATTTGCTTTCTTTATAATCTAATAAAAAAACTTATTCTTAAGTTCTTTCTTAAACTATAGAAAAAATAAATTAAAGCATTCTTTTAGTAATAAAACTTAAATATTATTTTCTTTAGTTTAATCCTTACAACTTTATTAAATTAATATATTAGCTTTAATATTACTTTTTCTAGTTTAATACTTAATTTTAAAATTATAATTTATAAGTATTTTAGCCTATTTAGCTTATTTTTAAGATAACTTCTTATTAACTATAAAGTACTTTAAATTTTTATAATTAGTAAAAACTTAATCAGAATTTCTATTTTTTTTAGTTTAAGTCTTTAGAACTTAAACACTTTAATAATAGCTATCAATTTTTTATTATAAATATTATAATTATATTTAGCTAGATTGAGATTCTTGCTATAAAATACTATAAGGTAAATATACTTATTAGTATTTTTTTAGGAGAGGATTCCTTTATTAATATAATCTAAAGAATTAGTTTCGACAATCGATTTTAAACTTAGGTTAAAATATTATAGTATTAGGGCTTCTGTAACTTGTTTTTTAAGTTTACTAAAAACTATATCTTTAAGCTTTATTTATTTGAACTTTAAATCCTTTTTTATTAATGTATTTAAAGCTTAAGCTATTTTATTGAAATTATATATAAAGTATTAATAGAAATTGCAAAAGCCTAAAAAACTTTATACTTATTTAATAGTTATAAGAGTTGCCTACTTTTAGATAGTAGTGATTTTATCGGGATTTATATAAATATTATTGCTATTAATAATAATACTAAAGAATTTAGTTTCTTTTATATTAAATTTATATTTATTAATATTTACTTACAACTTAATAGTATTTAGTTTTATAAAAATACTTCAAATATACTTTTTATATTCTTTTAAAGTTTTGCTATAAATAAGGATATTATCTATATATACTTAATAAAAGTCTTTTAAATATTTTAACAAAATATTATTAATATAGCCCTACTAAGTAGCTAGTAAATTAGATAATTTAAAAAATAGCATTTTATATTTATATATTCTGAAATAAGTTATAAAAAAAGTATAATCTTTACTATCTAAATTTATATATATTTTATTAAAAACTAAAATAATATTAATCTTTATAAATACTTATATTTAGCTACTTTAGCTATCGTCTTATTAATTAAAAAAAATAAATAATTATTTTTTTTAGTAATTTTATTTAATTTTTAGTAATTAATATATATTCTTAATAATCTATTTTTCTTAAATATAAATAGGATTAGTAATATATAAAATACTTTTGAAAATATAATAAATTCTTTTATAAAATATTCTTAAATATACTCTTTTAATTTTTATAGTTTAAAATAACCTAGATTATAAAGCTTACTTTTAGAAAGTTTTTTAATAAAGCTAATTAACTTAATTTTATAATTATAATTCTAATAAAGTAATAGCTAGGTAGCCTTTTTCTTATCGAAGACCTTTAATATATTACATAACTATTTTAATATTTTAGCTTTAAGCTCTTCCCTTATTAAAGCTAGGGCTATTTTATTCAATTCTACTAAAGTTTCTAAGTATAATTTTGTTATTTTAATTAAATAATCGATATCTAGTATAAATATCTTATAGTATTTATTATCTTTTTGTTTATTTTTTATTCTAATTAAAAAAAAATAATACTGCTTCGATTATTACAATATTAAAGTTATTTTTAAATATTATATCTTCTTCTACTGTTAGTTATTTTAAAATTAACTTTAATTATAATATTGTCTTTAGTAATATAAAAGCCTTTATAATTATAAACTTTTAATTATTTCTTTTCTATAAGTCTTTTAAATACCCTTTTAGTTTCAGCAAAAATGCTATAAAAAAAGTCCTTTATAATTCCAATAGTTTTCTAATAGTAAAGAATTGTTATTATATTAGTACTTTGCTAGTAATTAGCTATTCTATTCTTTTTAATAGAAATTATATTCTACTTTCAAAATAATTGATAAATACTTGATTTGCTTTTATTTATAAAAATCTAATAATTAAAAAGTAATTACTAAGCTCTATAATTAAGAATAGTACTAAAAAAGATATTTTTCCTTGAATTGTAAGTAATAAGTATAATTTATATATAATAGGTTTCTTATCTATTCTATTAAAAGCTTTTATTAGTTTTAGTTTAAATAATAGAATAACAATAATTAGAAACTAATTTATTAGTTCTTATGCAAGGTATAAATCAATAAAAATATAGCCTAATGCACTAGTATCTATTAACCTATTATATTTAACTTTGTTTTATATAATATCTAGTATATAAACTTCTAGTTTTCTATTTATTTAAGCTTACTATTTTCTTTTTCTTTAGACATTTCTTAATATTCTTTATCTTCTAAGTTAATCTCCTAAATTTTAATAATAAGATTATAAAAAAATCCTTTCTATTTGTATTTTTTAGCAGCATAATTAAGTTTATAATAAAGAAAATAGTTTCTAGTGTCTTTATTCTTCTTAGCTTAAGTTATTTAAAAAGGATCCCACTTTATAGGAACAATATATAATTCTATTTTAATAAATAGCTTTAAGAAATTGACTACTAGTCTAGAAAAGCGATTATAAAATATAAGTTTTTATAATAATAAAATATAAATCTTAACTAGGAGGCACTTATTACACTCTTATATCTTATTGTCAAAAAAAAAGATTGCTATTTCCTTAAGCAAGTCCAAGTAATTAATAACTAATATATCTATAAGTTATAGTAATAAATGCTCCTTTAAATTATTTTTTTACTAATCTAATATTTTCTTTAACTTATATACTATTTATTTAAATTCTATATAGAAAGCTTAGAAAAAACGAGTATTTTATTTAAAAGCGGCATACTTTCGTTTTATAGTATTAACAAAGTTATAATTGCAATATAAGTTATTAAAATATTTAAGTAGTTTTATCGGTATAATAAAAAAAATAGAACTATTATACTTATTATTTAAAAAAATAGTAATATAATTAAGTATATTACTACCTAACTAACTTTTGATATATTTAATTTAATTATTTATATTAAAATAATTATTTATATTATAAATAAGCTTATCTAGTAATAAGCTCCTTTATAATTAATAAGTAACTTTGCTATCTAGTATTATTATAAAATGTTTAAGATTAGCGATTTTTCTATAATAGCTTAATATAACTTTAATTACTATTACTTTATATTTTATTTTCCGCTTAAATATAGTTCTATACTAAGGATTTAACTTAAACTTTAAAAACTTTTTTTATTTTGAATAAAAGTTTATAAATTACTAATTTCCTATTTTACTTCTTTTAGCTCTTTCAAAGTTTCTTTTAACTATTTAATAATTTTTATAATATTAAGTATTGCTTTTTCATATTTTTTAAAAAGAGGATTAACTAATATAAATACTTTTTAGAAGGATTTGTACTTAGTATAAAGCTTAATATTATGTTTTATATTTTTAATAAAATTATTCTATTTTTTAAGAGTATTAATACTCTAAATATTAAGTTCTTTTAATTTCTTTTAAATTATACTTTAATAAGGAATATCTTTAACTTCTTCCTATTTAGTTTAAATATTTTATATATTTATTTGTAAATAATACTAGCTTCCTATTTTTTATAGGTTATTTTTTTATTTAACTATTTTGCTTATTTAATCTTTTTATTAGTTAATATATTAAGTATTTATTAAGCTTAAAAATTTTATTTGCTTTTATTCAAATTTGTTATTTAATTAATATTTTTTTTAAATGTAGCTATTATCTTTTTTTATTACTTTTTTTAAATATATAAAAACCATTTATAACTACTTTTTTATTTAGCTATATAGCGGCAACTAAGGTTAAAGGTAGGAACCAACTATTGTTTAGCCCTTAGTAAAATTTAGTTTTGCAATATCATTATTTAGACATTATAGTAATAGTAATAATCTTAGTTTTAATGCTAAAAGTCTATTTAGGGGTAAAAACTAGCTCCTAAGGCCTAAAAAAGATAAAGAGAACTAAAATAAAGAACTAGCTTTATTTTGGGCGAAAACCCTACTTATATACCTAATAAATGTTGCTATATATTGACTTTCTAGTCTATACGTATTTACTTTTATATAAAAGTAGTTTGTGACACTTACTAAGCCTTTAATACCGCTATTTCCATATAACTAGGAGGGATGTAATCTAGATCGTAATAGTTAATAGGTTCTATTAAGCTTATCTTTTTTAGCACTATTTATTTTACTAATATTTACTTTTTTTAATAGCTTATCTAGTTAGTAAGTTTTATTAAGCTTATCTTTTTTAGTATTATAGTTAGTTCTAGTATTAATATATAATATATCTAGCGCTAAGTTAGTATTATTACTTTTAATAATTATTTATATATTTTTAGAAAATAATAGCTTTTTAATACTAAAAAAAGGATTAATATTCTTAAGAAGTACTTTATTTATTAATAAAAATAATAGCTTCTTTAACTTTAATAATAATATAAATATCTTATAGAACTAAAAAAAGTTACTAGCAAATATATTAGTATTTAAGATATTTAAGTTAAAGTCTAGCTAGTAAAATAAAAAGAAATAACTATTATATATAAAGGTAGGGTTACTAGTATAATTTATATTATTTTTATTAATTAATATTTATAGTTTATATTAGCTTTATTATTTATATTCTAGCTTTTTATATAATATATATTTATAATATCCTCTTATAACTTATAGTTTAATTCTCTTATTTATACTAATTAGTTATATAGTTATTAAGATTCTTTTTTACTAAAAACTACCTTTAAAGAATAGCTTATATACTAGTATATATATATTATAACTATTTATATAATTGCTATCTAGAACCTAGCTTTTTAAATATAGGTTTATTTTTTAATAATAGCTTTATTTCATTTATTAAGTTTAAACTTATAGTTATAAAATTATAAATAATATAAATATAATTTTAAATTTATTTTAAATTAAATCTAATATTATTAATAATAAAAATATTAAAGTAATCTTTTAATAGTAAGTCTACTATAATAATTATATATTTAGCTATATAGCTTTTTATTTATAAGATATATAATTAATATTTTATTTATATTATAAGTCTAACCCGCTATAAGTACTATATTTATAAGAACTAAGCTCTTTATCTTTGCTTTTATTATAACTAGATATTCTTTTACTAAAACTATTTATTTTAATACTTTTAAGGTTATAAATAAATAAATATAAATATTAATACTATTAATTTTATCTTTATTATAAAGGTAAATAGCGTTATTGCCTTTTAGAATCTTATATTAGACTCTATTTTAAAACTTATAAAATATAGTTTTTAGTTCTTTAAATAGTAAGAAGAATTTTATAATAAATATAATTATACTATTCCTAAAATACCTTATTTATCCTATATTATATTATTATTTTTTATTTTATAATTTAAATAAAAGATATAATATTATAGCTATATTTAATAGAGTTAGAACTTAAAATACCTATAGCTAAGTAGGTTTTTTTTAATAAGAAAAATAATATTATTTTTTATAAAAGATATTTTAATAGTTAAAAGTAGCTACTACTTTCTATAAATATATTATTAATAAAATTAAATAATATTTTATAGTATTTTTAAGTATTCTTTTTTTTTATTAATATTATAAATTAGCTTAAAAAAATATAAAAAAGTAAAAAGTTATAATAGTTATATAATATCTATAAAATAATAATAAATATATTAGAAATTATTATTTTTAAAAAAATAAAATTACTATAAATATTACTTTATAGTACTTAATAGTAGTTAGCTATAATAGTTTTTTTAAACTAATATTTTTTAGGAACTATAAATATAATAAAGAATTCTTATATATAAGCTATATATACTAATATATTAAAGGTATATCTAGCTTTATTTAAGAAGGTATTTAATATAAACTATAATAAAGTATTACTTCTTTATATAAGTTAATAGCTAAATAGGCATAATCCACTTGAATATATTAATATACTTAAGAGCTTAAAAAATATAGTATTAATAATAGTCTTCTAGTTATATTTTTATTTAACCCTACTTATAATACCTTTAATAATTACTTTAATATTATTATTAACCTAAGCTTTATATATCTAAAGATATATAATAAAAACTTTGCCTTTAGCTAACTTTTAAAAGTAAATATTATAGTAAAGCTTTATAATTAGCTAATAAAGAACTACTTAGATTTAAAAGTTCTTTTTTTTCTATAGCTTTATTTATATAATATAAGCTAATAGTAATAGCCTATAAATAATAGGGTATAATAATAAAGGTTATTAATAATAGTAATAAATATATAACTAAAGCTTAGTTTAATAATATTATAGTTTTAAAATAATTATTATTAACTATTATAAATATACTTTTAAATTAAAATTTATTAGATTTTCTAGAATATAAATTAAATAATATTTAACTAAAAGCTTTATATTTTTTATAAATAAATAATAATAAGTAAGCTTATTTATTATAATATATATAAACTATAATTAATAATTAATAAAAATATTATAATATTAGTCCTAATATAAATTAAAATTAATAAAATATATTTTATTTAAGCTAAATTAAGAATTAATATTATAATAAATACTATTAGCTTTTTATAATTATTTATTATTATTATATTTTTTAAAAGCTAAAAGTTATATATAAAATTCTTATATTAAACTAGAAAATATATAAGTATTCTAAATAAATACTTTTAAGAAATGATATAATATTATTATAAATAGTAATATTTTATTAAAATATACTTCTTATATAAACTTAAAATAAGTAAGTTTAAAAAACTTATAAATATAATAAAGTAATATAAATTCTAGAACTAAAATACTATTTATATATATTTATTACTTTAAGTTAAAAAATTAATTAATAAAATAATTAAAAAAAACTTTATATATATTAATATTCTTAACCCTATATATAAGCTAGAGCTTTATACTTTAATATTTTAATTTTAAGTATATATTTACTAAAAAGATTTATATTGCAAAGGACTACTATAATATAAAAATATTTACTAGAAAAGCTTTCTAGCTATAATATCTAATTATATATTTAAAGATAAAGATAATAAATATTATATATACTATTATATAAAGGCTAAAAACACTTAGGTTATATTATATTTTTTATAATTATTATTTATTTAATAAGTATATATTAATTCCTAATATATTATATCTACTAGTCTAGTATTATATATTAATAAATATATTATTAAAGCTAAGTTAAAAGGCCTTTTTTAGTATTAATTTTTAAATACTTTATAAGAGTACTTTATTAAATAGTAGATAGGATTTATAGAGGTTATAATATTCCTTCTTAGCTATTATATATTCTAATAAAACTATAGGTACTCTTACTTTAATATTAATATTTTTAATAAATATACTATATAAATTAAACTACTATATTTACTTAAGGAAAAACATAATATTAATACTAATATAGATTCTTTTTATTAATATAATATTATATAATACTTTAAGTGCTTTTAAAACCTTATCTTTAACTATTTAATATATTTCTAATACTTTACTAACTTTAACTTTAAGTATTAAAGTTAAGAGGCTATAATAAGAAATATAAATAGAAACAGTATTATTAAATATTAAATAATATATAATAGCTTTAACCTTTTAGAAGTAATAATCCTAGTACTTTATATCTTACCTTATTATTATTAACTATAGCTTATTTAAGCCTATTTTAATTAAATTACTACGCTAGCGCTTTATTAATAAAGAAGTTTTTTTTATACTAAACTTCTATAAGAGTTTGCTTAGTAATTAGAAAATAAATTAAAAATAATTAAAAAGGGAGGTAGTAGTTACTCCTATTAAGAATAATATTTATAACTTGTTTTAAAGAAATTTATAGAGCTAATAAGCTAAAATATATAATAGTAATATATTTATATATATAATATTTATATAGCTTATTTAAAGGCTATAAAGTAATTAGCTAATAAAACTTAAATAAGTATTATTAAAGTTATTTAAAAATAATTAAAAGCTATATAATAAGCTTTTAAGCTAAGTATTATAGTTATAGTAGTTTTATAGCTAGAGGGTAATTAATATAACTATTTTTATACTATAATATAGATATTTAATTCTTTATATATATAGGGGCGATTTAGGGTTTAATTTTTTATTACTAGTTTTAGAAACACTAGTAAGTTATTTATTTTAAAACTACTTACTATATAAGGTAGTTTATTAAATATTAAATAGTATTCCTTAGGATAGTACTAACTAAGATTGCTATAAATATTATTAATAAAAAGATAATTTATTCTACTTTAGGGATAACCTATATTAGTAACTTATAATTATTAAATATAGTAATAAGTATCTTTAATATAAAGGAGATAATAGTATATTTTTATAAAATTTAAATATTAATTATAAATAAGATTTCTATAGTAAGTATAAAACTTCTTATAATAATCTTTATAATCTTTAACTACTTTTATAGTAATATATTACTATTTAGTAATCTAATATAATTACTTTTTATTTATAGTTTATAGGTATTTAAAATAATAATATAGAAAATATTTTATTTAATTTTCCTAACTATATTAAAATAATATAAAGGTAATAATAAATTTATATAATTCTATAAAGCTCTTTAAATAAAATAACTCTAAAATAGGTATTATAATATATTACTATTAAAATTATATTAATTCTAACTAGAAAGTATTACCTTTTAATAAATAATTTTAATATTATTATAAATAGAAGTAAAGAAGTTAAACTAATTAATTTTAGAAAAGTATTATAATTTTAATAGTATTAAATTTATAGTAGTTAATAAGAAATAAAAGTAAATTCTCTACTACTACTAAAGATATAAAGACTTTAAGTATAAAATAAACTTCTTTAATATTATAATATATATCCCTAGGGTATATATTATATATTTTAATAATTACTTTCTTATTAAGGGAATCTTAAATAATTTATATAAGTTAATTATTAAGGTTAATACTTAAGGTCTACTAGAAGTTATCTTTTTAATAGAAAAAAGTATTAAAGTAAGTTTTTATTTAATATTTTAGATTAAATTATTTAAATATATATTAATAATTATTAAAAGTATACTTATATCTAAATAATTATTAATTATTTTATAATTAATAAAATATTTTATTTAAGAATTTAACTCTTATTATAAAATATATTTACTTTAATAGTCTTTAAAACTTAAAAGTTAACCTTAAATTATATTATAATTAGTTTTAACTTATTTATATTTATTCTTAGCTATACTTATATAGTAATTAGCTATACTTATTAGTAGAAGAATATTAATATTATCATATTAAATATATAAGCTTTTTATATAGATATAGAAGTAATTATAGAATATTTATAGCTATAAGAATATATAAGGCTAGTATTATAAGTTATTCTATAGTTTTAAAATTATTAAAAATATACTTTATTAGATATTAAACTAGCTTTTATATTTAAGACTACTAACTCTAAGCCTATTATTATTTAAATTAATATTTATAAATATAGCTATCTCTACTTATATTTATATAAACTATATAAAGTATTTATAAACTAATCCTTTATAGGAAAGCTATTAGCTTTTTTTTTTATATTTATATTAATAATTATATTTATATTATAATTAGCTTAGCTTAAAGATAATATAATTTTAAAATAATTTATTACTATATTATTATTATATAGCCTTCTAATTAGTCTTAATAAGCTAATAAAAACTAATATTATATAATAAAATTATTAAATTTTAATTTTTTTTATTCTTTATATTTTTATATAGAACTTTTATAGTCTCTATATAAAGCTTTTTATATTTTAAAAGCTAAGCTTAAATCTTTAACTCTTAAATTATATAGTATAGTTATTATAAAGATTTTTATTAATTTATATTTTTATATATTTTCTTTTATATATTATTTATCTTTTTTAAATAAATTAATATAAACCAGTATAGAATAATATGCCTTTATTTATTATAATCCTAACTAACTTAATATAGACTATATAGGGGTTATAGGGGGCTATAACATAATATACGCTAGTGTAATATATTATACGCTAGGCAGCTTAATATATTATATATATATAAGTAACTTAATATATAACGCCTTTACTATAGGTATTTATATAAGGAATACACCTATTCTTAAACTCCTTTTATTGTCTTTAACCTTTTATCTACTAGGGCCCTAGCTAGCTTAGATTAGTAAGTATATAGGTTAACTCTTAATATTATTTCCTCTATTTCTTTTACTTTTCCTTATAATTTCTTTATAGTTCTATATACTTATAATATACTATTATAGTATTATATTATATATATATAAAAAAAAAAACCTTATTTTATTTCTATACTTATTAATCTATATAAACTTATATTGCTTACTATAATTATAATTTAAATCTATACTACTTTATATATATAAGTACCTATTTTATATTAACTAAATATTCTATAAATATTTAATTAAATTTATTTTTATTATTATTAAATTTTTTATATATTAATTAGAGCTAAAAATAGCTAATTTAAATAGTTATAAATAATTATAGTCTAAGTATAAATCGCTTTTTATTACCCTTTTCTTTACTTAATTCTTTATATTATTTTATAGTCTAATACACTTTAATATAACCTTTATATAAGTGTTTCTAATATATTAGTAACTAACCTATAACTATATATATTAATCTCTTTTCTTTATAAAGCTTTAAAGACCTATTATAAGCTATATAGCTTTAAAATTAATATATTTTACTTATAATTTATTTCTAAATCTATATAAATCTTTCTTAAAGCTTATTCTATTTTTATATAGTCTTTTAGCCTATATATAAATAAATTAAGCTATTATACTATAAAGGATATATTCTATATAAATTTTTTAATATTAATTAATTAAAAAAAGCTTATATTATATATTTATATAAAGTTATACTCTATAATACTAAGCTTATATAATATAAATACTATTATTATAAAATTTTATACTAGGCTTATAAATAAGTTAGTTTTATAGCTATTTATTTATTTTTATATTATTTTAATATTTATTATAATTATAAAAATAAAGTTAATATAAATTTGCCTAAGCTTCTATTACTTTTATAAAGATTATTATAAAATAATATTAGTAATATAATTTATTTCTGCTCGTATATAATAAATTATAATAATATATTAACCTTTATTTCTTATATATATATTTCTATAGAAATAAAAAAATTTAGCCTTTTTAAATATATAGAGAGCTTTTTTATTTATAAAGCTTGCTTAGGCTTTCTATAAGTTAGTTACTTTACTTTATATAGGTATATTTTTATAATTTTTTATATATAATAATTATATAATTTATATAAAATAATAAACTTTAATAAAACCTTTTAAAATAGCTTATTTAAATAATTTATAAATTTTATAATCTTTTTATTAATATTTATAAAATTATATGAAAGTGTTTAAAGATATATTAATAAAAACAAAGTCTATATTAAATTTTATTAAATTTATAAATAAAGTTAATTCTTAAAAAGAGTATTAATCTTTACTATATAAACCTACTTATAAATAATAAAATCTTTATTATTATTTTTAATAAAACTATAAAGTTTAGTATTTATAATGTTTTTCTTTTAATTTAATATTCTAATTATATAGATTAGCTATTTACTAAAATAAATTAAAGTAATCTTATATATATACCTTTATATTATATATTACTCTTTCTATATAGAAAACTAGGCTAGGACATTTTAATATAGCTTTATAATAATAATAATAAATATATATAAATGAAATATACTTAATAATATTAGTTTTAATATTATCTTTTTCTTTATATTAGTTTATACTTTTTAATACTAAATAATATAAAATTATTTTAATAATATATAATTAACTACTTTATAATTATTAATTAAATAACTCTTAATTATATTTAATATAATTAGAAAAAGCTTTATATAGATATATATAATAGTGTCTAAGATATTATAACCTATAATAATACTAATCTCTTTATTATTAATTATTATACTATTTTACTTTTATTTTTTATAAGTAGTAATTAGTTTATAAAAAAATTATATTATAATAGTATAGCTATTATATAATATTTTAATAAACTTATATTATTTATTATATTTATTATAAACCCTTACTAGCTAAAAGTTATATAAAAGCTAAATAAATACTTATTAAAAGATTATCTTAACCTTATTATATATATTTTTAATATTAAATATAAAGCTTTATTTAAGGATTTATAAAAGATCTTTAGTACTATAATTAGTTATATTTAAATATTAAAGTTTTAGAAATATAGCTTTTTTTATATATATATCTTTATTTTTTTAAAAAAAAGTTTTATTTCTTAGACTAAAATTATATTAATAACTTTATCTATACTGAATTACTAACTTTTATAATAAACTTTTTTAGCTATTTTATAGATATTATTAAACTATAAATAATATATAGTCTTTATAGTAAGCTAAACCTTATTATAAGTTCTATAGGTAAGGTAAAAAATATTTCTAAAGAAATTTATATAAAGAAATTTCTAAAGTTTTTTAATTTTAAAACTATAGTTATAAAGTCTAAATACTTTTAATATAGATACTAATAAAATAGCTATATTTAGAATAAAAGGGTATATAGTTATAATATTTTTTTAGATAACTACTAAGTAATTTTATATAGTTTCTACTTAACTTTAAAGTATAATATATATATTAATATTAAAGTATATACCTTTATAGAAGCTATTAAATATATATATAAATATATATATAAAAGCGAAGACTATATTATAGTAGTAATATAAGATAACTAAGATAAGGTTATATATTATTTAAATAATTATTATATTAAGCTATAATAAGTAATATAGTATTTATTTAAATATAATACTTATAAAAAACTTCTAACTATATAAACTTTTATAATTTATTTTTTTAGCTAGTAGCTAGTCTATTTCACTAATAATATAAGTAATATATAAATTAAAATAATTTTAAATAAATTAATATTTACTTTTATAGCCTTTTTTAAATATAATATTAAATATATAGATAGCTATAATACTTTATACTATAACTTTCTAAACAATTATATATTCTCTAAGAACTTTATAAAGTTAGCTTAGAAACTTTAGTAATATAGGTTTATAATTAGCTATATTTATTTATATAGTTTATATATAAAGGAGCGTTTTTACCTTTAAAAGCTTTTAACTATTTATAAAGGTGTAACTAGCTTTAAAAACCTTTATATAGTTAATAAAGTTATTTATCCTACTTTTAAATAAGTTTATATTACTTTAAAATTACTTTATAATAATTAAATATAAATTTATTATTTTTAGAATATAGTTTTCTTCTTTATTAGTACTAGTCTATACTATATTTTTATAAATACTTTAATTTATAATAATATTATAAATTCTATAATATTTTAGGGATAGTTTTATTAATATATTTATAATAATTTACTTTTTTATATATAATAATATCTTTTTATTCCTTTTAGGTTTCTAAATCCCTATTATAATTATAAATTATTTCTAACTAAATAAATTTTTATAAATATAAATTTATCTTTTATTAAATTTTATATACCTTTACTTATTTTATAATAAGATCATATTAAGGGTAATCTTTTAATATATAATAAAACAAATTATAATATTTTTATTTAAGAATATGTTTAGGATTTATAGATTATATAATTTAATATTCAATAACGTGTATACTTTAATTAGATTTATATAATTATTAAATAAGATTTTATATATAGATACTTCTTTCTTTAAAAACTAGCTAAGACTTATAAAATCTTCTTCTATACTACCCTTTATATATATTATTATATAAAGGGTGAAATTATCTTATATATTATATTATTAAATATTATAACGCTTTTATTCTTTAATAAATAGATTTTATATTTATATTTTAAGATTTTACTTTCTTATAACTTTACTTTAACTTATTAAATCCTAAGGAATAGCTAATTTATAGACTTAATTAAATAGAGAGAATTAATTATTTAAAATAAAGTTTTAATATAAAATAAATATAATATTTTTATAGTTTATTATACTTTCTATAATATTATAAAAATTAAAGATTTTTTAATTAAAGATATATTAGTTTTATTTAAAAATAATTTCGCTTAAATTATTCTTATAGTTAAATATAGAAATTATACTAATTAAGTTAATATATCCTTGCATAATAGCTTTATCTAGCTTTAATTAACTATTTTATATTTATATTAAAATATATAGCTTTAAGTAAGTTTAGAAAATAAGTAGTACTTTTAATAAATTAGATAGATATTTTATAATATAATCTTTTATAAATAAATATAGCTTCCCCTAGAAATCTAGTATTAATTCTTTAATCCTACCTAACTTTATAAGTATATATACTTTATTATAAAGCTTTTATAGGCTTAGAATAATTATAATTTCTTTATTTAATAAATAATCTTAATTATATATAATAATATAATTATTAAATTTAATTTTTAAATTTAAACTAAATATTTAGCTCTAAGTAACCTTATTATTTTATTAATACTATTAATGTTAATAATAATATTAAGTAATGTATTTCTATAAAATATTTATAAACTTTTATATCTATTAGATTATTATTTTTAGTTCTATATCTAAAGATTAAAGCTTTAATTATACTTTTATAGAATTTATACTTAAAGATTAAGCTTTATAATAAAATAAGATTAATTATTATAAATATATAAAGGAATTATATAGAAACTATAATCTTAAGTAGTCTTTTTAATAAAGAGTAATAGCTTTTATATAAAGTTAAATTTATTATTATAAAAAATAAATATTTATATATACTCTTGCGTACTTAGTTTCTAATCTATCTTTATTTTATAATAACTATTAATAAATTATAAAAATAGTCTTTATAAACTATTAAAATTAATTTATAAGATATATACTTTAGCTATAATTAATTATATATTACTTTATTAAAAATTATAGATATTATATAACTTTATATACTTTTTTATAATTCTAAAAATTAATTTATAAATAATATAGTCTATAGTAAAGTTCTATTAAGGTAATTAAATAATTTTTTTATATAGAAATATATATAAATTTTATTATATAACTTAATAATAAAACTTATTAAAAAACTTAATATATAATTTATTAAAAAACTTATTAAAAAATTATAATATATTAAGAATATTTATTAATAAATTTATTAAAAACTTATTATATAATTTACTATATAACTTATTAAATAACTTATTAAGAAACTTATTAAGAAACTTATTAAAAAACTTATTAAAAGACTTATTAAAAAATTTATTAAAAGACTCATTAAAAAACTTATTAAAAGATTAATTAAATATATTAAAAGCTTATTAAAAAAACTATTAAATAATAAATAAGTTTTAAATATATATATTTTAATTAATTAATAAATATACAAATAATTATATAAATAAATATATAAAAATAAAAACATAATAAATATAAATATATAAATATATAATAATATTTTTTATAAAAGTTTTTATATATATAAAAATATTATAAATATTCTTTATAACTATTTAATAGTTACTTTACTGCTATTTTATAATTTTTTTCACTTCTAAAATTCTTTTTTATACTTCTTTTAAGTTTAAAGTTAATATATTTATTTATAGACCTATATTATTAATTATTAATTTTTTTTAAATAAGTAACTATTTATAAGCCCCTCTCTACGCCTATAATAATTTATATAAGAATTATTTATAAAATTTTCTATTATTATATAGGTCTTAAAGATTCTATAACTTTTCTAATAAAGAGAATATGCTTTTTTACCTTTATATACTATTTCTATATAGGACTATACTAAGTACGCAATTATTATTATTATCTAAAGATAGGTTTATATTAGTTAATATTTCTAGATATAGCTAAATATAATATGTTATTAATTTATAATATAAATTTAAAGTCTTTCTAGAAGTTTAAATCTTATATAGCCTTTATACTAATTAGTTACTTTGCTAATATAGGGCTGTTTATTTATTTTATTAATATTTCCATTTTTTATAAGTTTTAATTCTTAATTATATTATTTATAAATTTATTTATATTAATATATATAGCTATATTTCTAGCTATATTAAGGTTTTTAAATATTTTCTTAATATATATTAATATGAAACAGATATAATATAGAATTATAAATAGCTTTATTATAAATTAGAAGATTAGAATAGATAAATATATATAATTTCTATATAAGTTAAAATTATAAAAGTAATTCTTCTAAATTTGTATTATAAAGCTATAATATTAAATATTAAAAAATATACACGCTTTAGCCTCTTTAGGAATAATATAAGATTAAAATTTATAAAGTTCTTCTATAGCTTTTTATAGATCTTTAAGAATTATATAAAAATCTATAACTTTAGATAATCTTTCTATAACTAAAAGAATTTTTATATTTTAATATAAAATAAAATTAAATATAAAATTCTATTGTAAAGCTTAATATATTAAAATAAGATTTTATTATTTTTTAATAAGCTTATTATAATAAAGTTTTAATAATAAATATATAAATAAAATATTACTATTTTAATATATAAAGTTTAATTAAAAAATTTAAAATTAATAAAATATATATTTTAAATATTAATAATAAAAAAATATTATAATTAAAAGAAAATATTATTTTATTATTAAGTTTAATATATTAAATTATTTTAATAATAATAATAATAATAATAATAATAATAATAATAATAATAATAATAATAATAATAATAATAATAATAATAATAATAATAATAATAATAATAATAATAATAATAATAATAATAATAATAATAATAATAATAATAAAAAATATTATATATATTTTTATTAAATATATATAGCTTTTAAAGAAAGATTATAGATTAGTTAAGCAGCTATAAAGCGGCTATATAATAATTATTATATAAAATAGTCTATATTATCTCTTTATAGCTTTAAAAGCCTCTATACTAATCTATATATTTTAATACTTTTCTATTTAGATTATTATAAACTACCTTTGTTTACAATTTTTTTATTCTTTTTTTATTCTTCCTTTTATAGTTTTAATAACTAATTAAATAATTTTATATAATATATAAATAACTTTACAAGTTCTTTAAAGTATTTTATATAATTTATATTATTATATTTAAATTACTTTTTAGGTATTATATAAATTAATATAATTATAAATAAAAATATATTATTATTTATAGTTTATAGCCCCTATTTTAGCTAATTTATACTTATACTTTTATTTTATTTCTTTTATATTAATTAATATAGATCTAAGTATAGTTATTTTAATTAATATAAACCTAGTATAAATAAATATTTTTACTAATAATCTCTCTTATATATATAATTAGTATAAGCACTTATATAGACATTATAATAGACTTTATAAGACTAAAATAGACTATTACCTAATTAATAACTTATATATATATTTGCGCCTCTTATTATAATAATTATATATAATTATAATAAGACTACCTCCTTAATATAGTTCTTACCTAGCTTCTATATAGTAATAGTTAATTTAATATAAAATAATATAGCTTATTTATAAGAATATTATTTTTATAGTTAGTATAAAGCTATATATCCTTTATTTAAAGGATATATATAAGTTTTTTATTTGCTTTAAGGTAATTATTAATCCATATTTGCCTTTCTACCTTTATAACCTAATTATACTTATTATAACCCCTTAGTCTTTTATTTATATTAATATATTTAAGTAATATATTAGTTTATATATTTAAAGGATTATTCTCTTTATCTACTATACTAAGAATTATTATAATATAATATAAATTTATAAAAGTCTATATAAAAAATAAATAAATAGGAAAAGAATTTTAAAAATTAGTAAAAAGAGATATAGATCTATATAATTACTATGAAAAATTAAATCTACAGAAAATAGATTAAAGTATAATAAGTAGCTATATAGGGCTATAATAGCCTATATACTAAAAAGAAGATTTTATATAAATAAATATAAAAAAATAATTAACTTATAAAAACTATATATAGATATTATATATTAACTATATTTACTTCTCTTTTTAGCTCTAAAATAAGTTATCTATACTGCTTTATATAAAGTTATAAATATGTAGAAATAATAGTATAGAAGTATATTAAACTATATATAAATAAAACTAATAATATAAATAAATATTAGTATATTCTATATTAGTATTATAGCTATATAGTATTTATAATATATTTATAGTATAAATTATATAGAGCTTATATATATTTAAATTCTAAGATTATAATTTAAAGAATTTTAATATAAGTAGATACTATTTTATAGTAATAATATAGTAAGATCTAGCCCTTTATAATTAATACTATAATTTATATTTATATAGATTTATATAGTTCTAGAACTACCTTTATAGCTTCTATTCCTATCTATAAAATTTTAATTTCTAAAAACTCTTATATATTTAAGATTTATTATATTTATTTAAGCTTTAATCTATTATATAAATGCGATAGCAATCCACTAGTATTATTATAAACTTAAATTTCTAAAGGAAGCTATAAAGTAATAATAGGATAAATTTACCTTATAAATTAAGTAATAGTATTATTAAAGTTAAAAGCGCTTAATTATAAAGCTAAAATAAATATTTTAATAGATTTATAAGTATTACTTAGCCCTTATATTACTATTATTTTTGCTTTATAAAAAGTAAACTATAGGTAATTTCCTTTATTTATATTATACTTTTTATAGAAAAAGCTTTAGTAGGGTATTTTTAGTAATTATAAGCATAGGATTACTCTACCTTTATTTCTAGTATTTAAATATAAATTTGTAGCTTTATATTATAAGTAATATAAAATTTAATTAAGCTTTTAAATTTTAGTTTTGTAGTAGCTTTCTAGATACTAGGTAAAATTATATATTATTTTTATTTTTATATTTATTACTAATATATTTTTTAACTTTTTTTATAGTTATTTTTTTATTATGTATACTTTTTATTAATTTCTTTAGTTTAATAATTAATCTATATAATTTATAGTAATATTATTAATACCTAACCTAAATTACTTTAATAAAGAATCTATAACTAACTATAACTCTAGCTCTAAAGCTAAATTTTAAATTTAAAGCCCTATTACTAAGAACGTTCCTTTATTTATAATATAGGTATTTTTAACCTTTATATTAGTCTTTTTAATAGCTTATTAAAAATACTAATAATATTAGAAACTATATAACTATATCATATAAACCTTAATATAGTCTAGTACCTTTATAGTATTAAACTTAACTACTATAACTACTACTAATTATATTTCTCTTAGGGAAATCTATTAATAATATAACTATATAATAAGATAGTTACATTTTTATATATAATTTTAGATCTTTATAGTTAGATCCCTAACTAATAGTACTAACTATTCCATTTTACTTTATATTTAATATAACTTATTATATATATAAAAGTAAGTATCTTTATACTTTCCCTATATAATACTAATATTATATAGATTTAATAGTTATAAATAAGAATTAAAATATAACATCTATTATAAATATAATATTTAATTTAATATTTTTAATAAAAGAATATTATTTAGTTTATATAGGCTAAAATAGAATTATAAATAACTAGATATAGTTTAATATTAATATAAATAATATTATTTATTTTATATATATATATATATTAAAGGAGAAGTTATTTAATATCCTATTATCTAAAGCTATATTAACTTTAATAATATAATTATTAAAGCTATATAAGAGACTATATTCTTTAAAGGAAATAGTCTTAAGTTAATAAATAATTAACTTAAAATATATTAAAAGTTATTATAATATTAGGAAAAAATTAATAAAGTAGAATCTAATATTTTTAATAATTAAGCTATAATTAATAAAAAGTAATAATAGGAGTACTAAAACTAGGGAATAATATAGGGTTAAAAGTACTCCTATAATATTAACTATACTTAGAATAGTAATATTAATACTATATAAAATATAGGTTTCCTATTAGAGATACTTCTTTATAACTTAATATATATAAAGATATATAATAACTTAGCTATTTACTTTTATATTCTAATTATATAGTTTATTTAATTAAGGTAGTTCTATAAAGCTAATTTTAATTTAGATATATAGCTTAAAGCGCCTAAGTATATTTATAGGCTTAAATAAGTTAATATATAATATTAATATAATTATTATATTTATTATTTCCTTAAAGATTTCTATTTATAAATAATACTTTTTATTATTACTCTAAAGTATTATATATTCTTTATTAACTTTGCTTTAGTCTATGTTCTACTATTTACTTACTAATACTGATACAAGTTTATAATAATAATATCTATATTTATTATATTATTTTCTAATATATATATTATATTAAATATTATTAAATTAGTATTTAAATTAATATTATATTAGTTCTTATTTATTTCTTTTTTACTAAGCTTACTTATTTCTATTACTTACTTTACTTTAATTTTAATTATATTACTATAATTCTGTAATACTATTAATAGAAATGCTAACCTTATTATCTATAGTAATTAAAAACTCTATTATCCTTATAAAACTATTTCGCTATATCTTTAAATTTAATATCTTTAATTATTCTTAATATTATTATATACTAAAGGGTAGGATTTCCTTTCTTATAATCTTATATATAAACTAAAGCTTTTATTTAAACTTTTTAATATTTAAATTTTAAATTACTTCTATATAGTACTTTTTAATCATAGCTTTACTACTTATTATATAATAAAAGAATCTAATTTAAATTACCTAAATAATAGCTTTAATCCTTTTACTATTATAAATTAGGATTTTAATAATTAATAGGTTATATCTTTTAAATATATACTTAATTATTATAAAGAATTATAAAATATATATAATAGTATATATAAATTAAATCTATTATTATAATTTTTATTAAAAGAAGTTAAATATACTTTTAAAATATTATTGACTATAGTAAGTTAAAATTAAATATATAAAATAATTATGAACTATAGATTATAATAACGTATATAAAATCTAGATATATAATATCTAATAGCGCTTTAATATAATCTTAATTAAATTAATGCCTTACTATTAAGCTTATATATTTATTTATCCCCCTAGTATTTTATTTAAAAATTTAAAGTTCTTTTATTAATTTTTCTAAAAATATTATATAAGTAGCTTTAACGCTCCTAGTTTAATTAACTATATTTCCCAGTAAACATAACTTAAATAAAACAAATAATACTGGGAAATATAGTTAATTAAACTAGGAGCGTTAAAGCTACTTATATAATATTTTTAGAAAAATTAATAAAAGAACTTTAAATTTTTAAATAAAATACTAGGGGGATAAATAAATATATAAGCTTAATAGTAAGGCATTAATTTAATTAAGATTATATTAAAGCGCTATTAGATATTATATATCTAGATTTTATATACGTTATTAGATACTTAGAATTTACCCTTTATTACTTTTAATTTATAATATATATTTATAGCTAATATTAAAGCCTTCTTTTTAAGCTAAATTTAATAAAAAAATATTAAAGTCTTTAATAGATCTAATTTATATATACTTATTATATTTAGATATACTTTATACTTCTAGTTTAAAGTAAACTATATGTCCTATTAGATTTAAAGATAATAAGCCTCTATATTTCTATCCTATTTAAAAACTAAAAAAAGTATAGATAGGTAATAGTAGTTCTAGCGAAAATATAGATAAAGCTAATAATTATAATTTTAATAAAGTTAGATCTATTCTTAAAAATAAACTTTATATATTATATATTAGCTAGGAAAAAAATAAAAAAAATATAGAAATTTAAATAAAAGTTTTAGATTTAGGGGTTGTATACTTTAGTACTATAACTTTTTTTTACAGTTGATTGTACCTTTATTATATAGTATTAGGAGGGTTTTATCTTAAGAGTAAAATAGAATATAATTTATAAAGAGTAAGAATATAGACTCCTAAAATCCTATTAATATTATTAATACTAGGAGAGTACTAGAATATAGTCTAGTAAAAATAATACTTAATTAAAATAAAACTAAGAGATAATATATTCCTTTTAAATAGTATATAAGAAAAGGGCAACTTTATTATATTTGTACTAGCTTTTATAGTTAATAAAGTAACTTAAAGTAATATTATTTAAATAATAAATTTATTATAATATTAATAGGCTAAGTATTTATTAGTTAATATAGACTAAATGTAATATTAAAAATAAATATAATATAATAACTTTAATTATTTTCCTAATTAAGTTAATTAGCTCCCCTTTATTAGAATAAAAGATTTATAGCTTATATAAAATATAGTATACTATAAATAAATAATTATATTCTACTAACTATATATATTGCTATAGTAAAAAAATTACTTTTTATACTTTATAAATAAGTATTTTAGATTTTTAAGTTTAATATTCACTAGATATTAATAAAATAATGAATTAGTCTAGGCTGTCTAGGCTGTAGTTGCGAATGCCTTTAAATTACTTAGGTAGTGGAAGTGCTCTAAGCTTAATTATATTATTTATTTAGTACTCTTTGAACTTTATCTTATACTACTCCTCCTAAATGCCTTTAAATTGCTTTACTAGCCGCTATAATAGAGGCTAATACAAATTACTTATCTAGTACTTTTTAAACTTTGTTTTCTACTACTTCTCCTAAGGGCTTTTAAGTTGCTTTACTAGCCTAAGTAAAAAGGTTAGTATATATTACTTATTTAATACTTTTTAAGCTTCGTTTTATACTACTTTTTATATAATTTTTTAAGTCATTTTACTAGCTAGGGAAGATAAAGCTAGATTTTTATTTATCTATTATTTATTAAGCTTTATCCTATACTACTTTATATATAATTCTTTAAATCCCTTTGCTAGCTAGGGAGGTGGAGGCTAGAACATTACTTATTTAGTACTTATTAGGCTTCTTCTTTTATTACTTTTTTTATAATTATTTAAGTTACTTTGTTAGCTAGAGTACTAAAAAGTAGAATTATATTATATAGCTAGAATTTATTAGACTTTATTATATATAATAGAGTATATATTAATAGTAAAGCTTTATTTAATTAGTAAAGCTATAATTAATATTTATAAAGAATTTTTATTAATACTACTTTTTAGCTATATTTTTTTACTATTAAATATATTTAAATTATAGGGGCAATTATAAATAATTATAGTTACTAACCTCTAATATAATATCTAAGGTTTTTAATATATTTATATAGAAATAATATTCTATTTTATATTAATAAGATTACTAGATCCTATTAAAGCTTTAAAACTATAATTATTAAAAGCTACAATATATAATATAATTATTATCTATAATTTATTACCTTTTAGATGTTTTTATTATTATATAGTATATATATACTAGTTACTTTAATATTTTCTAAAGAAAAAATTTAGAAATTTAGTTCTATAGCGGAATTATATTATTATATATTATTATTATTATTAATAGTATTGTTTGTTACTTTTATTTTTTTTATTAATTTTAATATTATTATTTATTATAAATTTATTTTTATAAAGAGATATATATTTATTATATTTATTAGATTATAACTTTACTTCTTAAAACTAAATATAATGTTAAAATAGTAATTACTTATTAACTTAAAATAAGTTGATTACGTAATCAAGCTAAAAAACATAAATATATATAATAAAATATATATTATGTAAGCTTGGTAATCAAAACTATTAATAAATGTATTTGGAATTAAATTGCCACCGTGGCAAACTAGTGGCAAAACTGATTTCAAATACGAGCGTAAGCCTTAAATCTGACGTAAGATTACGAGCTTTTATTATAAATCCCTCAGATTTATAATGTAAGCTTACGGTAATATCAGTAATCATGTTTGTAATCTATAATTGGAAATACAAAGATTACAAATCTTTAGATAGTTTTTTGTCTATAAATAAGGAAATCAATTAATTCAATATTACTCAATTGTCTTTCAATACAATCGTCCAAGATTTCAAACATACGCCCTAAACCATTACCCCTACCTACGATATAAGTCTCAGACTATATATCCCAATCAGGCTAGCTCCAACATTTTTCCAAAACTCAATTTTGTCAAAAAACCTTAACTCCTTCCGTTTGAACGTAATCTGTCCTCCGACATATAATACTATTAATAAGATTTTCTAAGCTAATCTTATAAAATCTTTTATTTTTATATTCTAGATTTTTATTAGCTAATACTTACTAATTATTTCTATTCAGAACTTTTTATTTATAAATATATTAATAGAACTACGGCTATAGCTTAATTATATAAAGAATATTTATTATTTTATAAAAAGTAATTTACTTTATACTTTATAATTTAAGATATAGCTATTTTATATAAGACTTTTATTTAAATATTAAATAATTCTTTTTATTTCCTTTTTAACCTTCCTCTAACCTTTACCTTTTTTTTTTAATAATTATTTATATAGTTCTATAGCTTTAGCTATACTATTTTCTGCTTTTTATTATTATTAAATATTTAATCTTTTAGTTAAGCTACTTTTCTTTTTATTATTTTTAGTATATATATACTTTAAGTCTTAAATTCCTACTACTAAATTATATTTTCTAATAAATAAAAATATAAAATAAGTGCTTTTAATGTTTTTAACTAGAATTTAAAATATCTAGTTCTTTTTAAATTAAATATTATATATTATTATTTTATATTATATAAAATTTTAAATAATTAAAATAAAGAAATACTAATAATACTTAAGGAACTTAATAACGCTAGAGCAACATTATAAAATATATTACTTTACTTATAAATAGCTTATACTACTTTTGCTAAAAAAAGCTAAACGTATATATAATAGCTTGACTTGTTTTAACTAAGAATAGAAAATAATATTAAAATAATAGTTTTATTATTAATAGTTCTATATATTCTATACCTTAATTATACTTAAATACTTATAAGTATAAAACTATTAATTTATTATAGTTTAAATAATCTTATTTTAAAAGTCTTGCCTAGCCGCTATTAGAATAACTAAGTACTTTATCTAAGCCCTTAATTTATAAAAAAATCTATAGTATAAGCTAAAGCTAATATTGCTATAAAAATTAGCTTCTTTATATCTATACCCCTTCCTTAAACTCCTATAAAAGTGAAAACCGCCCTATTATCTAAAGATTTAAATATATTTATTAATAATAATTTAGAAGTAGAAATTATATTTTTTTTACTTAAATTAAAATTAACTTATAATAAAGCTATAGTTAAGAAAATAAAATTTAAACATTTATATAAGTATTTTCTCTATTAATCCCTATTCTATTATATTTAAATTTAATATTTTTAAGTATATAAATATTAAGCTACTTATAGGTCTAATAATAAAAATAATAATATTATTATTAGTAAGGAGGAATCCCTTTTAATTACTACTAGTATAATATATGCTAGTATAAATATTATTATAGGAGAAGAACTTTAATTTACAATTACTAGAAATAATATTGTATTTCAATTTTTTTATCTATATTATAAGGGTAGTTAGCTTATACTTTAATAAATATTATTAAGTAATCTCTGCTATTATTAAAAATTCCTAAAAGAAATCTATACTATAGAATACTTAGAAAGGAACGTTATATATCCTAACTTTATATAAATAAAAAATAATTAGATAGAATAATTTAATTAAGTATAAATAAATAAAAAGTAGTTTATATTAATAGTTTAAAGTACTTACCTCTTTTAGTATTAATTAATTATAAATTAATTTCTATATATAAAAATACAAAATAGATAAAAGCAAAGAAAGAAGAATAAAAATATTAGCCTGCTAGAGAAATATTCTTTTAAAAATATAATTATTATTAATATTAGCTTGTCAGAGGACAGATTACGTTCAAACGGAAGGAGTTAAGGTTTTTTGACAGAATTGAGTTTTGGAAAAATGTTGGAGCTAGCCTGATTGGGATATATAGTCTGAGACTTATATCGTAGGTAGGGGTAATGGTTTAGGGCGTATGTTTGAAATCTTGGACGATTGTATTGAAAGACAATTGAGTAATATTGAATTAATTGATTTCCTTATTTATAGACAAAAAACTATCTAAAGATTTGTAATCTTTGTATTTCCAATTACAGATTACAAACATGATTACTGATATTACCGTAAGCTTACATTATAAATCTGAGGGATTTATAATAAAAGCTCGTAATCTTACGTCAGATTTAAGGCTTACGCTCGTATTTGAAATCAGTTTTGCCACTAGTTTGCCACGGTGGCAATTTAATTCCAAATACATTTATTAATAGTTTTGATTACTAAGCTTACATAATATATATTTTATTATATATATTTATGTTTTTTAGCTTGATTACGTAATCAACTTATTTTAAGTTAATAAGTAATTATTATTTTTAACATAGCTATATAGTTATAATATAATAATTAGAAAAATTTCTATAAGCCCAGTAGTAGTAATAAAGATATTATTATCTATAAAATATATAATAATAAATAGCAATCTTATAAAGATATATATATATCTTTTAAGCAAATAGTATTATACTTTATCCTTTTATACTACTTCTTTATAGTAATAATTAATTTTAATTAAAAGTACCTTTAATATATTTGCTATTACTTAAAAATATATAATTATTTTCTTTATTAAATTTTAAAAAGTTATAAAGTAGTAATTTTAGTATAGGCTTTAGTATATTATTAAGGAAAGTCTATCTCTTAAAATCGACTTTAGGTAAAGATTACCCTTAGTTATATAATAGTTGCCCCTATTAAATAAGATCGCTATGTTCTCGCGATCTAAATTATTTACTTTTAGCAATATTTACTATTAATTATAATATTATATATTTTTATAAACTTATTATTAAGTAATATATTCTTTAAATTCTTTATCTTTAGTAGTAGAGCTTTTTTATAATAACACTCTAAATCTTTTTTATTAAAGCTATTTAAAACATTTATAGCTTTAATTCTTTACTATATTATAAGTTTTATACTTAGATTAAGCTAATTTTCTATAGCTATATTTTTTTAATAATCGGAAAAGGTATTTTATAAATGCTAGCTTAGTTTGTATTTTTAAATAAATTTAAGCTTTAGAATATATTTATTAGTAGGTTTAATAATACTAATTTTTTTCTTATCTAGTTCTTTTTTATATTATTTAATTTTGCTTAGGGCTTAGGCTTATATAATATTAATTTTATTTAAAACTTAAAGTTTAGCTTAAGCTTTTTTATTATTACTAGTTTATTTATATACTTACTTGTGTCTACTAGCTTCTTTAATATACTTTGCTCCTTATTACTTTTAGTAGCTAAATAAATAGTATAAGTAGAAGTAGCTTTTATTCTTTATTAGTGTTTATAGTTTTTTACTATAATCCTTATTTTTATATTTATTTTAAATTTTATATTATTTATTATTATTCCTTACTTATATTTAATTTATTTCTTAGCTAAAGTATTTTTTCTATTAATTTTTCTTTAAGTTTTAATAAGTATTATAATATTAAAATATAAATTAGATTTTAATACTAGCTGTTAAAGTTTAAAGTATAGTATATTAAAATTTAATTTTAATATTAGTACTTTTTACTCTAAATTATTTTTAATACTTATGCTTTTATATATTATATACTTAGGAAGTTTTACTTTTTTAATTTAAATAACTTTTAGCTTTTAGTTAATTAGCTACTAAGAATTCCTTATTAAACTAAGTATTAATAATACTAAGACTATCTTAGATAAAATTTATTTTTATTTTTTTAACTTGAAAGCTAAATACTGCCTTATAAGTTTCTTTGTCTATTGCTTCGCTATTATTTAAATTTTTTATTTTTTTAAAATATTATAATACTAATTTATCTTTATATTAAATTTTCTCTTAAACTATTTATTCCTTATTTTTTATTATAAATAACTTTTTAAACTATAGAGTATATTTAAATACTATTGTTCTTTAATAGTTAGTTATATTATAAAGCACTTTTATTTTATATTTTATATTTAATTATTAATTATTAATAATCTAAAATCTTATATAAAGTAGTATTCGTTTTATATTTTCTGCGAAAAATCCTTCTTAGGAAAACTTTATTTTAATTATAAATTTTATTTTAGTTTTTAATTAATTTAATATTCTTATATACTTTTAAATTCTTTATTAATTAAGGTTAAAAGACTAAAAACGCTATTATTTTATAATAGATTTTTTAGCTTTTTTATTATTAACTAAATATATATATCTCTTAAGTTCTTATTTTAATTTAAGTTAATTATTTTTCCTTTATTATCTAAAACTTTATAATTAAGTCAAAAACTAATAAAGTTTTTATATTATACTTAAGCTTTTATTAAATTTTATATTATATTAAAATTTATATATATAATATTAAATACTTTCTCTAAGCGTATAAACTAGCTTTTAGCTATTATAATAGATATTACTAATAGATGTTTTTTTTATTCCTTTTTATTTACTTATAAAAATAAATAAATAATAATATAATTAGCTTTAAGTAAATTTATTTAAAAAAAATAATTCTTAATTTTAGCGATAGTTTTTAATTAATATAGTTTTAAAAATAATATTTTCTTTATTAAGTTTTAATTAATCTTTTATAGAAACGGTAATAATTTTTTCTTAAAAGTTATAAAAACTATATTTTTACTACTTATATTAATTATTATTATAGGTAGTAATACTTTTTTTTTAAAGTTAAATTTATTATAAATATATTCTTTATAAATAAATCTACTTTTATTATTATTCTTATAGCAATATTTAAAGATATAGATTTTTTTATTTTATTTTATTTACTATTTAGTTTAATTCTAATATTTATTAGTTTTTTTTTTTTTTTTTTTTTTTACTTTTAGTTTATATATATTTATTTATAAAGTAGTATTATAGGTATTATATATTAAGTTATTCTTATTATTAAAATTAATAAGGATATTTATTAATATTTTAGCTATATAATCTATATTATTTTTATAATACTAAACTTTATCGACTTTAGCTTTAGCAAAATTATATAAATTATATTTTTCTAAAACTTTAAGTCCTTAGCTAAAAATATACTTAATATTTTAAGTTTTAGTTTTTATTAAAAAAAGATATTAAAAGTAAATTTTTTATATAAAGCTTTATATATTATATATATATTATTTATTATTATAAACTTTATTAGTTTGCTTTTTATTATTTAAGTAAAATCTTAATTATAAAAATAATAATAAGTTTTTAGCTTTTTTTTTTTAAAAAAACTATTAAATATTAATTGAAAAGATTTACTTTATTAATATTATTTACTTAAAAAATTATTATTTATTATAATAAAAGATAAAAACTTTTAAGAAGCTATATATCTTTATTCCTTTAGTTAAAGCTAGGGATATTATTATTTTAATATTATAAAACTTATTTTAATAAATTTTTATTAAATACTAAGTCGCTTAAATTTATTTCTATTTTATTATTTTTTAAGTAATACTTTATAAATAAATTATTTATATAATATAAGTATTTTCTAATAGTATTTTAAGCTATATTTAAATATTAATATAGTTTTTCCTTTATATCTTAATTATTAGCTAAAATTTTATTAATAAGCTGTTTTAAGTTTTCTCTTTTAAATTAAATATTTTAAAAGTTTTTATTATCTAGGTTAAAAAGTATTTACTACTTATAATATATTATTTATTAATACTAAAAGCTAATAAGTTATAAAATAAAGTAATATTTTAATTATAATATATAAAATATTATAAAGCGGGGGCTTTACTAACTTTTATATAAATTAAATATTATTATTATTAATTAATAGCGAATAAATTTCTAGGTAATTTATACTAACTTATTAAATATTAATAGATAAAAACTAGATTAATAATATTAAATAAATAGATACTTATTTATAGTTTTAAGCTTAACTATAAAAACTAATTTTTAATAGCTAACCTAAAGTTAGCTTTAAATTCTAATTATAATTATTTATTAAATTTTTTAATATAGTTATTAATAAGATTTTTTATACTTTTTAAGTTGTTTTTATTATATTATATATTATATATAAAGTTAAACCTTTTTTATTTTATAAGATATTATATATGCCTTTTATTTTTACCTTTTTAGCTTTTAAATCTTATAACTTTTTAATTTAAAAAAACTTTAATTTCGTCTTTTCTATTACTATTTTTATATTATATTAAAAGTGGAAGCTTTTTTTAAGTTTATTTAAATAAGTTTTTACTTAAGGGCGCTAACTCTAATATTATTATTAAAATAATTAAATATACTTTTTAAGTTAAAAGTAGCTTTAATTTATAAGTATTTCTATTTATAGTTTAAATAATTTTAAATAGTTTTACTTATTAATTAGTAAATTTTCTATTTTTAACTCTTTTAAGATTATATTTAAAATATAATTTAATAAAGGCTTTATTACTAATATTTATTTAAAATAGTTTATAGCTTTTATTATAGTAAAGCTTAATTTACGTAACTATAAATATAATTGTATTAACTATTTTCTTATATACTTTAGTTTTAATATTTATAATATCTATTTAGAGTATATTATTATCTAAGATCTATAATTTTTTATTTAATTTTATACTATAGATAATCTTATTAAAGGATTTTTTATTATAATATTTAAAAAGTTATTAGCTAAGCTAACTATCAATTTATAGTTTTAATCCTATTTAGTATTAAGGTTAATAGTTAGATAATAGTATAAAGCTATTTTTAATATTTAATTTATTTATTTATTTAGATTAACTATCTATTTATAAATAGTAGCTAATTAAAATAAATATTTTTATACCTAGGATTTTAAAAATTAATTTCTAAAGCATAGCTATAAATTTAGGATTATAGTTAAATATTATAGCGATTAATATTCTCTAATTAATAAAAAATAGAAGTAGCGCTTTTATTTATTTTTTTATTATTTAAATATCTTTTTTAGGTATATTTTTAATTATTTTTATAAATTTATAAGTTATTAATAAAAGTTAATTAAAGCTATTTAATAAAATTAGTAGCTTTTATATAAAATTAATTATAATTATATAAAATATATATAGTAGTATTAATATAAGCTATAATTAATTATATAATATATATCTTTTAATTTAATTTAATTAATATTAAAAATAATATATAATATATAGTTTTAGTTATTATAAGAAATACCTAATATAGTATATTTTAATAATTTACTTATAACTATAAGTAAATTTATAATAATAATATTAATTATAAGCTTAATTAAATATTTTTTTTTTAAACTTTAAAAAATATATAATCTTAGTTTATTATCGCCTAAATTTTAATAATAGATTAAATCTTTTTTTATTTAAAATTATAATAATTTTTCTTTAAGTTTTTTATTCTTTTTTAAATTAAGAGAATTATATATTTTACTTTAAGCTAAGTTTTTCCTATATACTTTAACTAATTTAGCTTTAAACTTTAGAGCTATTTTTATATAAGTTATTATATAAATAAAAATATTATCTAGGACTTTATTTACTTTATTATTTTTAAATATTAATTTCTTATTTTATATTAAGTATAAAAACGTATTTAAAATAGTATTTAATTTACTAGAATATTAGCGTATATCTAATTTATATTATCTAATATATTATTTAGCTTTTATAAAATAAAAATTAAATTTATTTATAGATAATAAAGTTAAAATAATTATTTAGTAAATTTTTAACGTAGCTATATAGTCTATATAAATAATAAGTAGCTTATTTTTCTTCTATTTTATATTATAGTTAGTTTTTCTTAGTATCTATACTAGGTAGGCAATTTCAAGTTTTATAGGCTAGTATTACTTCTCTATTTTATTAAAAAGCTATAATATATTTAAATATTAGCTTTAATAAAAATATTACTATCTAAGTTGTCTTTTATATAATATAATATTACTATAAACCTATATTATTTTAATATATTAATATCTATATATAATTAATATATATAATCTTTATATTATTAATATTCCTTTAAAGTTATAGCCTAGTATAGTATCTTAAACGAAATTTATTCTCTCTTTATACTCTAATATCTTATTTTCTTTAAGTAAGCTTTTCTTTCCCTACCCCCTTTTATAAGGCATCCTTTAAATAGCTTAGTCTTATATTTAATAAGCAGTTCTACTATTTTAGAAAACTATATAATATTTTATTATAAAAAATTAATAAGGCTATAGTATAACTTAAGTAATTTTAAAGTATTAAGGAAAGCTATATTTTTAATAGCTTTAATATACTTCTCTATTATATACAGACTAAAACTATTAATTAATAGTTTTAGAAATATTATAGAAAAATATTTAATAAAAAATATTTTAAAATTAAAAAATATATATAGCTTAGTAAATAAAGAAAATATTAATTTAAAATATTTTAAATATTTTAATAAAGTTTTTAAGAAAATAATAGTATAATTAATATAATATCTTATAAAATTTTGCTATAATTATAGTAAAATTTTTTTTTTAAATATATAAAATAAATCTTTTATAATCTATAAGGGCTATATTAAAATATTTTAATTTTTTATAAAAAACTATTATTATTTTATATTATATAAGTATCTATTTATAATGTATAATAATTATTTATTAATCTAGAAGATGGCGCTAGCCTAATAGGGCTAGCCCCTAGCTTAGCTAACAAGCGAGCTAAAAGGCAGGTAGCTAATATATACGTATATAGAAGAATATTCTAATAATTTGCTACTTTTAAAAAAAAATGCCTATGCCTATAGGGGCTTACTCTACTAAGAAATAAAAGAAAACTAATATTAAATATTATATATATAGAAACTCTGCTTATTAAAGGGGTATAGCCTAAGCTAAAGCTAAAAACTATACTTTAAATTATTCCTAAATCGCGATACTAAGATTTCTATCCTACTCTTATATACAATATACTTAAATCATAATATAATATAACTTACGATTATATTACTTTTATAAGGAGGGGGAAAAAAGCGTAAGTATAGGTGTAAATTAAAAAAGGGAAAAGTTATATTTCGAAAAATTTTAACAAAATCTTATAATAATTCGGTATAATTTAGTATAGTTTTAAAAAAGTAGATAGATATTTCTTAGAAGCTAAAGTAGAAATAAAGAACACTTCTAAAGGAATCCTATATTAAATTTTATTTTACTCTAACGATTTTATTTTTATTATAAGTTAAATATCAGAGGATAAATTACGTTCAAACGGAAGAAGTTAAGGTTTTTTAACAAAATTGAGTTTTAGAGAAATGTTGGAGCTAGCCTGATCGGGAAATATAGTCTAGGACTTATATCGTAGGTAGGGGTAAAAGTTTAGGGCGTATGTTTGAAATCTTAGACAATTGTATTGAAAAACAATTAAGTAATATTAGATTAATTGATTTTTAAGGAAGGACTATCTAAGGATTTGTAATCTTTGTATTTCCAATCATAGATTACAAATATAATTACTAATATTACTATAAGCTTATGTTACAAATCTAAGGGATTTATAATGAAAGCTTGTATTCTTACGTCAGATTTAAGGCTTACACTTATATTTAAAATTAGTTTTGCCACTAGTTTGCTACGGTAGCAATTTAATTCTAAATACATTTATTAATAGTTTTGATTACTAAGCTTATATAATATATATTTTATTATATATATTTATGTTTTTTAGCTTGATTACATAATCAACTTATTTTAAGTTAATAAGTAATTACTATTTTAATATTAAGTTAAATTATAGTTTTAGTAATTTTAATATATCTTTTAAATAAAGCTATTAATTATAGTTATTTCTTAGTCTTTTAAATTATATAAAATATTAAATGAAAAACCTATTGCTATAATAGTATTATATACGTTTTTGCAAAATAGCTAAAAACTAATATATAAGATTCCTTTCTGCTATTAAAATAGGCGTTATTAAATTCTAGTAATACAGATTGGATAATAAAGGTAAAGTTAGCTTAAAATAAGTAATAAATATTACTAGATAAGCTTAATTTAATAAAGGCAAGAGTTGTAAACAATAGGAAACTAGATTAATTTTTTTAATAACTTTATAAAAGCTAGCAAACTGTTGCTTAATTTTTATGTTCTAGTTTTTTAGGCTAGGTAGTTTATAACTATAATATAAATATAATAATATTTAATTGCTTTTTTTAAAAAACTTTTAAATATAGCAATTATTATATTACTTTCTTATTATTATTGCAGCAAAAGCGATAGTATCTTATATATTTATATATATATAACAATAAGAAAATCCTTCCTTAGCAGAAAGTAAAAAAGCTAGAACTATAATTAAATTTAAATTTTTAATTTTAGTTATTTAAAAGGGAGGTAAAGCTTATACTAAATCTAATACTTTATAAATATAATAGCTAAATAAAACTTAAATTAGTATAATTCCTATTACTTAAGAAGTAAAGTTATAAACTAAAGCAGAAAGCTAGCTAAAAATAAAAGGTTATAATCTAATATTTTTTAAAAAAACAATTATATATTAAAAAGCAATTTCTATTATTTAATTAAATTATTCTAACTAATTATTAGCCTAGGGGTACTAAGTAATAATAAATATAAATTTAATTCCTAGCTAAAATATAATAACTTTCTAAAGATTTATAATGAATTTTCTATCCTAATCTAAAATAATTATAAGTAAGATACTTTATAAGATAAAGTATAACCTTTTAATAAATATAATAGCTTACTGCTTGCTTATCTATATAATTTTCTTAGCTATTATTATAATTGTTTTTAAAAATTTATCTACAACTAATATTATATAATTAAAATTATCTAGTACTAATATAAACAAAGTAAGAATAAAATCAATAGTTAAAATATTAAAAAAATAAAAAAGTAAAAAAATAGGTTATAAAGTTTTAAAAAGAATATAATATAATATCTTATTATTTAAATATAAAGTATAGTAAAACAAGTATCTTTTTAAATACTTAGCTATATTAAAAAAATAAAAATTTCTTATAATACTTTTATATATATAATTAAAACTTGGATACCTTTAATTATTATATATTGCTTTGAAGATTTCTTATTTTAGACTTAAAAACAGAATAAAATAAAGTCTTCTAATCTTATTATTATTATAGATAAAGTTATTTAGAAGTTTAAATAGAAAATATGCTGCATTTTAATTTTTAGTATTATTTATTCTTAAGAAATCTAGAATATATATATATTTTATATTATTTTAATAATTAGTTTTAATTCGAGTTTTAAATTTTAAAGATATTTCGACAACTATAATAAAATATACCTTAATAATTTACTTAGATTTAGTTTCTAAATAATTATACACGTTATTAATAATAAGAAGTTTTAATAGTATATTAAAGATAATGTTTGCTTTTCCTACTTTATAATAAATATTAAGATAAAAACGCATAAAGTACTCTAATAACTAAATATGATATAGATTTAATTTTATAATAGAAATTATATTTAAAGAACTTTATTTTATTATATTTATTATCGCCTAATAATCTATAAAAATAATAATAAATTAATATAATATTTTAATTAAGTACTATAATTTTTTAACTATTTATATTAAATATATAACTTTTAATTCTATTAGCTAATATTTTAATTTAGTTTAAGTTAATAGTATAAAAAGAAATATAATAGGTTTTAGTAATTTTTATTTAATAGTAGTTACTTTCTTATAAAGATTAAAGTCCTTAATATAATAAATAAAAATACTAAAACTAACTTCTAGTAATACATTGATATTAATAAATAAGATTCTATAGAGATTAAAATATATAAAAAATTTTAAATATATAAATAGCTTTTATAGAATCTTAAATAAGTTAAACTCCGATTTTATTAGCTTAAGTATCTAAGTTCTTACTACTTTTCTTTGCCTTATATATGTTTTTTATATAAGACTTAATAAAGTTTTACTTTTTAATTTTAAAAAAATATTATAATACTAGCGTAGAATAAAATATATTAATATAGATATTTAATTAGTCTTAGATAGTAATCTAAATAATAAAGAGTTTTTAAAAATATAATTTTTATAATTATAGCTAGCTTATCTTTATTAAAGGCGAAGCTAAGGGCGTTTATATATTAATTTAGTAATTATGTAGATAAGTATTTAAAGAATAACTTTTTAGCTAATAATAAGATATTAAGATTTAATAATTTTTTAAAGATATTTTAAAAATAATCTTTATATTTTTTTAAGGAATTAAAAAATATTATAATATTATTTATATAAGCTTTAATATATCTATAATAAATACCTAGTATATAGTTAATTATATATTAGGTATAAGCTAGCGAATTTTTATATTTTATTAAAGTATATTTAAAAGCTTTTTATTTATAATAAAATAAAATTATAAACTTAAATTAATAATCTTTTTTAATAAGAAACTAATAAAAGAAGCTAGCGCAATTTATTATTAAAATATATTTATATTTAGAAATTATTATAAGAATATCTAATTATATAAGTATAAAGTAAATGTTAAAAATTATAATCTAATTTAAAGCTTTAATATTAATTATTACTTAGCTTTTATAGCTATGTAATATATTTTTCTATATAATAAAGTATAGAAATAAGAATAAAGTATAAGTTTTTATTTATTTTAAACGATTTTATTTATAAAATTTATTAAAAATAAAATTAATAACTTTTTAGTTATTTCTTTTAAGCTAATAGATTTAAGCTTAACCTAGCTTATAGATCTCTTACTAGTTATTAATAAAAAAAATATTTATTTATTATTTTTAAAGAACTCTAGCTTAATATTTTATATTTTTAAATAAAAACTTATAGCTTTTAATAATATTTTATATCTATAATATTTTATTATTTTTATTATAAATTATAATATTAGATTCTAGATAAGATTTTAGTTTTAGAATTTTAGAATTTTTTTAAGTAATATAGAATTAATTTTAAAATTATTAAAATATATTAATAAAGTAGACTAAATTAAAAAATCTAATATAGTAATAGGTATTTTAATTATATATAATATTAATATGATAGCTAAGGCTTTTTTTAATATTTTTTTTTTTTAAATTATATTTTCTTTTAAATACAAGTAGCTTAAAATCTACTATAATAGCAAATATATTATCTACTTTTATATTACTAATAAAACTGAATTTTATATTTTTAAAAATTATAATTAATAATAATATAGAATTCTAAGTAAAAATACTTATAGCTAAAGTATTTATTAAATATATAAATAATATAATAGTAGTATTTATAGGCTTAAATAATATATTTTATTTTCTAAAATTAAAATCTTTATTAAAACTAGATATTAATATTAGTTTCTAATTATAAAGAAGAATAATTATTTTATCTTTTAAAAAGATTATATATTATAAATGTAGTCCTTGCTTAATAACTTCTAATTTAATTTTTATATTTAAATTTTAAGTTAAAATAGCTATTTTATTTAATAGGTTAAGGATCTAGCTTTTAAAAAAGAGAATATCTAAACTTAGTAATATATTTGCATCTAAATTATTTATAATATAGACTTTTCTTTTAAAATAAGCGATTAAGCTATTTATAATTTAAAAAAAAAGTTAAATTCTTTTTATTAATTTATAGTATAAAATTAATTACCTATTCTTTTAACTCTTATAAGAGTCGGTATAGTTTTAATTTTTAAAATAGGCAATAATATAAATATAGGATATAGGAAATAGAAGTCTTAGCATAAGTAGATAGCTTTACGTATAAGGTAAAAGGAGTTCTTTATAATTATTATACTAATTACTATATAATTAAGAAATATCTCCTCTATAACTATACTTTAGTACTTACTTTTATATTAATAGTAATAACACTTGGTTTGTACTAAAAACTAGCTTTACTAAAGACTATTAACTTTTTTAGTCAATTTATTAGTTTTCCTTTACTAGAGCAGCTAACAGCTTACTAGCTTCCCTTTACTAATTACTAATTTACTATAAGCGTTTACTTGTTATACTACTCCTACTAATTAATTAACTTAACTTGCTAGTAAGAGGCATTTTGCTTATTATACCTATCTCCTATACTAGCTCCTTTAATAATTGTTACTTAAGCGTTCTTTTTCTTAAACAATTGTTTGTTACTAGCGCCCTACTAACTTACTTAGCTAACCTTACCCTACTAACACAATCTCCGTTTCTATTATTATAGAAGTAAAGACCTTAATAATAATATTTGTTTAAGCTAGCTTTATTAGTATTTATATTACTACTACTTTAGCTTAATTAAAAAACAATTATACTTTATTTTTAGCTTTATAATTTCTACAATTTAAGCTATAACTATATTAAAAACTTTAATATTGATATTATTAAAAAATTAATTAAATTATATAATAGATACTATAGCTTTTTTAGCCTTAGTTTTAGCCTTCTAATAAAGGTAATAAAGCTTAAGCTTATTTATTAGAACTAGAAGCTACTTAGCTATTATAATAAGCTATTAATTAATTGAAACTCTAAAAGGTATTATACTCTCTTATAAGTCAACTAGCTTTAATTCTAATAAACGCTATATTATAGACCTTGTCCTTCTTAAGTATCTCTATTAGTAAAAATATAAACTTTTATATTAGTTTAAATTAGACTTTAGCTAAAGAAGGAATCTATTAAAAACTAATTAGTCTTAACTTACTAATAATTAAGGAATAAAAATAAGGACTTAGTTCTATTGATATTAATTTAAGTTAGAATCTTATAAGCGGCAATATTATTAGTATAGACGAAGCTATAATATATTATATTATAAATAAAACTATCTAAGCCGCTCTTACTAACCTCTAACTAAAAGTAGCTAAAGTATTAGGCCCTCCTAGTCTACTAGGACTACCTAGCCCTTAATGTCCTAGTAGAATAGCTTTAGTAAGTAGTAATTTAGATTAATAGGTCTTAGGCGATTTAAGCTTTTTTAATCTTTTTTATAATTATAAGTCTATAAATACTACTTCTAGAATAAAGTATATAAGTAAGGATATTTACTTTTAGGATATTTTTGCTTTTATAAATAAAGTTTATGATAGAATAAAGATAAAAAGTACTTTATTAATAAGAAATAATCTTTAGCTTTTACTATGCGGTTAAACCTTTAGATAGTATATATTAGAACTAATAGATAATAAGAAATAATTTATTATATATAATAATAATATTAAAAAATAGGAAAATTTCCTGCTCTACTATTTTAAACCTCTTTATTTTACTAGTATAAGCTTATATCTTAGTAAGAAGTATATACTTTTAAATACTACTTAATATTATAAACTTTATAAGTATATATAATCGCTCTTTTAAATATTAAAAATTATAGAATTTAATTTATTTATAGACTAGCTATTACTTATATAGAATAGTTTTAATCTTAATTTCTAATACAATATCTTTAAACTAAATTATAATACTTTTATTAATATATTTTTATAAAGTTTTAATATTTAGAAATATTAATAATAAGCTATTAGGTAAAAGTAAAGTCGTTAATTATAAAAAATAAGTAATTAACCTTGCTAATAAGTTGGTTAATATAATAATTAAAGACTTTATTATAGTTAAGGCAGTACTAAACTATTTTATCCCTTTTAACCCTTTCTTAGTTTCTGTAATTTTATTTAAAATAATACTTACTTAAACTAAAATTAGCATTATAGGAATACTACTCTTAATATATATTAGCTAAAAATAAGAAATTAGCCTTTAAGCAGCTAGTCACAATTTATGGCTCCCTTTCCTCAACACTTTCTAACAGTAGGAGGAAACAAATCAAGTTCTTAGCCTAGTTTAAGTACTTCTTCTAATAATAATAAGCGTTTTAGCTAAAGTAATTTTAACTACTTATAGTCTAGTTAGGATTGCCTTTACAACAACTATAGTAATTGCTATAATAATAAAGTTTATATTAAAGATAAAAAAAATGTTTAACCTAACTTATTAAATAACTTTAATAGGAGTTAAAGATTATAAGAGCTTTTAGAGGAATTAGATAAAAATAAAAATTTTAATAGTTAATATAGTAATACTTATAAAAGCGATTAAGATAATTACTTTATAAACTTAACTATAACTTATAATTGCTAGAAATATTATAAATAGTTTAAAAGACAAAATACCTTTTACTATTACTGCTAGTAAGAAAGTTACCTTATATTATAATATCTTAAAGGTAGTAAATATATTACTACCTAAAGTAAAATAATTAATTTACTTGCTGCCTTTTACTAAAACCCCTCTAATACTAAAACTATTATTTAGTCTATTAATAAATAAACTTTAACCTCGCTAAAATACGTTTTTATTAAATATTACTATACTATTACTAATATTAATATTAATAGTAGCGATATTTTTTCTAGTTATCTTAATACTAATTATATTATAACCCTTATAAATAAAAGTAAGCTCCTAGAAATAATACTAAATATAAAGATTTTTAAATTTAGTTTACTAATACTTAATTAAAGAATTAGTAGCATATTATATTAAAGCTCTGAATTTATTACTACTTTACTATAGTTTAAAGGGAAACTTTTTAATAATACTCTTACTACTGCAAAATTAATTATAGAAATCTATTTTATAAATAATTTTAAAGTTAACCTTCTTATTAATTAAAATATTATTATACCTAAAAATATAATAATATATCCTATAAAGCAATCCCTTATTATTAGTTTATATTAAAATATTAATATCGATATTAATACTTTTAAATAATTGTTTAACTTTATTAAATAGATAATATATTCTTATAAGCTTATTATAATACCTCCTTATTCCCTTATAAGTGTTTTAGTCTTTTTTACTAGGAGGCTACTAAATTAAAACTTACTTTTTAAATTAAAATATTAATTTAATTTAAGCTTTAAAGGAGGTATCCTCTCTTATTTTACTAATATATTATTATTATTTATATAAATAATAAATACCTTTCTAGAACTAATTACTATTAATAAAAAAATAAAACTAAGTACTATTATAAAGTTTAATTAAGATTTTTATTACTTTACTATATTTAAAGATATATTATATATTATAGTAAACTTTATCTATTAAAAAAGATAAAAAAATAGATTAATTAAAAGCTTTATTATATTTACTATAATAGCTACTTTTAATATCCTTTCTTCTATTATTAGTCTTATAGCAATTGACACTAGCCTAGAACACTAACTACCTAGCAGTATTATAGTCTATAATAATATATATATAGTAAACTAGCTTGTAGATATAGTTAAGAAGTTTCTTATTATTTAAACTAATTAAAAAACTATTATAGATTTACTAGAATTAAAATAAATACTAATTCTTTTAAAACTAGATATAAATTTAAAACTAGTTTATATTTACCTTATTAGCTTAAAAGATTAAAAAGTTATTAATAATATATTTAATAAGTTATATTTATAAAAAAAAAATTTTAATTAAACTAGTTAACGTTATATTTATATTTTTGCTTTATTATTTAGAAAATACTTTTTAAAAAAAAATTAAAAAGATATATTATAGTTAATATTAAAGTTTTTAATAAAGCTTCTATTAATAATATATACCTACTTCCTTTATAAATAGATATTATTAAAATAGTAGCTAGCTATACTTATATAACTATTATTAATATATAAATATACTTCTACTAGTTTATAATAAAAGTTAAAAATAAGAATAAGTTTACTATAGTATTATACTATAGGCAAGAATAATTAAATATAGTATTGATAAGCTTCTTCGCCTATATTATAATATTGTTTATATATTTATAAATAATATTATTATTTTCTTAAAAATACTTTTTAAATATATTACTTATCTATAATTAGTTTTTAATTTATTTTAGGAGAAATATATAATATTTTCTACTATTAAGTTCTTTATTAGCTACTTATCTATAAAACTATTAAAACAATATATTAATTAGTTTAGCTTCGCTATTACCTAAAAAAAAATTATAGTTATTTAAAACTTATATTTCCCTTAAAACTTTAAGGACTTTGAAATCTATTTAGGCTTTACTAGGTAGTTATATAAGATAATTTATTAATATATATAGCTCGTAAAGCTCTTATAGAAATATAAAACTAAATTAACTAAAAACGTTAAAAACATAAAAAAAACATTTATAAATAACATTTTATTACTATTACTCTAAAGAACCCTATAAATAAGGAGCTTAATTCTTACTACCTTCTTTAGAAAGCCATTTCTAGTCCTATATATCTAGTTTATTTTAATGTAATATAGAAACTCTATATAGATCTAGACGCTTTAAAGGTATAGGGCTTCGCAGTAATACTTTATTACTTTAGTAATAAAATAATTAATAATCCTATTTGCTCTATAGTCTAGCTTATTATATTTTTTAATAAGCTATTTAATAATATAAAATATAATCATTAGCCTATTAAGCTTAAAGTAGCTAGTATTATATAGATTATTAAAAAAATTAAATATATAATTAAATTAGCTAAGTATATTATTATTATTTATATAGACTATTCTGCTACTATCCTTATCTTTAAATAAACAACTTTATTAACTTTTAATACTAATAAGCTTAATCTATAGCTAGTCCAAGTATTATAATACCTCTTTTGCTATAAACTTAATATATAATATAAAGCTAGAAAGTTAAATACTATTTTTAATACTTTATCCTAATTAATAGGAATTGGGAACAATATAAGTAGAAGTAATTAAAGCGTTCTAAATACCTTCCTTACTAAGATATACAATCTTAATATACTATTTATTATAGACAATACGCTACTAGTCTATTATATTATACTAGTTAAAATATTAAATAATTTTAAAGACTATTTTAAAATTATATATTAGGAAGACAACTACTAGAAATATATACTTAATCTTTTGTAATTAGAAGCTAGTTAGTTAGAAGCAGGTTAGTTAGAAGAAAATAAGGTCTTTAATAAGGACTAAGAGCTATATAGTATCCGCTTTAAGCTTAGAGGCAATCTCTTTTACTTTATATTAGGTAATAGGTATAAACGCTTATATATACCTAACACTATAGAAAAAAAAGTTTTTTTATTTATATATAATTGCTTTAGCTATAGTAAATTTAAGTAAATATATAATTAGTTGTCTAGCTTAGTTTTTATTTATTATATAGCAAATAAGCTATAGGCTTATATTTTCTATTGCTTACTTTACTAAATAATATAAATAAAATACTACTTACTATATAGTAATCTTAATTTAATTATAATATTATTAATCTTATTTTATACTATTGCTATAGATTTTACTATTAAGTTACCTAATATTAATATCCCTACTATTCTAGCTATACTTACCTATAAGTTTTTAAAAAGAATACTTTTAAGCCTAATAAAGCTATATAAAGAGCTAAAAAGTAAGTAAATAAAATATTAATATTTCTTACAAAATAAAATTAGGGAATTCTTTAATTATTTATATTAGACTATAATTCTAAATTTATATTAGAATTCTAGAAAGCTATTTTTAAAAAGCTTAATATCACTATACTTACCTTTACTATTTATTACCTTTAAACTAATAAGTAGTTTAAATAAATAAACTAAAGTATTAAAATTACTTTACATTATGATATTAGCTAACCGCTAGCTAGAAACTAGCTTTTAATTATTTTATTTATTAGCGCTATTATTAACAATTCTATAAACTTTATTATTAATTTAGTACTAAATAAAATTATACATAACTTTTAAGTTTATAATAATTTAATTATATTATAGGATTTTCTAGCTAAAGATTTTGAAGGATTATATTAAATTAAGTATAAAGAAGCTAAAAAAGCTATAGCTTTTACTATTATAATATTAAAACTATAATATAATAAATAATATATAAAAATTAATATAAAGAAAAGGGACAAAGTGTATTTTATCTTATATTAAGGCTATACTATATTAAGCCTCTTTAATTAGCCCTTAATATATTAGCCTTTTCTTTATTATTAAGAAAGTTAGGAATTTAGCTTATTATCTTAAGCTCCTATATAATATATATATATATCCTATTATATTTATCGCATAGCTTAAGCCCTTCCCTGTAATAAAGGATTTATATAGTTACGCTTTTAATACTTGTTAGCTATTAATTATTTAGGAAAATAAAGAATATCTTAATAGCTTAATCTATAAAATAGAATTAGTAGTTAATAAGCAGGTCTCCCTATAAAGGCTTTTATACTATCTAGTTAAATAAAAGATATATAGATATAAAAACAGTTTATAATACAACGCGGAATAGTTATATAAATCTAAAGACCTTATTAATGCTTATAATAAATAATATCTTTTTATAGAAGCTAAGACTAAGAGGATCGCTCTCTATTAAGCTAAAGCAAAACCGCTAGCGCCGCCTATCTAAACGGAATCAATAGTCTAAATGGAATTAATATTGCTCCTGCTACTAGCTCCTCCTACAATTGCCCCTTAAAAATAAGGTAGACTATAGAAAAGCTAATATATAATAGGTTATAGATAAAGTCCTTATTATAATTTAAGCAATTATATATAATTATAAGTAATCTTTGCTTTTAATATAATATAATTATATAGCGCTATATATATATATATAGTAATAAGGATACTGCTTTCGTTTTTCTATTATTTATATTAATATAGATATAGGATATAGGAAATAAAAGTCTTAGCATAAGTAAATAGCTTTGCGTATAAGGTAAGAGGAGTTTTTTATAATTATTATATTAATTACTATATAATTAAGGAATATCTCCTCTACAACTATACTCTAGTACTTACTTTTATATTAGGTAAATAATATTTTAAAAATTTTTTATTAATAAATAATATTATATATTTATTATTAATATATATAATAACTTATATACTATAAATTAATATAATAGCTATAGTATAAATATAATTTTTAAAGCTATATTTAGGGGTATAGCTATTTATAAAAGCTAATAATAAAATAATTAAAAATAAGCAAATATTAGTTTTAGTAGTAGGTAGATTTTTTATTAAATTTTTCTTTTTAAATTTTTTAAATTTTTAAAATAGTAAAATAGCTTAATATTCTTAATTTCTTTATTTTAATAAAATTATAAGATTATTTACTATAGTAGTAGACTATAAATTTAATAATTCTTTAATAATATTACTTAATAAAAATATTTTATTTAATTTATTTATTTAAAAGTTTTTAAAAAAATTAGATTTAAAAATTCTAAAAGAATTAAGGGAAATAAAATCCTAGTTAAGTTTTTTTAAGCTTTTATATAAAATAGAAGATAATTTCTTTTAAGTAATAGTAGGAGGAGGTATTTCTTTTTTTATTTAATAATTTTTAAAATAAGTAGAAGAAAATTTATTTTAATAAAAATAGAACTTAAAATATTTATATAATTTATTATTAAATAAGAATCTAGTATTACCTTTCTAGTATAACTAAGCTAGAATACTACTAGGTTTTTTAGGTTATAAAAATCTAGTATTTTTTATATTATTAATAATTATAAAAAAATAATTTAGAATTTTATTTTCCTTAGAAAATAAGATATCTAGATTATTAATAAGATTTTCATTTTTATAAAATATACTATAATAATAGTTTAGGTTATAAGTATTATTATTATTTTTAATAAAGTTTTTAATATTTTTAAGATTATTATTTTCCTTTTTATTAATATGGAACGAATATTTTATTTATCCTTTATTAGTATTATATCTTTTTTTATTAAATCTACCTTAATTTTTCAATATAGGAGCTTAATTTTAATATAATATATATTAATAACTTTTTTTTAATTTATCTTTTTCTTACTTAATAGGTTTATTAGACTTATTGCGCAAGTATATAGAAATAAATTTATAATTTTTTATAGTTTATTTATTATTAGATATTAATTATCTAAATAAATTAAAGCAAAATTTTAATAAATTAAACTGCCTATTTCTATTCTACTTATTATATAAATTTAATAAAATATAGCTACTATAAGAATTTAATTTTAAAAATAATTTATAAAGATTAAACTAGTTAGCTTTTATTAATTAAATTTATTAAAATAAATTAAAAATTATAAATATAAATATTAACTACTATAGTAATAAAATCTATAGCTATATATTTATATAATTATAGACTATTATAATTTAAATATATTCTAAAGTTACTATTCTAGAATTTCTATTATTAAAAATAACTTATTAAATATAATTCTCTAAGTTTTTATAATTTTAAATATTAATAATTATATATTTTATTAATTCTAGGCAAGCAAGTATAATATTAAAAAAATTATAAAATTGTTTTTTTAATTTAAAGTATTAGAGTTCTATAGAAGTTTATAGACTAGTATAAACTATATTTAATAATTTTTTAATATATTATCTTTGAATTTTTCTTTAAAAATATTGATTTAAGTTTTAAGTAATTATTATTATATTATTACTTATAGTTTTAACTTTTATTTTTAAAGTAAAAAAGAAAATATTATAATATATAGTTTTCTTATCTAATAACTCTATAAGAGAGATATTATTTATAAACTTAAATAAACTAATATTATAAATATAAAATTAATTAGATTTTTAAAAACTTAAAAAAAGAGTAAAATACTTAGGAAGTATAGGTTGGAATAATACTAAAAATTATTAGAATTAATTATTAGTAAAAACTATTTAGTTTAAAGGTTTTTAATCTCCTATAATAAAAAGTATAATTATAAAAAAAATCTATATTATAGTTATTTTTATCACTTATTGCTTAAGAATTAAAGGCTAGTATAAAGAGAAGATATAAGCCTTTTTTTTTATATTCTAGATATTAGTTTTTTTAGAACTAATTTAAATCTAGCTAATTTTAAAAGCGAGGTTCTTATTAATTAAAATAGAAGTTTATTACCTAGAATTTAATAGTAATATAAGTAAAATTTAAAGTAAAAATTTAATATTAAATTTAAATATTTTAATAATAAGATTGAAATTAGATTTATTTATATTTTAAGTTTCTAAATAAGAAAGCTAAAAAAGAAAAGTTCTTATCTAAGATCTATAAAAGCAAGGTAGTCTAAAACCTTATTTTTTAAATAACTTATATAATTAGATTTTTAATATTATTATTAATTTTTTTTTAAAAGAATATTCTAAAGATATAAAATCCTAAAGATTAAAAGCTAGAAAAATAATATATTTAACTTCTAAAAGCACTAATATCTTAATCTTTTTCTCTAAATTAAAAAAGTTGAAATTTTAATATATTTATAGTTATAAAAGAAAATTATAGTAAAAAGCTAATAGCTAGGAAATATAAAGGTAGAGAAAATAGCAAATTTTAAAAAATAAAAATAAAAAATAAAAATAAAAATCAAGTATATATATAGCGCAAGGCGTTCTTATTATATATTATAATTATATAAAGTAACTATTATTACTACTTAATTGTTACTTTATTAATTTATTTTAATTCTAAAAAGGAAAGTACACTATTAATAAAATTAAGAATTCTTAAAATCTTAAAATCTTAAAATTTAAGAAAAAATAACTAAGTAGAAAAGAATAAATTATAATAAATTATAATATATATTATAATAAATTCCTCCTTTTTATAGAAGAGCTATAGCAGAAAACTAAAAATAAGTATTAAAATATAATTAAATTTTTTTAAATTATAGTAAAATTATAATAAAATAAGCTAGAGCTAAGATATTGTTTTCTAAGCTTAAGAAATATAGATATATACTAGTCTTGCCCTTTAAATATATAGAAACTATAATAAAAATATATATAAGTATTATAGTAGTATAATATTCTAGTATAAAAGCTAAAAAACTTTTCTAGTTTAGTAATAAAAAAGCAAGTTCTTTTTTAGTTAAGGCTTTAGTAACTAGTATATTATTTAAAGAATAAGATATAAATATAATAATAGTTTTTAAAATTATATAGCTATATTGCTACTAAATTATAAGTATTTATTTATAGTATATAATAATTATTTATTAATCTAGAAAATATATACTCTAAGGCGCAATACGCTAAGATAGCGCTAGCCCAATAAGGCTAGCCCCTAACTTAGCTAATAGGCAAGCTAAAAGGCAGGTAGCTAATATATATATATATAGAAGAATACTCTAATATATTATTTAGAAATTTTAAATTAAAATAAATAATATATACTATTATTATTTACTATAATAATATATTAATAGCTTTATAATAAATATATAATCTTTTCTTATTATAGGAGAAGGTAGCTATTAATAAAAATAATCTTCTTAAGCTTTTAAATATTTATAATAATTCTATCTTTTTAAGTTAGCTTTTTCTTTAGCCCCTTATAGACTATTTCTTATACTATAAAAACTTAAAAACTAAAAAATATAAGATATTTAATCTAAGATATTTTACTTTTTTTATATATTTTATTATACTTTTTATTAATTAAAGCTTTAGACTTTATATTCTATAGATAGACTTTATAGCTTATTTTAATTAATAATACTTCTTAATCTTTAATAAAAGATACTTTTATTTATTATTTTCTAAAATATTAATAATATTACTTATATTTTTAAAAATATATAGAAATATTTTAATTACTATTAATAATTACTTAATAATATTATTATCTTTATAAATAATAATATTATTATCTAATTTTATTTTAAGCTTAATATTTTTTTTACTTTTTATAATACTATTTTTTAAAATATTATAGTTATTTTTCTTACTTTCAATATTATTTTAAATTTATTCTTTTAAAATCTTTTTATTAATTAAATATATTTTTTAATCTTTATATTTAATTATATATTTAACTTTTCCCTAGGCGAGGATAATTATAAGTTTATCTATATTATTATATACTATAATAAAAATTACTTTCAAATCTATAAAATAATAGAAAGCTTTTTATATTATAGGTTTAGAAAGAAAATCTTAATCTAAGAGAGTAGCTTTCTTTTTTAAAACTATTAAAATATAACTTATAATATATAAGGGAATAATTTATCTTTATTCTAAGCGTAGGGTTCTATATATTTTAATATTATTATAGGCTATAGAATATACATTTACTATTATTCTTTAATAAGTATTAAAAGTAATATACTATTTTAATACTTTAATTATAATTTATTTAAGACTTAAAGAAATTTATTTTTAAAAATATATTTTCTTTAAGATTATTTATTAAATAGAAAATTTTTAAGAATTTAATATAGACTTTATTTCGCTTTAATATTCTTTTAATTAAAAATAAAAGTAAAATATAATTACTTATAAAATAATAATTAGAATTAATACCTTTTAAAGTTATTAAATATTTATATTTTAAAATTTTTAAATTAAATATATAAAGTTTAATAAAATAGCAGTTTATTAAACTTATCCTATAGCCTATATTAATATAAATTTAGTTACTACTTTTATTAAGAGTTAAATAAATAATAGCTATAAAATAATATTAGGTTTTAAAAACTAGTTTATTACTATAGACTTAAAAAGCTATAAATTCTATAATTTTTAAAGTTTAGTTAAAGTTTATTTTTTTTTACCTTTCTTTTATAAGAATTGTTTATAGCTAAGTTTTAATTTTTTTTAAATTTTAACTTTCAATTTTTATAAAGCTTAAACTAGATTTAAATTTCTTAATATATTTAGTTTTATACTAGTGCTTTTTATCTTTAATATAAGTATATAAAGTATTATTAGACTTAAATTTAAAATTATATTATTTATATTTTAGCTTATATCTAAATTTGCTTATAAAAATATAATAGCTAATTACTATATTTTTAAAATATATCCCTACTTCTAATCTTTAATTAAAGCTAAAGACTTTTTTATTTTTCTAATTATATTATTATATAAATTTTTTTTTAATATTCTTATAATTTACTATAGCTTAAAACTACTTTTTATTTATATTTACCTTAGTATTTATTTAATATAAATTTAGTACTATAAAATATATAGCTTTTTATGTAGTATAATTAGCTTAGAGATTATTAAAATAAGTTTTCTAAGTTTAAAGCTATTAAAATTAATAGCTTATATTTTTATTTTTTAATTCTTATAATTATATTAATAATTTTATTAATATAGGAAGCTATTTTATTAATTACCTATATAGCTACTGCAATTTTAATTAAGCTAAGTATTTTTAGCTATAATTATAAAAAGTAGCTTATTTATTAATAACTCTTTTCTTACTAGCTATAATTACTATAAAGCAGGGTTTAACGTTAGCTATAGTAGGGCTAGCACTAATAAAAGTAGCTTAAAGCTGCTTTAAACCTAATAATTTAAATATAAATAAGCTAATAGTATATTTAGATAAAGAAAAAATAAAGATTATTATTATAAAAAATTAAGTAATAATCTATTATAATAATAAGGTAGCCTTAAATTAAGATATCTATTAAAAGTAATTATATTCCTTAGCGCTTATTAAAAGTAAAATAATTAAAATAAACCTTATATAAGATATTTATTATATTATACTTCCTTTTTTTTCTTATAATTATCTTTTTAATATTCTTTTTACTATAAATTATATACCTTTTTATATTCTTATTTATATACTATTATAATATAATAAAATAACTCTTTCTTATTATTAAGCTTACTAGTAAAAGCTTTAATATTTAAGTTATTTTTTAAGTAAAGGAATTATTATTTAAAATTTAATTATTATATTAGTTTAAGCCTAAGTATATTAAGTAGATTTATCTATTATATTAGCTTGCTCTATGAATTTAGAAACTAACTATATATATAATATAACCTCTTTTTATTCTAATATATCTTCTAAGGTATAGTATTACTTTTATAATTATATAAGTACTAATAAAACAGTTAGCTTAAATTTCTTTTATAGTTTTATAAAGAATTATATTAATTTTAAAAATAATTATATAAATTTTATATATTTGTCCTTAGATAAAGTATTAAGCTAGAAATTAAGTATTAAGCTTTGAAAGTATAAAGCTATATTTTCTTTAATTAAGTTTTTATTTTTAATTTAAGTTTCATTTTTAATATAGTGTAACTAAGTATAAATATCTTAATATATTAGTTTTTTATAGGTATAGATAATATCTTTATTACTATATACTTTTTTATAGTTAGGTTAAAGTAAACCTATATTAGCTACTTTAAATAGTTTTTTAAAAGCTTAAGTTATAGGCGCTTTAGCTATAAAATTAAATTCCCTTTTATTATTACTTTCTTTATAAGTATTTATATTAGTTATATAATAATATATTTAACTTAATTTATTATTAAAGTATCTTAATAAGCTTATACTATAATATAATTAATTATTCTTTCTAAGGTTTTATTTAATATAGTTAAAACCTCTAGTTATATATTCTAGTTTATAAGCTTTTAAATATTAATCTTTTAGCTAGGGAACGCTACTCCTTAAGTATTTTATTAATTTTAACTAAATATCTCTAAGCTAATATTTAGTTATATATTATTAATTAGCGCTATTAGATTATTTAGTTATTTAAATAAAAGATTATATAAAAATAATCTAATATTATTACTTAATATTTTAGCAATATAGCTTTCTTTTATTTATATTAAATTTTATTTTAAAAAAGAAATTTCTATAAATTAAAAAAATTTTAATTAAGTAATAATATACTTTTATTATAGAGCTTTAAGCTATTTAAGCTATAGGTAGTATATACTTTTATTAGATAATTTAAACGTCTTTAATATTAATCTTTTAAAATAAGTTATTATAAACCTTTAACTAAACTCTTTTAAAATTATAAGCTAAGTATTAAGTTTAAAAATATTAAAATAATTTTCTAATAATTAATCTTAAAAGAAAGTTGTCTATAGGAATAATATAATTATCTTTCTATAATTGAAAACTACTTAAAGTAGTAATAATTTTATAGAGTTATTTATAAGTTAATTCTATAGAAAAGTAATAAGTTTTTAGGTTTGCTTATTTAAAGAAAATACTTTATTTAATACTAAAGTAAATATAGATTTTATTTAATATACTAATAGCTAATTAGCTTTAGGGACTTTATTTAGGGGTAAATAAGCTAAAATTATTAGTTTTATAGTTATATAAAAGTATAGAGTAACTTTTATTTAAAACTATTTATAATTATAGCTTCTTAGATTATTAAATTAAAAAAAAAATTATTACTTTCTAAAATAGTTTTAGTCTTTTAATATTTAAATATAACTTTAATTCTATTATTAAAAGATAATAAATATAATCTTTAAAGTAAATAAAATAAAAGTAATTGTTATTAAAGAAGAGTAAATTATAAGTATAATACTTTTTCTTTATATTTATAAATATAAGCTATATAGTAACCTAGGCCTATTTAAGCTATATATATATAAAGTAATAATAGAGTATATTTGCCTAAGGGTGTTAAAAGTTTTAATTTAAAAAATATAAGCTATATTTAACCTAGTTGTACATAGCTTTTAGCCCTTTCTAATAAAAAGTATTATTATTTATAGTATAATATTAATATTTACTAATTATAACCTATTTTTATATTTTATTTTTATATTAATTTTAAGAAATAGGCAAAAAATATATAATTACTCCTAGTAGTTATAGATAAAGACTATAATATTTATTATTTAATAAGTTTAATAAAATACTTATAAGCGCTCCTAATATAAAAGAGTTAATTTAATATTAATAAGCTTAAAAGAAATAGATCTAAGCCTTAAGAGAAGCTAATATATTAGTAAAAACTAGGTATTACTACTAAATATAGTGGTTATACTATTGCAAAGTAAAAAAGGACTAAAAGTAAAAATAGACTACATTAAAAGTAGTTCTTTATATTATTATTATATTATATTAAGGAAAGTCTATCTCTTAAAATCTACTTTAGGCAAAGATTACTCTTAGTTATATAATAGGAAACTTAATACTTATAATATATATTAGAATTAAAATCTAGCTAGTAAAGACTAGATTAAATTTAAGACTAAGGCTATTTAAAAAAGACTTATTAGCTTTAAAAGTAATAATTTCTATTATATAGTAATACTTAGTAGTTTTATTTAATACTATTATTATATAGAGTAGTTTCTTAATAAAAAAAGATTAGCTAAAAATAAAAAGAAATTTTTTTTTATATTTCTATTATAAATAATAGGACTTTCTATAGTATTACTAGTATTAAAATAGTATTATTTAGAGGATCTTAATATTAAATATATTAATTTTACTTATTATAATAATATTAATTAAAAAAATTTCTCCCCTTTATTTTCTAAAGATAATATACTAATAGCTAAGTTTAACTAATTAATTCTATATTATTTAACTTTATTTATAAATACTTTAAGATTAAAGTACTTAACTTTTAACTAATTTATACTTATAGAATTAAACTATATTAAAAAAAAATTTTACTACTTTAATAAAAGATATTTAACTTAATTATTATTTTTATTTATATAAGTTTTTTAAATTATTAAATCTACTTATTAATATTATATTTACTAGCCCCTATATAAATATTTTTTTATTTAAATAATAGTATATTCTATAGTATTTAATTACTTAGAATTAAAAGATTTTAAAATATATAATAAAGCTATAGCTAATATTTATTAAAAAAATACTAATAGTTTATTATAGAAAAGGAACTTAATTCTTTTATAAAGAATAATACCTAAGATTTAATTAACTTTTTAAAAAAAGTTAATATTTTAAGTAATTATTAAATATATACCTTTAAAAAAAAGCTTACTAATAAGGTTTTTTAGTATAAAGCTTACTAAGTTATAAAAAGCTTCTAATAATATAAAAGTATTAATTTCTATAATACTTTTACTATAGTTATTAAATTAATAAACTATAAAGTACTTTTTATTATTACTATAGCCTATAATTTTAAATTTTAATAAATAGATATTAAAACTACTTTCCTTTATAATAATATTATTAAAAATATCTATATTAAATAGTTTAAAAGCTTTAAAAATAAGATAAAAAAGGTTTATAAGCTTTATAAAACTTTATATAACTTAAAGTAATTACTATAGATTTAATACTAATATTTATTTAATTTCTTTATAGAGTTAAAGTATTATTTACTTATTAAAAACTATAGTATATTCCTATATTTAAAATTAAATATTATTATTACTATATATATAAATAATTTTACTATTATTAATTTAAATATAAAAACTATTTTATAGCTAAAGGCTTAACTAAGTAAAAAGTTTAATATAAAAGACTTAAGCCTTTTTAATTATTATTTAAATATAAGTTTAAGTTATAAGTTATATTATTTATTTAAGTTAAGAAAGCTATTTTTATAATATTTTTAAGTAAATTAATATACTTAACTTTAATATAAAAAAAAGGTATAAGTACTTTAATAAAAATTATTTAGCTTTAACTAGTTATAAATAGTTATATAATTATAATAATATTTATATAGTATTAGCAAAAAGTTTTAGGCTATATCCCGGGTAAAAAGTGTGGGTAGCTAGCTAAAAGCGCAAATAGTATATATCTGCTTTTATGCGCAAACTACAAATCAAAAAAACAAAACTTTTATATAAAACCCCCGTTCAATAGGGGGTATATATACTTAATAAATTACTTACTAAGACTACTCTTAGCGTAGATTTCAAATCTTCAAGAATCTTTAAAATACGTGTAATATTGAGGGAGTTATAAAGGTTTTAAAATAAGGAAAAAAGGTTTGCTTTGCCGAAACTCTATGATTTTTCGCCAAGCCCGCGCATGCAAGCGGTTAAAAACGGAAGCTGCTTTCTGCGCTTTTTGCAAGCACTTGCGCAAACTGCCGCTAGAACTTTTGCTAATAAGATATACTAATTTACTATTAGCTTTTTTATATATTTAATACTAGGTACTTACTTTAATATTATATATATAGTTTCTATTATTAACTACTATTTATTAAATCTAAATAAATTTTATTAAAAGGCTATAAAATATATTTTTTAATATTTATATAATATTATAACTTTTAAACTTATTTTTAAAAAGCTATTAAACCCCCTATCTAGTTTTTTTAATATAAACTATATTAAAAATCTTTTATTTATTATTTAATATTAGGTTTTATATTTAGTTTATAAAGTATTACTATTAACTAGTTTTTTAAATAATAGCCTATAATAGCTTTATCTACTTATAAAGCTAAATATATTAGCTAGGTTAATATAACTAAAAAGGCTATTTAACTAGAATACTTATTTAACTAGCTAATTAAAATTATATTTAATTTTTTTATTTTATTTAATATTAATTTAGAAAATATTACTTTTAATTATATACTCTTAATAGAATAAAAGTTTATTAAAAATATTTTTACCTTTATAATAGTTATTTTTTATAATAATTAAAATACTATTATTTTTATAAAAGACTTTATAAGCTATAGTAAAACTAAGTATATATAGATTAAATATATATTCTTTAAAAAGTATATTAATAATAAATAAATTAAGTTAAAATATTATTTAACTATAGATATAGTTACTAATAGCTTTATAAAGCTATTATTTTAAAATATTTTTAAGACTTTTTATTATAACTTAAATTTAAAATAGTATCTTTAGTACTTTATTATCTAACTTTATTAAGTAGTAATAGGTTAATATTATATACTTCTAAATACTCTCCTAAGAATTTTACTAATAGAACTTATCTTAATATTATAAAGACTATAGTTTTATAATTTAATACTTAATTACTTTAATATTAAAAATTGCCTTAGAGATAGCTTTATTATCATTAGTAAAAAGTTTACCTTACTCTTATATTATAGCTATTATATAAAATATAGTCTCTTTATTTATTACTTAAGTATTTAAATAGTTTACTTTATAAAGTCTAGCTTTTTTATTACTTATAAGAGGTTTACTTTATTTATATTTTATCTTACTTAAAATGTTTTAAATTAGATTAGGATTTAGTTTTATAGCCCTTTTACTACTATACTTATTATAATATAATTTGTTTAAATAGTACTTATATATAGCTCTAATAAGAGCCTTTAGCTTAAATAATTTTAAATATATTTAACTTTAATAGTTATTAAATTTATTTTTATTTTTATTATTATTATTAATTCCTACTTATTTTAAAGAGAGCTAGGCTTATAGGCTATCTATATTACCTTATCTATAATAGAAGCCTATTTCCCTAATATCTAGCTACTTAGATTATATATTTTAGCTTTAGGATTAATTTAATTTTAAATTAAAATAAACTTATTTTAAACTAGATTATTTTACTTTTAAAGACTATAAAGGCTATAAAAAGTTTAGCTTAAGTTAAATATTTTAAAAGCTATTTATATTTTATATAAGCTACAAATATATTTTAATATAAAAAGTATATATATATATTAAATTATAAATTTTATTTTTTAAAAAATAATATTTACTTTTATAAAGTATAAAACTAATTTTATATATATAAAGGGATATAGTAATAATTTAAATTATATTTTTTATTATTTTAAGTATAAATAATATAATAAATTATAATATATATAGTAATTAGATAAGAGTATTAAAGCTAAAACACTAAGCTACTTATAGCTTAGCAGCTTAGTAAAGATTATTTTTATAATTATAACTAGTTATATTATAATTAACTAAGTTACTTACCTACTTTTAAAATTTACTAAGTTTATTAATAATAATATTATCTTTCTTTAATATATAATTAATTTAAAATTTATATTATATTAGTAATTCTATTTATTTAGTTTATTATTAATTTAGTTACTTTATTATTATAAAGTATACTAAATTTTTATAGTTTATAAATACTTTAATATTTTCTACTCTTTCTATATATATTTTTCATTATTAAAATATATTAACTATTATTATTAATTCTTTATTATAGATATTATAGTTTTATTCTATATTTATTATTTTATATAAATAATATTATAATAGCTCTAGGCCTAGCTTAGTATAGGCATTTATTTAAAGTAAGCGCTAAGCCTAATTAGGCTTAGTATATATATTTATTTATACTTTTATCTAATTCTTAAATAGACTTCTACTTATAGTTAAAATTCTATTTATTTTTTAAACTACTATTCTAAGACTTTAATATAATTCTAATTATTATTAGTATAAGAGACTTAATACTTTTACTTATAATAATAATAATAGAAAATGCTATTTAAATATAATAGAAATATATAAAAATATACTTTTTAAATATTATATAACTTAATAAAGCTATTAGTATTTAAATACTTAGATATAATAACTTATAAACTAGAAAAGAAGGAAAATATATAAGAAATTATTAAAAAGACTATAAATATTATATACTTTATAATCTATAGTCTTAGTAATATATTACTTTTAAGTAGCTACCCTTTTTATATTTTATTTAATACTAATAAAACTTCTAAGTAATTCTTTAAAAATAATTCTAATATAGAGACTAAATATAACCTTAATTATATTATTACTAAAAATAAAGTTTTATAAAAGCTAGTTATAGCTATATACTAGTTTAAAATATAAGAAATAAATATTATAAAAAATAAAGAAAATTATAATAAAATTTAAAAAGTTGCTAATTAAGTTAAAAATATATTAATAATGCTATTAAAGTAAAAAATTATAAAGAGAACTTACTTTATTCTTAACCTTAAATAAAGTAATATTATTTACTTAAGTAATATAAGTAAAAATATTATAACTTATATATATAATATAATAAAGTTAATAAAAAGTATTAAAAACAAGTTTACTATATAGTATAATACTATTATTAATATAATTTTTATAATATATATTTTTAAATACAGAAATTAATTATTAAGGTAACTATTAATAAGTTAAATATAAAGTTAGCTTTAATATAAGAAAAAGAGAAAAATTAAAAGCTAAAAGCTTTAATAGTTTAAGTAGATAAAATACTCTATAATAATAAGAAAATTATAATTATAATTAATTTTTTAAAAGAAAAAGTTAATTAATAGCTAAAAATAATATTTTAAACTTTTATTAAAATTTAAGCTACTTATAAGCTATATTATAATAATATAAATAATATATTATATTAAGTTAAAGCTTTAAAAAAGAGGTATAATACCTTTAAGCTAATATAAAAAAAGTTATATTTATATTTAATAAAAATTATAATTTAAAGTTTTATAAAAAAGATAACTTTATATTTTAATAAATAATTATAAATAATATAAAGCTTAGTAATTATAATACCTCTTTAAACTCTCTTATAATATAGTATTATATCCTTCTAAATACTATAAAATTAAATTTATTTATAATTATTATAAAAAACTAATATTTAGTTTTATAAAGTTTTATATACTTACTATTATAGATTATAATAAGAGCAGAATAAGATGTCTTAATTAGGTTTAGCTTAGCCTTACCTAGCTTAGTATAAGGCCTTACTTCTATTATAGCTTATTAAATAGCTTATAATTAATTTATTATTAATTAACTATATTATATATATTGCTTATTAAAGCTTATACTTAGTATATTTCCTTATAAATAATAGTAATACCTTAAGATTAGATATTATTAGTTAATTTAAATATTAGAATTCTATTTTTATAATCTTAATACTTAGCTAAATTCTACTAAAAACTATTTATTCCCTAACCCTTTTACTAGGCTAGTTAACTTAAAAACTATAAAGAAATAATAGCTCTTAGCTAGGTTAAGCTATATAAACTACCCTTTAACTTATCTAATAGTAATAATAATAAAAAATAAGTAACTTTGCTAAAAAGGCTATAGCTAATTAGATATTATTACTATTAATATATAAGCTTATAAAAATAGCTTAATAAATAATATAAGCTTAAAGACTAAGTTAATTAAAAAGCTTAAATAGCTACTCCTCCTCTAAGCTTATTACTTTAAAATATGTTCTCTTAAGCTAAAATATATATAAAAGAGATAGAGAAATAAGTTATAATTATATTATTTAAAGCTATAGTTTCTAACTAATTAAATAAAAACGTTTTATAAAATAATCTAGATAAATACTTAAACTAGCCTCCTCTATATTATATATATAAGCCTTTATAATATATATATTAATAGGCTTTGTTTATACATTTTTATAAGTTAATTTTTTACTACTACTACGCTTTTATAGACTATATCTTTACTTAGATAGTCTATACTATAATTAATATAGTTTTTTTTAATATATTAGCTTATATAGCTTAAAGTTAGTTAGCTTTCTATACTTTATATAACTTAAAACTTATTAATAGCTTTTAAGTAATTTCTAGACAATTTAAGCTATAGTTTTTTAATTATATAGTTATTCTATAATTCTATATAATCTTCTAATTCTATTTAAAATAATAATTTTTTACTTTTAACTTTTTATACTTATTTTCAACTAATTAGCTTCTATTTACTACTAGTTTTTTTATGCGTTTAGACGCTTTTCTAATATAAATTTTAGCCTAATTAGCTTAACCTTGCTATTACTATAGCTTCTAATGAAATAAGCTTTTTCTAGTATAAAAGAACTAAAATATAATTAAAATATAATTAAATTAAATAGAGATGATTTTCTATAAAAGCTAGGATATAAATAGATAAAGATAAAGCTATATTAATAATAAGGATATTATTTTTTATTATTTTTAATAGTATACTATTATAGATTATAATAAGAGTAGGATAAAGATATTCTAATTAAGTTTAGCTTAGCCTTACCTAGCTTAGTATAAGGCCCTACTTCTACTATAGCTTATTAGATAGCTTATAATTAATTTATTATTAACTAACTATATTATATATATTATATATTAAGGCTTGTACCTAGTGTATTCTCTTATAAAAATCCTTTAATTTTAGTTACTTTATTTAAGAATATATATATTAATTATATTATATTATATATTTTATTAAATATAATATATTTAATATATTTATTAATTATAACTATTATAATATTATATATCTCCTTAGTTCTTAAGTCTTATAATAATAATAACTTTATAATAAAATCTATTATAATATATTATTATAGAAAGTTTAATAAGTATATTTTCTATAAATAACTATACTTTTTATAGTTTTTAGCTTTATTTCTTTTATATAAAAAGTATTTCTTAATATATTTATTAATAGCTATTTTTATATTTAATAAATATTAATTTTATTTAGTAAATTTATATATTTTAATTATTTTTAAATATTTATACTTTAAATTATTATAATATTTTTATATTAATTTTTATAGAAGTTTCTTTAATATATAATATTATTATTAATATTTTAATAATTTTTTTTATTTTTATTTTTTTTATTTTTAAGCTATTTTATTATTTTAATATTTAAATATATTTTTTATACTTAGCTAATAAAATTATTTCTTATTAATATATTAACTTATATTAAATATAGTATTTTATTATTACTTTATTTAATATAAATCTAGTTATTTATTAAATTTATTAATAATAATTTTTTTTAATATATAATTAATTTAGAATTTATTTTATATTAATAGTTTTATTTATCTAGTTTATTATTAATTTAGTTATTTTATTATTATAAAGTATATTAAGTTTTTATAGTTTATAAATATTTTAATATTTTCTATATATTTTCTATTATTAAAATATATTAACTATTATGTTACGCCCCGCAGGCTACACAGCGCACTGACTGCGCTAGAGGAAACAAAGGACACTCGTTACTGGTTGGCTTAGCGAGACCAACCAGGCCCGCTCGTTGTAACGCAGTGTTCGCAGAGTACGCACGCTAAGGCCTGCGTTACAGTGCGAACAGTGCGATCACTATTTGATATATAATGTCACTCGTTCAGCGATAGATAGTTTGCTCCTTAGTTGTTAATACATTCATTACTGAATACCCTAACGGAGCTCCACGTATAAATCGCATTACTGTCGCAGTGTTCAGGCTCGCCGTTCAGAGCTCACCTTCTCTTGCGTCTGTGGCTCGTCACTACCTGCCAAGCCAACCTAGCTTGTACACGACCCAAGCTAGTCGTTGCACGGCCCTTGCATAGGCAAACGACCGTTATATATTATTATTAATTCTTTATTATAAATATTATAATTCTATTTTATATTTATTATTTTATATAAATAATATACTATTAAGTCCTATTATTATCTATTTTTTATTATAAATCTACTTTTATTACTATATTTAATATATTAGTTTTAATTTAAATTACTTTTTTTAATTAAAAAATTCTTAGTATTAAAGTTTTTATATATTTTCTTTTTAATTAATTAAATATTTATTATTATTTTTTAATTTAATTATAAGGTATTTTATATTTTTTTTATTAATTTTATTATAAATAATATAATTTATAAAAACTTTTATATAAATTTCTAATTAAAGTTAATTATTTTAAAAAATAATTATAATTTTCTAATTATTATTAGCTCTAGCTAATCTAGTATTACTTATATTTTTCTTTTAAATCTATTATTAACTTTTTAAAATTTATAATATATTTTAAAAAAAATATTTCTTTTTATAAAACTTATACTTTTTTAGTTTAAGCTTAAGGTTTATTTTTATTAAATATATAATAATATACTAGTTTAATAAGTTTCTTAAAATATTATTAATTAATTTTTAGTATAATACTAGTATATTAATTAACTTAAAAGGTATAATTATATATTTATATAATTTATATTTTATTTTAAAAGCTATTATTCGATTTATAGCTTTTAACTATTTATATTAAATTATATATTCTATATATATTAAGTTTTAAAAATTATTTTACTTTTTATAGCTAATTTTTAAATTTATTTATATTTAATAATAAATATTAATTTTTTTATTATAATATTATGAAGTTTTTTATAGTTTATATATAATTATAATTTATTATTTTTTATTTTAAAAAAAATTAAATATTTAATTAAAAAGGATAATAGCTTTATAAATCTTTTTATAAAATTATTTTTTAAATATTTATTAAAAGCTTTAAATTCTATTTCTAATAGCTAATATAATTTAAATATTAATTATTTATTATTAATTAATTTAATTTAATAGTTTTAAAATTAATATAATAATAAAAATTTTTTTAATTTTTTTTTAAATAAATATATTTATTTTCTATATTTTAATAATATAAAAGCTTTATTAATATTTTTTTTTAGTTTTATAATTAATTAACTTTTTTTCTATATCTATTAAAATTAATATATTATTTAGCTATTTATTTTTTAAGATTTAATATATATAAGTATTTATAATATTCTATTAAATTCTTTTTTTAAAGTTATAATTATAAACTATTTAAGTTTTTAAGCTTTAATAATAAGCTTGTTTTTAAACTTTAATTCTTTAAATAGCTAGTTAATAACTAGGTTTTACTTTTTTAACTAAGATATCTTTAATATAATATTATAAATAATTATTTTAAATATATTAAATATTATACTTTTATTATATTATTTAATAGCTATCATTATTTATATACCTTAGTTTCTTTTATAATTAAATTAATTTTTATTATATTTCTTATAACTATTATAATTATATATAATTTTTTTATTATTTATATTTTAATTTATACTTTTTATATTCTTTATTTTAAAATATAGTTTTTTTTATTTCTATATTTATAAATATAAATAGTTATTAATATATTATTAAGCTATATATTTTTTAATATTTTATACTTTATTAAAATTATTAATAATTCCTTTAAATAATATTCTTTTTTAAATTTCTATTATTATATTAGAAATTAGTCTTCTTTTTATAGGATATATAATAAATATATTTTACTTTTTAGTTCCTTTATTAAAAACTAGTAATATAACTTATATTATTTATTTTTATATTTTAGAAAAAACTTATTTTTATATTTATTAAATAACTAAAATATATATTAATTAATTATATAATTAGTCTATATAGTTCTTTTATAAGATTTTTAATAAATAATCTATTATATTACTATCTTAAAAATTCTATCTTCAAATATATATATAATATTATTTATTTAATATTTAAACTAAAAAATAATATAAAGGTATAGTATTTACTTAAGAAGTTATTTATTACTATTTTTTAATTCTATATTTTTATACTATTTTAATTTATTAAAAAAATTCTATAGTTTATTTTTAAAGTACTTTTACTTATAATTATATTATTTTTATATTTATTATTTTTATTTTAATTATTCTATTATATTATTAAAGTTTATATTAAATAGTTTGAATATTTCTTTTATATTTTATAAAGTATTATTTAATATATTAATTTATTCTTATTCTTTATATTTAATTAGTATTTATCTTTAAATATTATTATCTACTATTATAAAAAATAATATATTTAAGTTTATATTACTTATTAAGCCTTTAGCTTCCCTATTATTAATTAATAATAAATATAATAATAAAACTTTTTATAAAATATTTAATTATTTTTATACTTAGTTTTTTAACTAGTAATTATATATAATATATTTTATTTTATTATATTTATAATATTTCCTTTAATTAAGTTTTCTATAATTATTTTTATTATTATATTATAATATTAATATATTAACTTTATAGGTATTAGCTACTAGCTATCTATAGGCGCTAAGAGGGCTTATAGGAGCTAGGGTAAAAGGGCTTAGTAGGCTAAGCCTATTAGAAGGTTTTTTATTTACTTTAATAAGTAAAGTAAAACTTTTTATAGAAAGTATTAGCTTTTATAAATAGTTCTTTAGTCAATAATTAATTTTTATATATTATTATAAGCCTATTTACACTCTATATCTTCTATTATAATTATTAGTAAGGAGCTAGTATATTAGTTTTATAGTTTTAATTACTCTTACCTATTATTAAAAGCTTAGAATAATTTAGTATAATTATATATTAAAAGGTCTTAAAAACTTAATTAAATTTTAATAATTTTAAAAATTTAGGCTAGTAAGACTACTTATAGACTAATAATAATATTAATAAGTCTTTAAATATAGTCTAAGGTTATAACTTTTTAACTTAAGCTAAAGAGTATAATTACTTATTAAAAAAATAATAAAAATATACTAAACTAAAAATATAAATAAAAATTAGCTTTCTTTAGCTTATTACTACTAGTAAGGTATATTACGACCTTGCGCAATAGGCGTGACTAGATAACCGCTATAAGATAGAGACTATAGCTATACTAAGTTATAAGAAAAAATAACTAAAAGGAGGAAAAAATAGCTAAAGTACTTAAGTACACTTAAGCGCTAAGAATATTAAATAACCTCTAGATTAAATAAACTTAAAATAATTAAAAGTTAAATATTATTAAGTAAATTAAATAAAGTTATATATTTAAAACTTTTTATTGCTTTTTTTAAATAGATTTCCTTATATTTAATATAAGTTTTATTCTTTACTATAAAATTTAAAATAATTATAATTTAATTTTATCTTATTATTTTACTTTTATCTACCTTTTAATTACTATTTATATTCTAGAAAAACTAACTTACTAACTTATAATTAAATTAATTAATATTATTTATTAACTTAAATACTAAAGTTGTAATATATTAAATACTTTTAAAATAAGTATAATTAGATTTATTATAAATAAGTAACGCTCTTAGCAAAAGTATATAATATATTAATTAATTACTATTAAAAAGGATAAAATTAAACCTTTAAAGCTTAACTATTTTTATAAAAATTTTTTTTTTTAATAACTAATTATTTTAATTAGATTTTTATTTTAAATTAGTATTTAATATTAAAAATAAAAATAAAAATAAAATAGATATATAAAAGGTAAAATACTATTATAGATTAATTTAGACTTTAGAAAATATAGAAATAAAATTATTAGTATAGAAACCTATAAATAGATTAAAAACTATTCTAAATTTAAAAAATAAATTTAATAAATATTTAAACCTATTAATAAGGGATAATGTATTAAATTAGTAATATAATAACTATAATAAATTAAAAAAACAGCTAATTATATAATTATCTTCTAGTATTATATAGTAATAATAGAATAGAATAATAAAGCTTAAATATTTATATTTAAATAAAAACTAAAAGATAATATTTAAAATAAGCTTATATACTATAATAAAAAAATTAAAAAAATTAATAATCTTATAAAAATAATAATTAAAATTAATAACAAATTATATTAATAATATATAAAGTAAAATAAATAATAAAAATAGTATATAGGATAAATTATTATAGAATATAATAATAATATAATAAGATACTAAAAACATTATAATTATAAAGTAAAATAGCTAAAAAGTATTAATTTATAAAATAACCTTATAAAGCTAAATATATTAATACTATAATATAATAATAAAAGTAATTATAGAAAGTTTAATTAAAAAACGTATTATAAATATATTATATTATATATAAATATTAATTAAAAAACTAAGTATAAAAATAGTTAAATATTTTATAAAAACTTCTATTATTATATTTATTATTAATTAATAATAAAAAAGCTAAAGGCTTAATAAATAATATAAACTTAAATATATTATTTTTTATAATAATAAATAATAATACTTAAAAATAAAAAATAGGAATAAATTAATATAATAAATAATATTTTATAAAATATAAAAGAAATATATAAACTATTTAATATAGACTTTAATATAATAATAAAATAACTTAAATAAAAATAATAAATATATAAATAATATAATTATAAATAAAAATATTTTAAAAATAAGCTATAAAATCTTTTTAATAAATAAAAATAATATAGAAATATAGAATTAAAAATTAATAATAAATAATTCTTTAAAAAAGTATTATATTTTTATATTAATTTTTAACTTAAATATTAAATAAATAATATTATATATATACTAGAAGATAAAGTTTTTAAAATAATAATATAATAAATTATTTATTAAAAACTTTATAAAAGAACTATATAAACTAATTATATAATTAACTAATATATATCTTATTTAATTAATAAATATAAAAATAAATTCTTTTTAAAATATAGAAATAAATAATATAAATTATATTATTAATTTTTAATAAAAAAACTAAAAAATAGAATATATTTATTATATATCCTATAAAAGAAAAATAGCTTTTAATATAATAATAAAACCTTATATAATAATACTATAAGAATATACTATATAAAATATATTAAAATAAAAAATTATAATAAAAAATATTACTTAAAGTAATAATTAATAATCTTAGTAAAATATAAGATATTAAAGGATATAACCTATATATTATAATAAATATATAGCTTAATAATATACTAATAACTATACTTATAAATATAAAAGCAGGAAAAAACTATATTTTAAAATAAAAGATATAAGAAATATAAATTAAAATACAAGTAATAAATAAACTATATATAATTATAATAGTTATAGAAAATATAATTAAAATTAATTTAATTATAAAAAAACTATATAAATAATAATAGCTATTTAATAGTATAATAAAAATATAATATTTAATATACTTAAAATAGCTACTTATAATATAATATTAAAAATACTTTAGTTAAAAAAATAGAACTTAGTTATTAACTAGCTATTTAAAAAACTAAAGTTTAAGAATAAGCTTATTATTAAAGCTTAGAAACCTAAATAGTTTATAATTATAACCCTAAATAAAAGAATTTAATAAAATATTATAAATATTTATATATTTTAAATTTTAAAAAATAAATAGCTAAATAATATATTAACTTTAATAAATATAAAAAAAGTTAATTAATTATAAAATTAAAAAAAGAATATTAATAAAGCTTTTATATTACTAAAATATAGAAAATAAATATACTTTTTTAAAAAAAATAAAAAAAAAAAGTATTATTATTATATTAACTTTAAAGTTATTAAATTAAATTAATGAATAATAAGTAATTAATATTTAAACTTATATATTAATTATTAAAAATAGAATTTAAAACTTTAAATAAATATTTAAATAAAAATTTTATAAAAAGATTTATAAAACTATTATCCTTTTTAACTAAATATTTAATTTTTTTATTTTAAAAAAAATAGCAAACTATAATTATATATAAATTATAAAAAATTTAATAAAATTATAATAAAAAATTAATATTTATTATTAAATATAAATAAACTTAAAAATTAACTATAAAAAGTAGAATAGTTTTTAAAATTTAATATATATAAAGTATATAACTTAATATAAATAGTTAAAAATTATAAATAGAAAATAGCTTTTAAAATAAAATATAAATTATATAAATATATAATTATATTTTTTAAATTAATTAACATATTAGTATTATATTAAGAACTAATTAATAATATTTTAAAAAACCTATTAAACTAATATATTAATATTTTTAAAAATAATATAATAATATATAAAAAATATTAAAAAAATATTTATATATTTAATAGAAATAAACATTAAGTTTAAACTAGAAAAGTATAAGTTCTATAAGAAAAAAGATTTTTCTTAAAATATATTATAAGTATTAAAAGCTTAGTAATAGATTTAAAGAAAATATAAATAATATTAAATTAGCTAGAATTAATAATAATTAAAGGATTATAATTATTCTTTAAAGTAATTAATTTTAATAAAAAACTTATATAAAAATTTTTATAAATTATATTATTTTTAATAAAGCTAATAAAAAAAGAAATAAAATATAATTAAATTAAAAATAATAATAAGTATTTAATTAACTAAAAAAAGAATATATAAAAATTCTAATATTAAGAACTTTTTAATTAGGAAAAGCAATTTAAATTAAAATTAATACTTTAAATATAGTAATAAAAGTATATTTATAATAGAAAATAAATAATAAATAATATTTTATAATATACTATTTATATAAAATAATAAATATAGAATAAAACTATAATATTTATAATAAAAAGTTAATAATAATAGTTAATATATTTTAATAATAAAAAGTATATATAAAAGAAGTAAAAGATATTAAAGTATTTATAAATTATAAAAACTTAATATATTTTATAATAATAAAATAATTAAACTAATAATAAATAAAATAAATAAAGCTATTAATATAATATAAATTCTAAATTAATTATATGCTAGGAAAAAAAATATTATTATTAATAAATTTAATAGATAATTAGATTTATATTAATAAAAATATAAATATTTAATAATAATATTTAAATAAAATAATAATAAAATATTAAATTTAATATAACTTAATATATTAATAAAAGATAACTTTATTAACTAAGTATAAAAATATATATTAGAATAATAAAATAGCTTAAAAATAAATTAATTTAAAATAAAAAAAGTTATTAAAATATTAATAATAATATTATATACTAAAAAAACTCCTATAAAAGCTAATATAAAAATATTATAATAATCTAAAATATAGATATTTAAAAACAATTAAAATATATAAACTTATTAAATAAAATTAGTCTTTATTAAATATAAAAATAATAATTAATAAATATATTAAAGAATACTTTTTATATAAAAGAAATAAAGCTAAAAATTATAAAAAATATAGTTATTTATAAAAAATATATCTATTAGAGTTTTTATAGTAATATATTATAATAGATTTTATAATAAAGCTATTACTATTATAAAACCTAGGAACTAAAGAAATATATAATATTATAATAATTATAATTAATAGATATATAAAATATATTATAATAATATTATTTAATAATATATATATTATAATATAATTAATATATATATTCTTAAATAGAATAATTAAAATTAAAGGATTTTTAAAAAAATAATTTTAAATAAAAATAAACTATTTATATTTTTATTTTAGAAAATAATTATAATAAAAATTAAAATAAAATTAAAACTCTTTATAATATAATATTTAGAAATAAATAGTTAAATAAAAAAAATAAATTAAATATTAAAAAAAAATTTATAATATTATATTAATTAGAATTAAAATAATTAAATAAAACTTTTATTTATAATAAAACTAATACTTAATAATTTAATATTAAATATTATAAAAATAATATTATTTTATATAATCTATAAAAGAAATCTAAATATAAATAATATATTAAAAGAATTATTAAAATTATAGAAAGCTATTAAATATATATTAAAATTTAAATAAATATATAAAAATATTATAAATTTTTTAAAAAAAATATAAATTAAAATAAAAAAATAAGAAAATAAATATAAAGTAAATAAACTTTAGCTAAAAAAAGAAAATAAAGTATAGCTTTATATAAAAAATTTTAAAATAAAATAACTAAATAAAAAACTAAATTATTTATAAATTAGCTTATTTAAAATTTAGAAATAGAAAAGATTTATTAACTATAAATTAAAATTATTAAATAATATTAAAATATATTTAATATTTTATATATTATTTTTAAAAAAGTAAAAAATATTAAACTAATTCTAATATTATTTAAATATAAACTTAAAGAAGATAATACTTTTAAAGTTAAAAAAATATTAAAAAAATAATATAATTAATATTTTATTAAATAGAAAAATTATTTAAAAAAAAATATATATAAAAACTAAAAGAATATTTATTATTTAATTATGCGGGAAGCTTTAATGCTTCTGCTAGCAGTTATAATAAAAATAAATAAAGCTTTTACTTATTTATTAAATTAATTAAAAAAAAATTAAAATTATTAAAAAAAAAGATTATTAATTATTAAATTTAATTTAAAAGTTAAAATTAATAAATATATATTATTAAATTACTATTTCTTTTTTTATAATATTAATTTTTTTCTATTTTTAAAATATTTTTTATATTAAAATTACTTAGTTAATTTAGCTTTTTTAAATAAAATTATTTTATTTTTTAAATATATAATAACTTAGAATAAGTAGTTAATTTTTATTTATTTAAATTATTAAAAATATTATATTATTTATTTATCTTTTTTTTAAAAAAGCTAAATTATATTTTTAATTATATTTATTATATTTAATATAGTAAATTAACTAATTAATTTTTATATACTTAGAACTTTAAAAAATATAGTTTTTATAATAATATATAATAATATAATAATTATAATACTTTTTTTTCTTAGAAATATAATAATAATATTAAATACTATTATTAGAAAATTATATAATATAATTAAAAGAATTATATAATAAAGGAAATTAATAATTAAAAATAATTATATTAAAAAAGAAGATAATATTATAACTTTATATAATAAGTATAATTAAGTAATTACTATAAAATAAAAACTATAGCTATATTAAGTTATAAAAAAAATAACTAAAAAGAAAAAAAATAGTTAAAGTATTTAAATATACTTAAATATTAAAAGTATTAAATAACCTTTAAATTAAATATATTTAAAATAATAAAAGTTAAATATTATTAAATAAGTTAAATAAAGTTATATATATAAAACTCTTTATTCTTTTTTTTAAATAAATTTTTTTATATTTAATATAAGTTTTATTTTTTATTAGAAAATTTAAAATAATTATAACTTAATTTTATTTTACTACTTTACTTTTATTTACCTTTTAACTACTATTTATATTCTAGGAGAACTAACCTGCCAACTTATAGTTAAATTAGCTAATACTATTTACTAGTTTAAATACTAGGGTTATAACACCTCTATATAGCCCTTTATATAATTTATTAAAAATAGAGTTATTAAAGCTATAGTAGTACTTAGATAATACTTTTACTTATAAACTAATTTAGTATTTAACTTCTCTTACTAGCGCTTTAATATTATTTATTTTAAAGAAAAATAAGGGGCTATAACTTTATATAGATTACTATAGCTTAAATAATATAACTATTAAAAACTACTACTTATTATTATTAATTATAAAAACTTTAAATTACTTAAATAAGTTTTAATAGTTTATAAAGTTAAACTTTAAAAATATTTATTATTATATTTATATTAAGCCTAGTAATAAATAGAAGATAGTATTCTATATATAATATAATTACTTTAAGTATAAAGTTATACTTTTTAGCTTAGTAAATACTTTAGTAACATTTTAAGCCTATATTAATAAAGCTTTAATTAACTTAATAGATATTATATATATTATCTATTTAAATAATATCTTAATCTTTTTATAAAAGTTAATAGATTATTAATAGTATATATAAAAAGTTTTAAAATATTTATAAAACTTTTAATTATATATTAACTTAAAAAAATATTAATTTAATATAATTTAAATTAAGTTTTTAAAGTTTATTATTAATATTAAAAGTATTTAAATAAATAAGTTTTAAATAAAAATTATCTAAGAATAATTATTATTAAAGAATTATTAAAATATTTAAATATTCTTAAACTTTATTAACTTTTATTACTATTTTATTTATTAATATTTAAAGATTATTACGCCTTTTACTAGCTTATTAAAATGTAATAAAAATAGTAAAAAAGCAGGACTATTTAATTAAATTAATAAAATTAAGCTAGCTTTTTATTACCTTAAGGAAATTTTTATTTTTATTTTATTATTTTAATATTATAACTTAGAATAAGAGTATAAAATAGAGATTAATATATTATAGTTTATTATAGTAAGTATTCTTAGCTAATAAAATAAAGATAGCTATTAGTATCTAATAGTATTTTAATTATAAAAGATAATCTTAATAAAATAAAACTATTAAATATATTATTAAGAACTCTTTATTATTATAGTAATATTTAAGTAATAACGCTATTATCTATAAGGTAGCTAATATATTATTTAAATATATTATAATTATAATAACTTTAAGGGATTCTTAAAGTAAAAGGAGCTAAATAGATAGTAAATATACTAAGCTTTAAAGCTAGCTATTTATAATTTTAAGATTTTTTATTATTTAAAAAAAACTAATCTTACTAATACTTTATTAAAGTATTTTAATTTTAAAAGGGCTTTATTATTAAATATATCTTTATTACCTACCTTATAAAATAAGTTAGCTTTATAGGAAGAAGGCTTTAAATTAAAAAAAGAGAAGTTATTAGTAAAGTATTTACTTTAGCTTTTCTAATTATAGGAATATAAATAATTATTTTAAAAAAGAAGTTAATAATTTAATTAATCCTACTTATAAAGATATATAGTAACTAATAAAATTTTTAATTAATAAATTCTAAACTAAGGATACTTAAGTAAATAAATTTAAAGCTAATTAGGATATATTATTATAGCGCTATTAAATTAGTACTATATAGGCTTTAAACTCTAAAAGCCTATTAAAATATAATAGGCGCCTCTATATTTCTAGGGATAATATTATATAAAAAGAGTTTATTAATAAATATTATAATAATCTTTTAGTAAAATATTTTAAAGCTAATAAAATAAAGAAGTTATTAACTAGAAAATATTATTAAAAAAGCTTAATAGCCTAAATTAATAAATATATTAAGTTCTATAATATTTACTAATATATTAAAATATTATATTATTATTTTTATAGTATATTCTAACTTTTCCTAAAACTTTATAATCTATAGAAAAAAATTACTATAGACTTTATTACTAGCTTATTTCCTAGTAATTATAGAGGTAGTATTTATAATATTATTTTAATAATAGTAGATTACTATTATAAAATAGCTAAGTATATGTTAATAATAAAGAAAATTAATAGTATATTACTAGTAAAAGTTCTTTTTAAAAAAGCTATTTTATAATATAATATACCTAATAAAATAATAAGTAATTATAGCTTTTTATTTATAAATATATTCTAATTATCTCTATATTATATAATAAAAATTTATAAGTAGCTTAATACTATATTTTATTTATAAATAAATAAATAAATAAAATATTAAAACTAAGTATTAAAGTATTACTTAAAAAATTTTATTAATAAAAAATATAATAATTAAATAAAACTATTCCCTATAGCTAAATATATATATATAAATAGCTATTATAGTAGTATAAGTATAATATTTTTTAAATTTATATATAACTATTATCCTAAAATATACTAGGAAATTAAATATAATTTTTTTAAAAAAAAGATATTTATTATAAATAAATATATTAAATACTTATAATTATTGTAAAACTAAATAGCTAAGCGCTAACATACTATTAATAAAAGCTAAACTAAATATTATAATTAGAAATATATTTTAAAAAAGTATTATATAAAGGACTTAATTATATTAAATACTAAGAATCTTAAATAAAAGTATTTAAATAAAAAGCTTTATTTAAAGTTTATTAGGCTATTTAAAATTAAAAATAAAATTAGGGTATAAATATATTATTTAACTTTACTTTTAATATATTAAATCTATTCTATATTCTATATATTAGTATTTAAACTTTATACTTATTAAAATAGTATAGAAATAGTATTTATATAAGAACTAGAGCTAATTAATAATAAAAAGATATAAAAAATTAAGGAAGTAATAGATAAAGTTAAAAATAAAGATAAAATCTAATATAAGGTAAAATAGATAGGCTAGGGCCTTAACTATAACTAGTAGCTATTAAATAAAGAATTAAATACTATAATAGATTTTTAAAAAGAGTTTAAAGAGTAAATAATATATAAATAAAAGTAACTATAATAATATTTTATAAGCTAGCTAGGGTATATAATATATACTTAGCTAAGCTTTTATATTTAATTATTATTCTTTATATATTCTACCTTTTAAACTATTTATAAAATACTATTTTTATTTATAGCTATTTTATTAATATTATTAGCTAGGGAAAAAGTAAAAGTAATAGATTAGAAAGCACCTTTTAACCTATAAATTAAAAAGCACTTATAATAGCTTATAGTTAAAGAAAGAAAAAGGAGGAAAAATAAATAAAAAGTACTTATATCTAAGAGGTAATATTACTTTTAAGTTAAACTAGTATATTAATAGTAAGAGTAGTAAAGGGTAATTAGATTATTAATAACTAAATATAGTTAATATTTTTAAGCTTAGGTATTACTTTTTTAAACTAGTTTAATAAAGATATATTAAGCTAGCGCTTAAATATTATTATTAAACTAAAGTCTAATATAGATTAGAAGGTACCTTAATATATAGGTTAAAAATTCTAATTTTAAATACTATCTATAATTATATATTAAAACTAGCTTAATAAAAGAAATTAATAAAAAAAAAATTCTAATTACTAATAGTATATTAGTATAAATACTTTATTAATAAAATAATCTTATTATTATTTTAATTTTTAATATTCGCCTTATAAGCGCTACTATTAATAAGTTTATAAGAAAGGCTATACTTGCTAGTTTATTACTATTTTTTTATTACTACTTTCTTCCTTATTACTACTACTATTATCAAAGCTAAAGCTTAATATTATCTTATTTATTAGCGCTAGTAAAGAGCTAGTAGATATAATTTACTTTACTTTCTTTTTATATTATAATACCTTTTATATTTTCTATTTTTTTATTATTATTAGTCTTAGATTTATAATCTAACTCCCTTTAAATAAATAAGCGCTAGTATAATAATAATAGTAAAGGGAACTTATATTTTAATATTATATAAAATAGTATTATATAGAATTATATTTTATAATTATAGAATTATATTTTATATATATAAAGTTATATTTATATACTATTAGCTTTAACCTCTCTTTTATTAATTCTAATTTTTTTTAATTTTTTATTCTTTTTATACTCTTAGTTCACCTATATATAGAATATTATTTTTATTACTAGGGTAAGACTATAGGCCTTCTACTAAGCTTAGTATTTCTTAAAAAGTTTATTAATATAATACTAAGTTATATTATTAAAATAGCTACTAATATAGAACTAGTAAGTAATTAAATTTTATATTTATTTTTAAAATTCCTTTATAAACTATATCTATTAGCGCTAGCAATATATTAGTATTTAATACTTATTATTAAATAATAATCTCTACTATAATAACTATACTTATATAAATTATAAATAATATAGCTATAGTTATAATAAAATCTATTACTATTAATTAAGTAAATAATATAAAAGAGGTTATAATATCTTATTTCTATTAGATTTACGCTAGCGCTAAGCTAGCGCGACTTATAGTAATAGGGGTAGATAAGGTAAATAATAATAGTATTTATTATAATATAGTAATTTTATATAAAATTACTAAAAATAGAAGAATGCTAGCAAAGCACTAGTAATAATAATAGTATATAAATTAAAGGATTTTAGAAATATTAAGTCTATACTAGTAATTAGTTAGTAATTATACCTATAGTAAAAAAAACTATAAAAGATAGCTATTAAGACTATTAAAAAAAGAAAATAAATATAATAATAATTCTTTATTATAATAACAATAGTACTAGCTACTTAATAATAAAGTATTATTCTATAATTCTACTAGCTTAGCCTCCTACTATTTACATAATAATAGAAGAATTAGGTATATAATACTATTATTACTATATATTAATACTTATACTATAATAGTATATAATAATAGAAAACTCTTTTTTTTCTTTTTACTTTTAAAAGTTTAACAAGTTTTTAATAAGCTTTTATAAGATAATCTATAACCTATTTCTGCTCCACCTTTATATATTAAAAACTAGTATATAAAGGGGGAAGTAATTATTAGCTATTAGCTATCTATAGGGGCTAAGAAGGCTTATAAAAGCTAAGGTAAAAAAGGCTTAGTAGGCTAAGCCTATTAGAAAGTTTTTTATTTGCCTTAGTAAGTAGGGTAAAACTTCTTATAAAAAGTATTAGCCTTTATAAATAGTTTTTTAGTAATTAATTCTTATATATTACTATAAGCCTATTTATACTCTATATCTTTTATTATAATTACTAGCGAGGAGCTAGTATATTAGTCTTATAATAAGGTTATTTTATAAATTAGTATTTCTTAGCTATTTTACTTTATAATTATAATATTTTAGTATTTTATTATATTATTATTATACTTTATAATAACTTATCCTACATATTATTTTTATTATTTATTATTAAATTTAATTACTATTTTTATAAAATTATTAATATTTTTAATTTCTTTACTATAATATATAAATTTATTTTAAATATTATTTTTTAGTTTTTATTTAAATATAAATATTTAAACTTTATTATTCTTTTCTATTATTATTATATAATACTAGAATTATTAATTTAATATATTATTTTTTATTAATAAATCTAAAGATTTATTAAATTTATTTTTTAAATTTAAAATAATTTTTAATTTATTTATAGGTTTTTATACTAATAACTTTATTTATATACTTTCTAAAGTTTAAATTAATTTATAATAATACTTTACCTTTTATATATATTATTATAAAAGTTTTTTTAGTTTTATCTTTAATATTAAATATTAATTTAAAATAGAGATCTAATTTAAATAACTAATTATTAAACTTATTTTTTTTTTATAAAAAAGGTTAAATTTTAAAAATTTAGTTTTATTCTTTTTAGTAGTAGCTAGTTAATATATTACTTATTTTTATTAAAGATATTACTTACTTATTATAAATTTAATTATATTTATTTTAAAAATATCTAATATATTATAACTTTAATATTTAAATTAATAAATAATATTAGTTAATTTAATTATAAATATATAAGTTAGTTCTTTTAAAATATAAATAATAATTAGAAGATAAGTAAAAATAAAATAATAAAATAAAATTAAGTTATAATTATTTTAAATTTTATAATAAAGAATAAAACTTATATTAAATATAAAAATATTTATTTAAGGAGGGAAATAAGGGGTTTTATATATATAACTTTTATTTAATCTATTTAATAATATTTAACTTTTAATTAATTTAAGCTTATTTAATTTAAAAGTTACTTAATATTTTTAATACTTAAATATATTTAAGAACTTTAGCTATTTTTACTTTTTTTAATTATTTTTTCTTTATAACTTAGTATAGCTATAATCTCTATTCTATAATAGTTATTCTATTATATTTATTATATAAGATTATAATAATATATTTATTTAAAAAGTATTAAAAATTTTAATTTAAAAAAATATAAACTATATTTAACTTATTTATATATAACTTTTAGTTTTTTTTAATAAAAAGTATTATTATTTATAATATAATATTAATATTTATTAATTTATAATTTATTTTTATATTTTACTTTTATATTAATTTTAAAAAGTAAATAAAAAATATATAATTACTTTTAACAATTATAGCTAAAAACTATAATATTTATTATATAATAAGTTTAATAAAATAATAATAAGTATTCTTAATATAAAAAAGTTAATTTAATCAATTTAGAAGAAATAAATCTAAACTTTAAAAGAGACTAATATATTAATAAAGATTAAATATTATTATTAATTATAATAGTTAAATACTATTATAAATAAATAAAAATTTAAAAGTAATTTATATTATTATTATATTCCTTATCTTAAAAAAAGTTCCTTAAAACCTATTTTAAACTATTTTTACCCTTATTATATAATACTTTTAATAAGAAAATAATTATTAAAATCTTTAGTATATACTTTAAGTAAATATATTATAATATTAAAAGGATTTATTTTATATTTAAAGTCTTTTTAATAATAATAAAGAATTTACTTTTATTCTTTATTAAATATTATATATTTAATATTATTAATATTATAATATTTTTTTAAAATTAACTAGTTTAATCTTTTTACTTTTATATATAATAATATTAATATTATTTATTAAAAAGTAATACTTTTTAATTAAAAATAATATAATTATATTAATAATATATTATAATAATTATTTTAAAATTACTTTTTTTAAAAAGCTTTGTAAACTAATATAAATTTATTATCTTTTTTATATTATTTTAATATAATAAAAAAAATTTATATAATAATAATTAAATTATAATATATTTATTAATAATTTATTTTTCAACTTTTAATATTAATATAAATATTAATATAAATATAAATATACTTTTATTAATTAATTTTAATTACTTTAACCTTATTTTACTTATAGATTCTTATATATATAATTTCTATTATATTTTGAAAATCTATATATTTATAATTAATATACTATTAAAGTATTATATTTATTTTAAATTAATTTAATAATACTTTATATAATAGGTAGTATAGTAATTTACTAGATTTTTAAATTTATAATATATAAAGTCGCTATTAAGGAGTATACCCTTTTATATAGGACATGCCTTCTATGTACTTTGTATAGAATATTCCCTACCTAGATAAGGTACTAATTAGTTTCCTAACCATTTATTGGGCCCGACTCCGCCTGCTAAGCGTCGATTCTTATATACTGCGCTCTCGTTGTGAATACACCTTCGCATCCTGCTATTTTTTATACCGTATATTGAGCCTAACTCTAAAGTCCCTATAATTCCTTCTGTTCATTTATGTAACACCTAAGGTGTTCTCATGTTGCATGCCTCCATGGCATGAAGCAAACCCCACGTGCTAAATGCGTTGATGTGGGGGGAATGTTGTTTGCCACTTTTACCGAAGATGTTTGTATGCTAAAGAGGGTGTCGTGCTGGCCAAAGTATAGGCTCACAGTAATGAAAATGCTGTGAACGCGTCCACATCGAAGACCTTTGGATCATTGCAGGCTGATGGACTTTGAGTGTGCCAATCGATGAAATTGGTGAAGACAGTGGCGTGCTGCACGAAAACGTAGAAAATCCGGCGCAAGCCTCACTTGGCCAAAGACGGATCAAATGGGTATGGTCGTGGGTCTTGCAAAGCAAGGAGATCACATTCATTTCGGGGTAGCATAACCGGTAGTAGAATGTGATCCTTATAGCAGCTTGGACTAACGTCAGCGTAAACTTCACATGTGATTCACCCATTAAACTCACTTACCACCCAATTGTTGCAGCGACCTGGAAATAATTGACTTTTATAGATGCCTGGTTCAGTATGGGCTTGACTGCTAGTCTTTGATCGATCCAATGCCTGCTCATGCCTGATATAAGCATAGGGTAGGAATGAAACCACGGCAATGACTCACACGCCACCACCGGTCGCCGTGAGTTAAGCCACCTGATGAGGTACAACTCCATAGTTGAGGATCCGGGCCAGTCGATTAATCTTGTATCAAAAATCAGCTCAGACAAGGGAACTGCACCGTCGGATCGACTCACTTGCTACCCTCGACCATTGTGTTCCGATCCACCATCGTAAGCACAGCGATATTGTAGGAGAGCGATATTTCCCCGGGCCCACCCACCCACTGGATTTCTTGTCCTCCCCCGGGTCCCTCGACCCAGCTAGTCTGGGATCGAGGGTGGGGGAATATCCCTGCCAGGCTTCATCCCCAGGCCTGCGACTCCAATGATTGGAAGTCCAGACCTGTAGGAGGGACTACACACCCGGAACAGTCCTCGGACGGTGCCAGTACACCCCTTCCGGATTCCAACTCCACGTCCAAAGGCAGTGGAGGGAGACTGCCGCCTTTGCCTATCCTTCGGTCCCACCAACGCTCCCAGAGGAGGTTGATGGGGTCCTTCAGGAGCAGCGAGGCCAAGGATATTGCCAAACTAAATGATGCGATGATGGTGGAATTTTCAATCATATTTAATAAATTGCAAATAGATGTAGAGAATAAACTTCAAGAGTCAAAACAGACATTAATAATAACATGGCATGATACCTGGACAACGGTAGTCGCGGTCATTGAGTCTATTACATTCATTCGAAGTAAGAGCTTCCTACTGGGGACCTCGAGGATGGAAGGCAGGACCCACGCTGCTCAATTCTCATTTAGCATTTGTGGTAAGTACACTGCATTGTGAATCCAATTCTCGTCGGAGAGACATCTTTCAAAACAAGCAATGTGCGTCATCATGATAGAAGGCGAATTCTCAACCAGGCGGGCTTCGATCAATTCTGTTCTACAGAGTGAACACCTTTTGAAGCGTCGATAATTTGCGCAAGTCGAATCCTCGTCATGGCTGTCGTGGCATTTGCTCAGTGTGGATAAAGTCCCATCAAGGCTCTGGTGAGGGCAGCATCTACGAGGCGCAAGTAAGTGTCTGCCGTGTGGAGCAGTTCGCCGATACTCGGTTCTGGCCATCAGAGGACCAGTAGAGCCTTTGAAATAGAGCCAGATCTTGATTTCCAAGCGTACTTGATGGTATTGATGATAACAGGTGTGCCAGGGCGTTAATAAAATACCGTTTTGCTGGTTGGTCTTGTAAAGCATAGTCTCGATGAGTCGTTTCCTTGTAGGTGTCAACTTGATGCATGGGCAAAGGTCGACGATTCCAGCCAGCGTCACCGGAAATTGAGGATGTTTCATGCGCCTGTCTCGAGAGCAGCTCATAAAAAGGAGCCTCCTGGTCCAGATATGAGCTCTTCGCCGATTTAATCTCACTTCGTTTCGACAATTATACTCGCTGAACGCTGTCCGTGGGTGAAGAGTGAAGCAGTCCCAGCAAAGAAATTGGTGAGGATGCAGATCGACCTCGAGTAATCGTAAAAAGATGTAACGTTGATGTTGACATTGCGTGGGGTAGTTCACCGTTTTTCCGGCCATTGAGTATTCCGAAGGCAATTGAAGTCCTGATCTAGCATTAGGAAGAAGGAGGGAGAAACTATTCGACGTTAGAGCGAGACAACCTTTAGCGCTTGCAGGAAGATAGTCGCAGATTTGAAGGAGAATGTTGAATGGCAAGTTAGTCAGGTATACAGCTTTGGAACGTTTCGAGAAGAGGCAAGGTAGTCGGTGTTTGATTTTGGGCATTTTGAAGGAACGAGATGCTAGCTAATACGTAGGCAGGAACAAAAGGTGAAAAAGTGGCAGTAGAAAACAGAAAATGACGGCTAGCCTCTATACTAAGTTCTGCTACAACAACACCCTAAACTCTATATAGACGCCCCAAAAGACTTTATAAATACTCTAAGAGAAATAATACTCTAGGGCACACTTCTAGAATTACTAGTAGCCTCTAGAGATATTTATCTTAGTAATAACTCTTAAAACTATTTAAAGTATTAAGTAATTAATTTAAATTAATTATAATAAAAATAAAAGTATTATAATTAAAATTATAAGTAATATATTATTATTAAAATATTATATATTTATTTAATACTATTAGGGTTTTAGAATAGTAGTTTAGAAGATTAATAAAATTCTAACTATAAGTAGAAGTTTATTTAAGAATTAAATAAAAATATAGATAAATATATATACTAAGCCTAATTAGGTTTAGCGCTTATTCTAAGTAAATACCTACGCTAAGCTAAGCCTAAAACTATTATAATTAGTTAACAACTTAGTAAGTATAAGGCTTTAATTTTTTAAAACTTTAAATAATTTATATAATCTAGCCTTTTCTAAATATTTATAATAAAAATTAGTTATAAGCTATAAATAATTATTAGTACTTATTTATACTTATTATTATAAGTTTTTATTCTATTCTAAGTATTTATAATAGTAAATATAATATTATAAATAGCCTTTTCTTTTAATAATAAGGTTATTTATATACTAATTAATATAGGAGTTAATAATCTTTAATACTTTATTATCTTTAAGTCTTTTACTTATAAAGACTAGTAGTAGAGGTAATATAACTTAATTAAATAAAAGATTATAATAATTTAAATAAAATAATTATAAGTAGAATATTAAAAAAATATTTTCTATTAATTATAAAAACTCTAATTTATATATTATATTATTAATAACTTAAATAATTTTAGATAAATTTAAATTTTTATAGTTTAATAATAGTAATAGCTTTATTAGTTTAATATTTTAAATATTTAATATTATTTTATTATTAATTTTAAATTTTAAATATAATTAATAATAATAATTAATATACTTTTTTTATATTGTTTAAGCCTATTTTAGCTTCTTTTATAGATATTAATATATTTTATCTAGCTTATATACTAGTTAATCTACTACTTGAACTTTATTCTTTTATAAGTAAAATATATTATTAAATATTTCTTTTAAAGCTTCTAAGCCTAAATAAAATAAATAACCTTTAATAGCTAGGAATAATAATAGCCTTATTAAGTAGTTAATACCTAAGTTAGCTTTAAACTTAATAATAGTTAGAAATTTTACTTAGTTATATTAGTTATAATTAATATATATTTTTAAATATTATTTTAAATCTATATTTATGTTTTTAATTTACTTATTTATTTTAAGATAAAATATTAAAGATAACTTTAGTTATATACTAATCCTTTTATATAAATATTTCTAGAAATATAATATAAATTATATTCCTCTATTAAATAGAATATTTAAAGGATAGCCTTTCTTATATTAAACCTATTTAATAAACACCTATATAATAGCTTTAATTTTAATTAAGTTAAGAAAAATAAATTTTATAAAACTAATATGCTAGCTCCTCGCTAGTAATTATAATAGAAGACATAGAGTGCAAATAGGCTTATAGTAATATATAAGAACTAATTATTAAAGAACTATTTATAAGGGCTAATACTTTTTATAAAAAGTTTTACCCTGCCTACTAAGGTAGATAAAAAACTTTCTAGTAAGCTTAGTTTACTAAGCCTTTTTTAACCCTAGCTCCTATAGGCCTTTTTAGTGCTTATAAATAGCTAGCGGCTAACAATTGCCTCCTTTTTTATATGCTAGTTTCTAGTATATAGGGGCGGAGTAGAAACAGGTTATAAATTACTTTATAGAAGCTTATTAAAAACCTTTTAAACTTTTAAAAGCAAAAGGGAAGAAAAGAGTTTTCTATTATTATATATTATTGTATACTAGTATAGCGTAAGTATTAATATATAATAGAAATATTATATATCTAGCTCCTCTATTATAGTATAAATAGTAAGAAGCTAAACTAGTAGAACTTATAAAATAATACTTTATTATTAAGTAGCTAATATTATTATTATTATAATAAAGAATTATTATTATATTTATTTTCTTCTTTTAGTAGTCTTAATAACTATCTTTTATAAGCTTTATTATTTATAAGTATAACTGCTAGCTAACTACTAGTATAGTTTTAAGATTTTTAAAGCTTTTTTAATTTATATATTATTAGCCCTTATTAGCTTATAGCTAGCGTTTTTATTTTAATTATTTATAAAAATAATTATATTATAATTAATATTATTATTACTTACTTTATTTAACTTTATTATTATAAATTACGCTAGCTTAGCGCTAGTATAAGTCTAATAGAAATAAGATATTATAACTTTCTTTATACTATTTACTTAACTAATAGTAATAAACTTTTCTATAACTATAGCTATACTATTTATAATTTATATAAGTATAGCTATTATAGTAGGGATTATTATTTAATAATAAGTATTAAATACTAATATACTGCTAGTATTAATAGATATAATTTATAGAAAAGTTTTAAAGGTAAGTATAGGATTTAATTGCCTATTAGTTCTACGCTAGCGGCTACTTTAGTAGTATAACTTAGTGTTATACTAATAAACTTTTTAAGAAATATTAAGTTTAATAAAAAGCTTATAGACTTACCCTAGTAATAAAGACAATACTCTATATATAGGCGAATTAGGAGTATAAAGAAAATAAGGAGTTAAAAGAAAAAGTAAAGGCATTAAGGGAGAGACTAGAGATAATTATATATAAGTATAATTTTACTTATATAGAGTATAACTCTATAATTATAAAATATAACTTTATATAATACCACTTTATATAATACTAGAATATAAGTCTTTTTTAGCGCTATTATTATACTAGTACTTATATATATAAGGGGAGTTAGACTATAAGTTTAAGACTAATAATAATAAGTAAAAAATAGAGAATATAAAGGGTATTATAGTATAGGGAAAAAATAAAATAAATTATATTTATTAGCTCTTTACTAGCACTAATAAGTAAAATAATATTAAACTTTAGCTTAGATAGTAGTAGTAGTAGTAATAAAGAAAGTAGTAATAAAAAAGATAGTAATAAACTAATAAATATAGCTTTTTTTTATAAACTTATATATATTTATATTTTTAGCAATATAAACTTATTAGCAGTAGCGCCTATAAAATAAATATTAAAAATTAAAATAGTAGTAAAATTATTCTATTAATAAAATACTTATACTAATATACTGCTAGTAATTAGAAATTTTTTTTTATTAGTTTCTTTTATTAAACTAGTCTTAATATATAATTATAGATAGTATTTAGAGTTAGAATTTTTAACCTATATATTAAAGTATTTTCTAATCTATATTAGATTTTAGTTTAATAGTAATACTTAAGTATTAGCTTAATATATTTTTATTAAATTAATTTAAAAAGGCAGTACTTAAGTTTAAAAATATTAATTATATTTAATTATTAATAGTTTAATTGCCCTCTACTACTCCTATTATTAATATATTAATTTAATTTAAAAATAATATTATTTCTTAAATATAAATACTTTTTATTTATCTTTTTTTTTTCTTTAACTATAAGCTATTATAAATATTTTTTAATTTATAGGTTAAAAGGCACTTTCTAATCTATTGCTCTTATTTTCTTTTTAGCTAATAATAATATTAGTAGAATAGCGATAGATAAAAATAGTATTTTATAAATAGTTTAAAAGATAGAATATATAAAGAATAATAATTAAATATAAAAACTTAGTTAAATATATATTATATATTTTAGCTAGCTTATAAAATATTATTATAATTACTTCTACTTATATACTATTTGCTTTTTAAAGTTTTTTTAAAAATCTACTATAATATTTAATTTTTTATTTAGTAGCTATTAATTATAATTAATACTTTAACCTATTTATTTTATTTTATACTAGATTCTATCTTTATTCTTAACTTTATTTATTACCTCCTTAATCTCCTATATCTTTTTATTATTAATTAGTTTTAATCTTTATATAAATACTATTTTAGCGTTATTTTAATAAATATAAAATTTAAGTAATAATATATAGAATATAAAATAGATCTAGTATATTAAAAGTAGAGTTAAGCAATATACTTATATCCTAATCTTATTTTTAATTCTAAATAGCTTAATAAACTTTAAATAAAGCTTCTTACTTAGATACTTCTACTTAAAGTTCTTAATATTTAATATAACTAAGTCTTTTATATAGTATTTTTTAAAGTATATTTCTAATTATAATATTTAGTTTAATTTTCGCTAGTAGTATGCTAGCACTTAGCTATTTAGTCCTATAATAGTTATAAATATTTAATATATTTATTTATAGTAAATACCTTCTTTTTAAAGGAATTATTTTCCATTTTTTAGCATATTTTAAGGTAATAGCTATATATAAACTTAAAAAATATTATACTTATATTACTATAGTAGCTATTTATATATATATATTTAGCTATAGGGAATAGTTTTACCTAATTATTATATTCTTTATTAGTAAAACTTTTTAAATAATATTTTAGTACCTAGTTTTAATATTTTATTTATTTATTTATTTATAAGTAAAAAGCAGTATTAAGCTGCTTACAAATTTTTATTATATAATATAGAAATAACTAGAATATATTTATAAATAAAGAGCTATAATTATTTACTATTCTATTAAGTATACTATATTATAAAATAACTTTTTTAAAAAAAACTTCTATTAATAAAACATTATTAATTTTCTTTATTATTAATATATACCTAGCTATTTTAGTATAATAGTTTATTACTATTAAAATAGTATTATAAATATTATTTCTATATTTGCTAAGAAGCAAGCTAGTAATAAAGTCTATAGTAATTTCTTTCTATAGACTATAAAATTTTAAAAAAGTTAAAGTATATTACAGGGACAATAATATAATACTTTAATATACTAGTAAATATTATAGAACTTAATATATTTATTAATTTAAGCTACTAAGCCTTTTTAATAATATTTTTTAATTAATAACTTTTTTATTTTATTAGTTTTAAAATAACTTACTAGTAGATTATTATAGTATTTATTAATAAGTTTTTCCTAAATAATATTATCCCTAGGAATATAGAAATATTTATTACATTTTAATAGGCTTTTAGAGTTTAAAGCCTATATAGTATTAATTTAATAGTACTATAATAATATATCCTAATTAGTTTTAAATTTATCTATTTAAATATTTTTAGTTTAAAATTTATTAATTAAAAATTTTATTAGCTATTATATATTTTTGTAGGTAGGATTAATTAGGCTATTAACTTCCCTTTTTAAGATAACTATTTATATTCCTATAATTAAAAAAGCTAAAATAAATACTTTATTAGTAGCTTCTCTTTTTTTAAATTTAAGGCCTTCCTTTTATAGAGCTAACTTATTCTATAAAATAAATAGCAAGGATATATTTAATAATAAAGCCCCTTTATAATTAAAGTGCCTTAATAGAATATTAGTAAAATTAATTTTTTTTAAATAGTAAAAAATTTTAAAATTATAAGTAGCTAGCTTTAAAGCCTAGTATACTTACTATTTATTTAGTTTTTTTTATTTTAAAAACCTTTTAAAGTTATTATAATTATAATATACTTAAATAATATATTAGCTACCCTATAAATAGTAGTACTATTACTTAAATATTATTATAATAGTAAGGAGTTTTTAACTATATATTTAGTAATTTTATTCTATTAGAATTATCTTCTATAATTAAAATGCTATTAAATATTAATAGCTATTTTTATTTTATTAACTAAGAATACCTGCTATAGTAAACTATAATATATTAGTCTTTACCTTATATTCCTACTTTAAGTTATAATATTATAGTAGTGGGATAGAAGTAAAAATCTCTTTAAGCTAATAGAAAGCTAGGGCAGCCTTTTTAATCTAATTAAATAGTCCTACTTTTTTACTATTTTTATTACTTTTTAATAGGCTAATAAAAGGCGTAATAATTTTTAAATACTAATAAATAAATTAGTAGTAGAAGTTAGTAAAGCCTAGAAGTACTTAAATATCCTAATAGCTTTTTAGTAGTAGCTATTTTTAAATAGTTTTTATTTAGAACTTATTTATTAAAATACTTTTAATATTAATAATAAACTTTAAAAACTTAACTTAAATTATATTAAATTAATATTTTTTTAAGTTAATATATAATTAGAAGTTTTATAAATATTTTAAGATTTTTTATATATACTACTAGTAGTCTATTAGCTTTTATAAAAAGATTAAGATATTATTTAAATAAACAATATATATAATATCTATTAAGCTAGTTAAAGCCCTATTAATATAGGCTTAAAATATTACTAAAGTATTTACTAAGCTAAAAAGTATAACCTTATATTTAAAGTAACTATATTATATATAAAATACTATTTTCTATCTATTACTAGGCTTAATATAAATATAATAATAAGTATTTTTAAAGTCTAACTTTATAAACTATTAAAACTTATTTAAGTACTTTAAAGTCTCTATAATTAGTAGTAATAGGTAATAATTTTTAATAGTTATATTGTTTAGGCTATAGTAATCTATATAGAGGTATAGCCTTTTATCTTTTTTTAAGATAAATAATATTAAAGTATTAATAAGAGAAGTTGAATACTAAATTAGCTTATAGGTAAGAGTATTATCTAAATACTACTATAGCTCCAATAGCTTTATTTTTAATAGGTTATATAAAAAGCTATATAGAAGTTTCTAACTATCTAGTTTAATAGTATAATTACTATACTTAAGTTATAGTAGTATACTAGCTTTATTATTATTAAATAAGTTAGAGTACTACTTAAGCTTTAATAAAACTTAAAGCTAATTATTTTTAAATACTAGTAAAAAGCTAGCGTAAATAACTATAAAAATATTATAGTTTAAGTTAATCTTCTTTATAAATTTTTTAGAATTAGCAATTTTAAAGCAGCTAATATTAACTTTAAATTATTATTTTAAAGTCTAATAATTTACTAGCATTTAGTATTAACTTAATATTAGTATTCTAAATATAAAATCTATTTTAATAATATTAATAGTATAAAAGAGGGTATAATATTTTTTGCTTTACTTTTAGCTATTAACTAACTAATAATAATATATATCTCTACTATTTAAATATCCTAATATTAACAAAGTAATAGTAATAAGTTCTAGATCCTATTAAACTATAAAGTTTTAAATAATTAGATTTAAATAAGCCCCTAAGTTGATTAAAGTTTTAATAAAGTACTTATTATTTTATTAATCTATTTAGCCTTAAGTATAAATTATAGACTTTACCTTTATTAAATATTTTTTAAGCTTTACTATTAAGGCACTTATAAAGCTTTTTTATTTTTTAATTTATTTATATCTACTATATTAATAAACTGCTATTTTTTTTAAAAGTAGTCTTTAGACTAATAGTTAGGAAAGTTGTAAATAAAATAAAATTTTTTATTATACTATTCCTTTATATTTTTAGTAATCTTTTACTTTTTAGCTATAAGTATTTATTAGCCGCTAGCGGCATTAGGCTTAGATATATACTTATTTAAAAAAGTAAATAGCTTCTACTTTTTTTTTAAGCTACTTTAAGTTTATTAGAATTTTAATTAAAGGTGTTAGAACATTTTATAGTGTTTTTATATATTATTGCTAATCTAAAAAGATCCTTATATATATATAATATACTACTACTAGCAAAAATTCTATTTTTAAGCTTATTTTTCAACTTAGCTAAAAAGAATTAAAGTTAATATTAAAGCCTAAAAAAATATAGTTAAACCTCTAACTCTTTTAAGTAGATTTTAAAGTCTATTACTTTTTTATTTTACTATTATCTAGCTTACTCCTAACTTTTATAAATATAGAGCTAGTAGTTAACTAAATTAATAATTTAGTTTAGAAAATATTTTTTAAACTAAAAGAAAATTATAACCGCCCCTACTATATTAGTATTTTTAAAGCGCTTTATTTAAAGCTAAGCGATAATACCCTCTAATAATTATATATAAAATATAATTTTAAAGTAGTTATTTAAGAAGGACTCTAAGCTACTTAAAAACTTAATCTTAGCTTAATTAAACTAGCAGCTATATTTGCTTTTACTTTTATTATAATAAAGCTTTAGCTTTTTAAGCTTAAAAGATTTTAACTTAAAAACTAGGGCTACTACTACACTAGCAACAATAAGCTAAAAGAAGCTAGTTTTTACTTATACTTTTAGTTTAACGTTTTTAGCTTTAAAGAGGATAAGTTTTTACTGTTCTTTTAATAAGCAGTTATACTCCCTAATTTAAGCTAAAAGGTTATTGCTTTAAATTATATTTAAAGACTTGCTTATACTATTATTAATATATAAGTAGTTTTAGTTTAAGTTATTAAAATTATTAGGATTTAATTAAATCTTTAAGACCTCCTAGTATATAGCTATACTAAATTATTTTAAACTTTCTATAGTAGGTAAAAGTAATTAGAACTATAAGACTAATATGCTAGCTTTTTACTAGCGATTATAATAGAAGATATAGAATGTAAATAGGCTTATAGTAATATATAAGAACTAATTATTAAAAAACTATTTATAAAAGCTAATACCCTTTATAAAAAGTTTTACTTTGCTTATTAAAGTAGACAAAAAACTTTCTAATAAGCTTAGCCCGCTAAGCCCCTTTTGCCCTAGCTCCTATAAGCCCTTTTAGCGCTTATAGATAGCTAGTAGCTAATAAATTTATATTTTTTAAATAGCTTATTTATAATTATTATAATATATTTAAAAGAATATTTATAATAAATATATATTAGAAGTAAAATAATAAAATTAATAAATATATTTATTTAATAATACTTAAGTATAGGCAATAGCTTAAATAGGCTTTACTTTCCTTTATAATAACTTTTTAACTTATTATATATATAATAGCTCCTTATAAATTTTATAATAATATTTATTATTCTAGGCTAATAATATTCCCTATTTATATAGTTATATATTAATATTCTATTAAAATAACTTTTTATTAATAAGTTATAAGCTTATTTTATAATATAAATATAAAGGTACTTTTTATTATTTAATAAGAAAAATTAACTATTAATATATAATAAATAGTTTTTAATTTTATAAAATCTTAATTTAAGTCTTAATAATTTAGTTTTTTTAGATTTAAAGATATTTAATATATATTAGTTTATTTTATATATATAATTACTTAAATAATCTTATTTATTATATATATATTATAGATCCTATATACTAACTCCTCCTTAAATAAAGTAGGTTCCTTACTTAATAATTCTTTTTAAAACTTTTTATTAGGTGCTTTACTCCTAGCTTTAAGTAATAATTCTTTTTTTAACTTTTTATTACTTATAGCTAGTTTAGATTTATTAAATTATAATTTTTTTATAACTTTTTATTCTTTTTTAATTCTTTTTTACTTAAATAATATATTAATATAGCTAAATTTATAATTATTTCTTTTAACTTATTTAATAAAAAGTATATTAAATTAACTTTTAGCCTAGACTTAATTTATTTATATTTAATAATAATTTAATTTTAATATTAATACTTTTTATTAATATTATTAATTAATATATCACTAAGATAATATATTAAACTATTAAGTTTTATTTTTTATTTACTTAGTTTATAAATAATATAAAAGTTAAATTTAGAAAGGAACTTAGCTTATTATACTTATCTATAATTTAATTATTTTATTATTATAAAATATTTTAAATTTTTATAATTAATAATTATATTAATAAGATCTTTAATTAATATATTAGCTAACTTTAAATACTATTTTTTAAAAGCTTTTATAATAGTTAAAAGTTCTTTATTATAGATTTTATAATTATATTTTTATAGAATTATCTTCTTTAATAGAAATATAACTAGTTATAGGACTTTAATATTATCTTTCTATAATAAGATTACTATTACTATATAGTTAAAAGTATTTATTTTAAGCTATAACTCTTTAATAAAGTTAAAATATATAAAAATAAATATTATAATAAAAATATACTTTAAGTCCTTAAAAACTTTTTATTCTAACTTATCTAAAAATTATATATACTTAAAATCCTTTTATTATAATAATTTTATTAAAATTATTAAAAGTATTATAACTTTAGAGTAATTAAATATAAAATAATAATAGAAGTTTATAAAACCTAAAAACGCTTATATATTTTTTATATATTTAGGAGTCTTCTACCTTAAAATTATTTCTACTTTCTTAAAGTTTATATATAGTTTTTTAGTTATAATGATTAAGTTTAAATACTTAACTTCTATTATATAAAACTTATATTTATCTATATTTAAAAATAAGTAAATAATATATAGCTTTGCGAAGATCGCTTTAATATACTTAATATACTTTTATTTATTATTATTATAGATTAAGATATTATTTAAGTATATTATATAAAATCTATTAAAATACTCTTAAAAAACATTATTAATTAAAGCTTAGAATATACTTAAAGTATTATATAAATTAAATAATATAATATTATATTTATAAAAACTATATCTTATATGGAAAATTATCTTTTTTTTATAGCCTTCTTTAACTTAAATCTTATTAAATATAGCGATGATAATAAATTTTATAAAAACTTTAGTTTAATATAGTTTTATTAAAGTCTCTTTAATTAATAATAGGGTGTTACAATTTTTTATTATTAAAATATTTAATATTTAATAATTAATATATATATATATAAGCTATTATTAAGTTTTTTTATAATTAGTATTAATATAGTATATAAAAAGATACTTAGGTAAATATAGCTTTTACTTAATATGTTATTTATATACTTCTTTATAATTAATACTTATTTATAAAATATATTATATACCTTTTTAAAAGGAGGTACTACTTTTTTTTTAAATTAATATAATAACTTATTAATTATTATAAAGATAACTTATTAGCTTTTTTTAAATTTTAAACTTCTAGCTAATTATAATATTTAACTAATATTTAATTTTATAATTCCTCCTTAGTTAAGGGGGTCTTTTTAATTCTATTAAAAAACTTTCTATAGTTTTTAATAATAATAGCTATTATATTAGTAATAAATATAATATATATTTTTTTATTAATATTTAACTATTTAAAGTACTTAGGCTATATAGTTATAACTTTATTCTTAGAGTTTATAAATATTTTAATAAAAGTATTAACTAAGATTTCTATAATATTATATTATATAATATTTTTTATATCTTAAATATATCCTTTACTTAATATTATTATTAGTTTATAATATTTTAAATAATATAATATATAATAATTAGAATTAAATATTAAATATTAAGTTAAAAACTTAATATCTAAATTATATAGTTTTAGCTATAATATGCCTAAAATTATATTAAAGCTCCTTAAAGTTATTATTAAATATTATATTTTATTTAAGTAATCTTTTAACTAGAATATTATATAAGCTATATAAATAATATTTAATACTAGCTTATTATTCGCTAGCTTAAGCTTATAGGGCTTTGTTAAGGGTATAATATTTAGCTTATATTTTTTAACTAATATAAGATTTATAAAACTTAGAGTAGATACTTTAGTATTAATTAGATACTTAATTAAAATATTACTTATTTTTATAAAAAGTTCTTTTTTAAAATCAAATTATTAACTATATTATAAGAGTTAATTAAAGTTAATATAGCTAAAAAAGAATTTAATAATAGCTAGCTTATTCTATAACTCTACTTATTATTTTAGTTCCTTAATTTTCTCTTATATTTATTTTAACTCCTAAGAATATCTTTTTTTAAAAATATTTAATTTAATAATTCTTTATAATTTATATTAAGCTTAATAATCTTAATTAATTTTAATTATATAGTTACCTTTTTATTAATAAGTTATTTATCTTTTTTATAAAATATATTTTTATCTCTTATAATATATCCTACTTTCTTATATTTTTAATAATACTCTTCTTTATTTAGTTATTAAATTATAGTTTAAAAGCAATATATATTTATATTTAAAGTTATACTAAACTTTAAAGTATTAATACTTTTAAATATAAAGTAAGATAAGCTCTTTTTATTAGATTTACTATTAAAATTATTATTAACTTAATATATTTTAATATTATAGTATTTATACTATTTTATATATTTATAATAACTATTAGTTATTATATTATCTACTAGCTTATAGTAAAGTTTCTTTATAATAGTTTACTTTAAGTTTTAGACCTTTGAGAGGTTATTAAATTTAAAAGAAATAATAGTAATAGTAAAGCAAGTATAGAATTTATTAAAAGTTTTATTTTTATTTCCATTTAAGCTTATTAAAAACTTAGGGTTATATAATAAGGTATTGGCTTTAGTTACTTTATTAGTCTCTTTAAATATATTATCTAGGTTTTATTATATTTTATTAATAATAAGATAAAGACTTATTATACTAGTAAGTATATAAGACTTAATAATATTAAATATTAGTTCTTTATAATAATTGTAAATAAAGTTAATTTTATAGTATTTAGAAAAGTCTAATATTATATTATAAAAGAGTTTAAAAAGATATTATAATTACTAGGCTTTATATTATTTATTTTTTTAAACTTACTTAAGTTAAAATAATATTTATTATTATTTAAGGTAAATATATTTTTAATATATAGATATATATTTACTCTATAAGTTACTTATTAAAATATAAAGTTATCTTCTTTATTAAGCTCTAAGTTATAGTTTTTATTAAATATAAATATAACTTTTTTTATATTAGCTTATAAGCGTTACACCTCCTTTCCTAAGGCTTTAACTTAATATAATATATTGTTTATATTATTATAGTATAGCTTATAAGTAGTTTAAACCCTAGTAAAGTCTTAAAATGCTATCTTTAGCTATTAATTAACTTCTTTCTTTTAAGTATTAATTATAATTATAACTCTTTTATTATTATAAAGTATTTTATTTACTTAGGATATTAAAGTTTTAAGCTTTTAACTTTTCTCTTTTTCTTATATTAAGGCTAACTTTATATTGTTGCGACCCTAGTATTTAAACTAGTAAATAGTATTAGCTAATTTAACTACAAGTAAGCAGGTTAGTTCTCCTAGAATATAAGTAGCAGTTAGAAGATAAGTAAAAGCAAGATAGCAAAATAAAATTAAGTTATAATTATTTTAAATTTTATAGTAAAGAATAAAATTTATATTAAATATAAGGAAATTTATCTAAAAAGGGAAATAAAGGGTTTTATATATATAACTTTGCTTAACTTGCTTAAGAATATTTAACTTTTAATTACTTTAAGCTTATTTAATTTAAAGGTTGTTTAGTACTCTTAATACTTAAGTATACTTAAGTACTTTAGCTATTTTTTCCTTTTTTTAGTTATTCTTTTTAATAACCTAGTACAGCTATAGTCTTTATATTATAGCAATTACTTAGTTACGCCTATTGCGCAAAATTATAATATTTTTTTTTTAATATAACTATTTTTAGTTACTAATTTCCTTTATTATATAATTCTCTTAATTATATTATATAATCCTTTAATAATAATATTTAATGCTATTATTATATTTCTAAAAAAAATTTTATTATAGTTATTATATCATTATATATTATTATAAGAACTATATTTCTTAAAGTTTTAAATATATAAAAACTAATTAGTTAGTTTGCTATATTAAGTATAATAAATATAATCGAAAATATAATCTAGTTCCTTTTAAGAAAAAGATAAATAAGCAGTATAATATTTTTAATAACCTAGATAAATAAGAGCTAGCTATTTGTTCTAAGTTATTATATATTTATAAAATAAAATAATTTTATTTAAAAAAGCTAAATTAACTAAGTAATCTTAATATAAAGAATATTTTAGAAATAGAAGAAAATAAATATTATAAAAAAGAGCGAAAATAGCAATCTAATAATATATATCTGCCGACTTTAGCTTTGAGACTAGACTTAGTAATTAATAATCCTTTTTTTAATAATTTTAACTTTTCTTTTTATAATTAGTCTAACGAATAAGTAGAAGCTTTATTTACTCCTATTACTACTGCTAGTAGAAGTACTAAAGCTTCCTTATATAATTAAATAATAAATATTCTTTTAGTTCCTATATATTTTCTTTTTCTAAGTAGTTCTTCTATTTAATAAGGTATTAACTATATTGTTTTTTTAATATTTCTTTAACTTTAAAAGTATTATTTTCTTTAGATTTATATCTAAATAATATTAGAATTAGTTTAGTATTTTTTGCTTTTTTAAAAAGTAATATATAGAATACTAAGTATATTTTTGCATTATTTAATAGTTTTAGTTTATAGTTAATAAGTCTTTTCTATTTCCGAATTTTCAATAGGCTAACTTATAAGTAATCTAGTTTCTTATTTAGTCTTTTTATTTTAAGATTTTTTATATAAAGCTATACTTTATTTCCCTTTTTTAGCTAAAGTCTATTTATCCTATATTTGTTTTTTTATTTTTTTATTTTAATTTATATTTTTTCTAAAGAGTTAATAATATTTTTATATACTTATTCGAATTCTAATATATATTTAATAGCTTTCTAGGATCTTAGTAATTCTTTTAGTATATTATTTATATTTAGATTTTTTCTATAATTTATATAAAATAATATTATTTTTATAGTATTTAATATTAAGTTATTAAATGCTAACTTTGCTATAGATAAAAGCTTTATTTAATTATTCTAGTTCTAGTTAATATAATATTATAAATATATTTTTAATATTCGATTTATTCTTTTTATTTAACTATCTATTTCTAGGTAATATATTATAAAAAGCTTTAACTTTATTTTAGTTTCTGCTATAATTATTTTTTAGAATAATAATATAAATAATTTATTTTTATTTAAGATTATTTTTTTAAAAAATCTTTTAATTCTAATTATTTTATCTAAAAATATATATACTAGTTATATTATATTATATATTTTATTAAATAGTATTATTATAGTATATTTTATATATTTATTAACTATAACTATTATAGTATTATATATTTTTTTAGTTTTTAGGCCCTATAATAATAGTTGCTTTATTATAAAATCTATTATAGTATATTGCTATAGAAACTCTAATAAGTATATTTTCTATAAATAACTATATTTTTTATAGTTTTTAGCTTTGTTTTTCTTATATAAAGGGTATTCTTTAATATATTTATTAATTGCTATTTTTATATTTAATAAAGACTAACTTTATCTAATAAGTTTATACGTTTTAACTGTTTTTAGATATCTATATTTTAGATTATTATAATATTTTTATATTAGTTTCTATAGGAGTTCTTTTAATATATAATATTATTATTAATATTTTAATAGCTTTTTCTATCTTAAATTAATCTATTTTTAAGCTATTTTATTACTTTAATATGCCTTTTATACTTAATTAATAAAATTATTTTTTATTAATATATTAATTTATATTAAATATAATATTTTATTATTATTTTATCTAAATATTGCTACTAAATATTTATATTTCTATTAATATAAATCTAGCTATTTACTAAGTTTATTAACAATAATATTATTTTTTCTTAATATATAATTAATTTAGAATTTATATAATACTAATAGTTCTACTTATCTAGTTTATTATTAGTTTAGTTATTTTATTATTATAAAGTATATTAAATTCTTATAGTCTATAAATACTTTAATATTTTCTACTTTTTCTATATATACTTTTTATTATTAAAATATATCGGCTATTGCTATTAGTTTTTTATTATAGATATTATAGTTTTATTCTATATTTATTATTTTATATAAATAGTATACTATAAAATACTATTTATTATTTACTTTTTATTATAAGTATACTTTTATTACTATATTTAATATATTAGTTTCGATTCAGATTGCTTTTCCTAATTAAAAAGTCCTTAGTACTAGAATTTTTATATATTCCTTTTTTAGTTAATTAAATACTTATTATTATTTTTTAGTTTAGTTATATTCTGTTTCCTTTTTTATTAGCTTTATTAAAGATAATATAATTTATAAAAACCTTTATATAAATTTCCTATTAAAGTTAATTGTTTTAAAAAACAATTATAATTCTTTAACTATTATTAGTTCTAGCTAATCTAGTATTACCTATATTTTCTCTAGATCTATTACTAAGCTTTTAGTACTTATAATATATTTTAAGAAAAGTACTTTTTTCTTATAAAACTTATACTTTTCTAGTTTAAGCTTAAGGTTTACTTTTATTAAATATATAAATATTTTTTTAATATCTTTTATATATTGCTATATTATTTTTAAGAATATTAATATATTATCTAAGTATATAATAATATACTAGTCTAGTAAGTTCCTTAGAATATTATTAATTAGTTCCTAGTATAATACTAATATATTAGTTAGTTTAAAAAGTATAATTATATATTTATATAATTTATATTTTATTTTAAAAGCTATTTTCTATTTGTAGCTTCTAACTATCTATATTAGGTTATATACTCTATATATATTAAGTTTTAAAAACTATTCTACTTTTTATAGTTAATTTCTAAATTTATTTATATTTAATAATAAATACTAATTTTTTATTATAATATTATTAAGCTTTTTATAGTTTATATATAATTATAGTTTACTATTCTTTTTTAAAATAAAAAGAATTAAATATTTAGCTAAAAAAGATAATAGCTTTATAAATCCTTTTATAAAGTTTTCTTTTAAATATTTATTTAGAGCTTTAAGTTCTATTTTTAATAGTTAATATATAAGTTTAAATATTAGTTATTTACTATTAATTAATTTAATCTAATAGTTTTAAAGTTAATATAGTAGCAACGCTTTTTTTTTTTTTTTCTTTAAAAAAGTATATTTATTTTTTATATTTTAATAATATAAGAGCTTTATTAGTACTTTTTTTTCTAGCTTTATAATTAGTTAACTTTTCTTCTATATTTACTAAAATTAATATACTACTTAGCTATTTATTTTTTAAAATCTAAGATATATAAGTACCTATAACGTTTTATTAAATTCTTTTATTTAAGATTATAATTATAGACTACTTAAGCTTCTAGGCTTTAATAATAAATTTATCTTTAAACTTTAGGTTTCTAAATAGCTAGTTAATAATTAAGTTCTGCTTCTTTAACTAAAGTATTCTTAATATAATATTATAAATAGCTATTTTAAATATATTAAATATTATACTTTTATAATACTATTAAATAGCTATTATTATTTATATAGTTTCTTTTATAATTAGGTTAATTCCTATTATATTTTTTATAGCTATTATAATTATATATAGTTTATTTATTATTTATATTTTAATTTATATTTCTTATACCTTTTATTCCGAAATATAATTCTTTTTTGCTTTTATATCTACTAATATAGTTATTAATATATTATTAAACTATATATTTATTATAATATATAGGTTATATCCTTTAATATTTTACGCTTTATTAAAATTATTAATTATTGCTTTAAGTTATATTTTTTATTATAATTTCTTATTTTAATATATTTTATATAATACGCTTTTATAATATTACTATATAAGGTTTTATTATTATATTAAAGGCTAATCTTTTTTTTATAAAATATATAATAAGTATATTCTATTTTTAAGTTTTTTTTATTAAAGATTAGCAATATAAATTATATTATTTGTTTTTATATTTTAGAAAGAATTTATTTTTATATTTATTAATTAAATAAGATATACTTTAGTTAATTATATAATTAGTCTAAATAGTTTTTTTATAAGATTCCTAATAGATAATTTATTATATTGTTATTTTAAAGACTTTATCTTCTAATATATATATAGTATTATTTATCTAGTATCTAAGCTAGAAATCAATATATAGATATAGTACTTTTTTAAAAAGTTATTTATTGCTATTTCTTAGTTCTATATTTCTATATTATCTTAGTTTATTAAAAAAGTTCTATAGCTTATTTCTAAAATAGTTTTATTTATAATTATATTATCTATATATTTATTATCCTTATTTAAGTTATTCTATTATTTTATTGAAATCTATATTAAGTAATTTATATATTTCTTCTATATTTTATAAAATATTATTTATTATATTGATTTATTTTTACTTTTTATATTTAATTAATATTTATTCTTAGGCATTGTTGTCTATTATTATAAAAGATAATATATCTAAATTTATATTACTTATTAAGCTTTTAGCTTTTTTATTATTAATTAATAATAAACATAGTAATAGAAGTTTTTATAAAACGTTTAATTATCTTTATACTTAGTTTTTTAACTAATAATTATATATAATATATTTTATTTTACTATATCTATAATACTTTTTTTAGTTAAGCTTTTTATAGTTGCCTTTACTATTATATTATAGTATTAATATATCTAGCTCTATAGGGTTATTTTATAGATTAGTATTTTTTAGCTATTTTACTTTATAGTTATAGCGTCCTTAGTATTTTATTATATTATTATTATATCTTATAATAACTTGTCCTATATACTATTTTTATTATTTATTTTATTCTATATATTATTAATATAGTTTATTACTAATTTTAATTACTATTTTTATTAGATTATTAGTATTTTTAATCTTTCTACTATAATATATAAGCTTAATTTAAATATTATCCTTTAGTTTTTGCTTAAATATAAATATTTAAGCTTTATTATTCTATTCTATTATTGCTATATAATATTAGAAGATAATTGCATAGTTAGCTGCTTTTTTAGTTTATTATAGTTATTATATTACTAATTTAATATACTATTCCTTATTAGTAAGTCTAAATACTTATTAAATTTGTTTTTTAAATTTAGAATAGTTTTCGATCTATTTATAAGTCTTAATACTAGCTATCTTTATATACTTTCTAAAGTCTAAATTAATCTATAATAGTATTTTATCTCTTATATAAATTGCTATAAAAGCTACTTTAATCTTATCCCTAATATTAGATATTAATTTAAAATAGAGATTTAACTAGAATAACTAGTTGTTAAGCTTATTTTTTTTTATAATAAAGGTTAGGCTTTAAAGGTTTAGTTCTATCCTTTTTAGTAGCAGTTAGTCAACGTATTATTTATTTTTACTAAGGGCATTGCCTATCTATTATAGATCTAGTTATATTTATTTTAAAAATATTTAATATATTACAACTTTAGTATTTAAACTAATAAATAGTATTAGCTAATTTAACTATAAATAAGTAAGTTAGTTTTCCTAGAATATAAATAGCGGTTAAAAGACAAATAAAGGCAAAATAGCAAAATAGAATCAAGTTATAACTATTTTAGATTTTATAGTAAAAAATAAAACTTATATTAAATATAAAGAAATCTATTTAAAAAGGGGAATAAAAGGTTCTATATATATAATTTTACTTAACTTGCTTAATAGTACTCAACCTTTAATTACTTTAAGCTTATTTAATTTAAAGGTTGTTTAGTACTCTTAATACTTAAGTATACTTAAGTACTTTAGCTATCTTTTCCTTTTTTTAGTTATTCTTCCTAGTAACCTAGTATAGCTATAGTCTCTATACTATAGCGATTACTTAGTTATACCTATTATGCAAGGTCGTAATATATATTTAACTTATTATTTATTAATAGTTAGTTTTTATACTTAGATTTATATATTATTAAATTATATTAATAGTAGTATTATATTATATTATAGGCTTATTTTTAATACTTTTTACTAACTCTACTATATTATATATATAGGTTATAGTATCTTTACTTATTTCGCTTAAGTAGATAGTGTCGCTTTATTTAAAATTAAAAATAAAATAAGTTTTTTTTTATAATTTTTTATTTTAATAGTATTACTAATATGTTTTTAATTTAATTAATAATTTTTTAGATTTTATTATAATTTTTTTTATCTTTTATAATATCTACCTCTTATATTTTAAACTAGTATATAACTATAGTTAACTCTTATAAAGCTTTATTTTTAATAATAATATAATTAAGGTTATATTTAGTCTTTATATTAGAGTTATTTTTAAAGAATTACTTAGGGGTTTTATTAATATTAAATAGAATATAAAAAGGGTAGCTATTTAAAAGTAGGGCGTTACTAAGATTATAGATTATAGAGTATATAATATCTATAGTTTTCCTAATAATATCTTATATATTTTCCTTCTTTTCTAATTTATAAGTTATTATATTTAAGTATTTTAAGTATATAGATACTAATAGCTTTATTAAATTATATAATATTTAAAAAATATTATAATATTATTTCTATATATTTTTATTATATTTAAATAGTATCTTTATTATTATTATTATAAATAGGGGTATTAAGTCCCTTATACTAATAATAATTAGAATTTTATTAAAGTTTTAAAATAATAGTTTAAAAGATTAATAAAACTTTAACTATAAATAGAAGTCTATCTAAGAATTAGATAAAAGTATAGATAAGTATATATACTAAACCTAATTAGGCTTAGTGCTTACTCTAAATAAATATTTATACTAAGCTAGGCCTAGAGCTATTATAAATACTTTTTAAATTTATTAAAAGATTTATATTAAATATTATATTTAACTTATTTTTAATTAAATTAAATAATCTTTAAACTTATATTTATTTAAAAATCTTTATAAAATCTTTAGTTTATATTTTCTTTATTTTTAAAAAATATTTTAACTTTATTTAATATATATAGTATTATAAAAAAAAGTTTTAAAATATTATATTTTACTTAAAAATAAAATAAATATAAATTAATTAATTAAAATATATTAATTTTAAAGAATTTAAAAGTTATTATTTTATAAATAATATAAACTTTTATAATTATATATAATATTTAATAACTTTTTTTATTAAACTCTTTTAAAAATAATAATTATTTAAAAGAAAGTAATATAAAAGTTTAAATAAAACTTATATATTAAATACTTAGTATTAAATATTAATAAAGTTAATAAATATTAATATTTATATATAAATAATTTACTTTTTTAGAATTAGTTTCTTTCCTTAATAAATCTTAATAAATAAAAATCTCTTTTAAACTTATTATATATATTTAATATTAATAAAGGTAATAAATATTAATATTTATTTTAAATAATTTCTTTTTCTTTAATAATTTATTATAATAGTAATTATAAAACTTATTTTACTTTTATTAGATAAAGAGTAATAGTATTTAGACTATTAGCCTTAAAATATTATTTTAGGGAGAGAGAGATATATAGATATAAATGGTCTACTAATTAAAAGCCTTGAAAAAGCTGCGCATGCGGGTCTCATGACGGTTTCGTACTAGAGCTCGCGAGTAGGGTTGTGCTAGCGCGTGGCAAGCTGCCGCGATTACTCAACCCCGCTGCCTGAATTTCTTCACTCTTTCAATCTTTATCCTCTTCTTGTCACCCTTCAACTACATCAAACACAACAATTCTCATCTCATTCATCTCACTGCGCATCTCTAAAGCAGTCGAAATACAACAGTCACGAGTCATCATCATCATGCGATCCAAGTTCAAGGACGAGCATCCGTTCGAAAAGCGCAAGGCAGAAGCAGAACGCATTCGCCAAAAATATGCAGACCGCATTCCAGTAAGCACTCTTACAAGATCTCAAAAAAGCCCATACTATATACCTTGCTTGTATTCGGCACGATGTCTAACCCGGTGATTGTTGTAGGTCATTTGCGAAAAGGTAGAGAAATCAGACATTGCGACTATCGACAAAAAGAAGTATCTGGTCCCATCCGACCTTACTGTCGGTCAGTTCGTATATGTCATCCGCAAACGCATCAAGCTCTCTCCAGAAAAAGCCATTTTCATCTTCGTCGATGAGGTTCTCCCGCCTACTGCAGCTCTAATGAGCTCGATCTATGAAGAACACAAAGATGAAGACGGGTTTTTGTACATCACGTAAGTGCAGTGCTGTCGCTAAAGCTTTAATTATGTCCATCCAATAAATAATAGGGACTAATGGTGTGTTTGCTAGATATTCTGGGGAGAATACCTTTGGTGGCGCTGCCTAAGAACGCCTGGAGACTGTGCGACGAAAGTGTCCATAATCTGAGGGTCTGTTGGTCTCACGAGGGTACTGTACCGGCGTTTAGGGCTGGGTACTTGGGTTTATTCTTACTCCGGATCGAATCACATGGGATTGAAAGGAAATGATGACGGCCCTGGTCAATTGCTCACTTGGCGTCCATTTCGCAACAAAAACGCTGCAATCTACCACTGGGACGATGTAGAGTTTCACCCCACAGTTTAGAATTCGAAATTAGTCCTGAATCTATGCATCTCTGTTCAAGCTGTTTACCAAGCGTTCAACATGAGTATGCTATGGGGTAAACTGCAATAGAGATTGATTTCATGTACGCACGTCTACGTTTTAAATGCCCAAAAGCAATGACTTTGCAACACTCTTTTCTCACGTCTGGCAATCACGATCTGAATTGCAACTGGAGATTGAAGCTGACGAAAGCCCCCTTCTCCAGCGGCCAGAGCTAATAATGAGGCTGCGCATTTGTGATCCCAGATACCCGCTTAGTGTAGCATCTGCCGTAGAACTAGTTCATAATGCAGATTGAGATTAGATCAGCCTTGCCCCTCGGTCCTCATGCTATAGAACTGACAAGCAAGCCTTTCTTGTGGCTTTCATGAAGATGTCACAAGCAAAGCCAATAGCGAAGTACATCATCTCTCGCTCTGCAGATCCCGTATTTGCGGTCTCCATCGGCATATCTGCTGCGCTTATACGCATTCGAAGAGAGGAGAATGAGAAGCGCCTAGGCTTACGATCATCTTCTATAGTGGTCAGCCCGGAGCAACAATCAAGATTGGATGCGGAGCGTGAGAGCGAACGGGCGGTATACCAAAAGAGCTCAGAGATGCATGAGCCTAGTGAAGGTGCCAGCAAGGACAGTATTGGGACTTCCAACTTTGGCCTCGTACATCCGCAATACCCAGATACGGCCAGTGTCAGTTACGCCGATATCTTGTCGTTGGGTTGGGAAAGAATCAAATGGAAAGCCGACTACGAATGGAATGGAAAAGGTAAAGAGCTCGAAAGGGGGGACGGAAGGATGGTATAAATCAAAGAGCGATCTAAGTGGATCATGGTTCGGTCCGAGCATTCCTGGTGCTGAGGATGAGCACGCGCTGCAAGCACGCGATGCCAGTGACCACCAAGATTCATCGCATGGCACAATTTACTTCGCATTCGTGCCGCTGCTGACAGAGGTCCCTCAGAGTGAGGATCTCTGAACAAATGTCTACACGATTCACTCATGTATGAGTACTACGTCAATCGTAATTGGGAAGGCCTATACGGTCATCGGATCTATTTTCTAAACCCGACAACACTTTGGGTATCCTTGAGAATCAAGTACAATTGTCAGATATCTATTCCTAGATTTGCTGCAATAACGATTGGGTATCTTTAAAAACCAACCAGGCCTCCAAGGTTTAAACGCCGGCGCTGAGTGAGGCAAATCATCGGCTCAGAGGAGCTGTCAAAAGGCCCTCTTATCGAGCAAGCCCGATTGGACCCTCGAGGGCTCTTCGCTGACGGCCTAGCCAGTTCTTTGGCGGTTCAGCTCGACGCTGAAGGGTCACATTGTGCATTTGTAGCCTGCTCGATATGTCGTGATAGGCTGATGCCATAAGTCGAGTCTCAAGCTCTAGATTCTGAATATAGCTGCGAGTTTGGGGCTAGAGGAAACAAAGTAGTCAGGCATGGCGACCGAAAAAGGTATTATAAGCTGCTTACCTCGAGACTGTTGATGTCCCTTGGGCGGCTTGAGTGAGCTTCGTTATAGCCGAATGTGTCACTGGCGTCTCTGTTGTCCATCTCATCCACCTGCTGCAAACATCAGTCCCTAGCTTGTAGCAAAACCCGGGCTTTGAGTAAAAAACCGCAGGGCCCCCTCTACGGTTGGGAAGGGTCACTTACCTTGCTTTGCTCAACCGAGGAATCGCGTGACTCCTTGAGAATGTTTGTCGGCTCCCCATCTGTGAGGTCTTTCGTTAAGTTTGCCTTATTAAGCACCTCGTGGTGAGGCCCCTCATCCGTCTCGCCCTTCCATACCTCCCGGTCCTGCTTCCTAGCCTCATTTTTGGATGGTGAAAGAGTCAGGCTTTCAAGGTCCTGTCGCTTGAGCTCCTCGAACGTTTGGCTCTCACTTGTGCCGTTAAAGCTTCTTGGGTTATGTGGAGGAGCCTCTCTTTCATTCCTCAAACGCTGGATTTCTACTCTTAGTGTGTTGTTGTTATTGTCTAATTGTGATCGCTGGGCTTCAGCAGTATTGCATTGGTCGCGCATACGTCTGAATATTTCAGTCCTTTTAGTTTTGTCAGTACTCGGAGCCTGGGTAAGGTGGTAGCTACAAACCCTTCTACAGGATGTCCGTGATGAACCTGGTTAAATGAATTCTCTATAACGATAGTATCCTGTTGCAATTTCCGTAGCTCCTTGGAATGTTCATCTGAAGTGGCTTTAGCTTCGTCTCGTTCCTGTCGAAGGTTCGTGATTGTTGCATCTCGATCTGCAAGGTCCTTCTCTAAAGTTGAGAGGCGCGATTTTCTGCTGGACATTAAAACCTCATACCAATACAAAAAGTCTTGCTCGCTTACAAGTCGGTATCACGTTCGGAAGACATGAGTAATTCGCCATCCAACTGGTTATTATTCGTTGGTGAAGCGGGATTTGGAACGTCACCTTTGGTTTCTCTGAACTCGGCAATAGTCTCTTGATCCTGAGCAAATCTTTCGTTAAGATCGTCTACTTGTTGTGAAAGCCTTCCACATTTTAAACGAAGCTGTTTCGTGGACACGTGTAGCTCTCCGTGTTCCCGCTCAATCTGGGCGAGTGTTCGGCTCACTTCATCGTTTGTTTTCTGTAGCTTTAGATTTTCCCTTTGAAGACTTGCCGCAGAAGCTATCTCCGTGCGAACCTCCTCTAGCTCCTGCCGTAGTGCGTCTCTTTCTCTCTCTGCAGCCTGACTTGTTTGGAGTTTCTGCACATACTTGTCGACCGTATTGGCTTTTCGGCTTTGCTTCTCAAGCTCCAGCTTCGTTGCGTCGTAGTCATCTTGAAGCTTTTGAAGCCTATCGCTTTCCTCAAACAATTTCTTCTTTTCGCGTTGAGACTCTTGCAGCTGGGTGTGCGCCTTCGTAAGGTCGCTCTCATGCCTGGAAATGAGCTCCTCTTGCTGGGAAATCTTGTTTTCGAGCTCGCGGACTGACGACTGTTCTCGCTGACTATTCACAGAGCTCAATCTCTTCAATTGGTCGTCTCGTTCTACGACCTGGGAAGCTAGAGCGTCCTAGGAGGTATTAGGAGCCAGCCACGAATATAGAAAGGCACTGACGTTTGTTTTCTGTGATCTCTCCAAGGTCCCACACACAGAGTGATGGTCCCTCTCTAGGTCTTTGTAGTCTTTATTCAAGCGCTCTAGCTGGGAGGCAATCTTGGCATATTGTTCCTCAAGCTGAAGTACCTCCGCTCTTAGGTCAGGTTTTGGAGAAATAGGCGGGACTCCACTTTGCTCTTCTTCGTTCAGAAGCTCAGGCAGAATTGCAGCTTCATTTGATACTATTTCTGGTGCTACCTCCTGCATTAACGTACCAACGGCCTGTTGCGTGCCCTCGGAAAGTGTCTGTATCGTTGCCACTAGCTCGCTCAATCTCGGAGACGAGAGGATTATGAGAAGTATCATTCGGATGAACTTTCCAGGACGGTCAGCGAGGATAAGAGTCCCGATGAATGGTTACCAACTTGCCTTTGCGACAGGTTCAGCCGAGTCTTCTGCAGTCATTTCATGTATGTCATTCTGTGTGATTGTATCGTAGCCCTGGTCTTGTTCTCTTAGCCGTTCTTGTATACGACTCAGCATGTATTGGACTGTAAGGCTATCAGCCATGTAGGTTTCGCAACCTCGCTGTTACACGTACGATTTTGACGCCGCGCATGATAGGACTGCTTGAAACTCGGCAAATCCTCACTGAAGTGCTGCTCATCGATGTATACTGCATCACACCTAAGCATTGCTTGTGGTGCTCAGCATTTCACGCACCTAGCATCTCCCATAGAACATGGCCATCACTCAATTCTGCAAGTGATGACACTGGTGTCGTCAATGGAAAGCTATTTATCTACCATGTACATGGTCAGTAATTGAGCGGTATATTGGGCGGAGAATAGTACCCATTCAACAAGCGCTTCTTGTGTGTCTAAAGTGAGGGCCCCATTTTCAGCCATCGCTTTACACTCCAACAAGCAAAAGGAGCATTGGGAACGCAGGTTTTATTGCAGATCATTATTACGAATCAACCGAGGATAGCTGGAGACCATAGTTGCTGTCAAGTGAAAGCCAGCGTCGTCGACGGGTTCCCGCGTTACTTTTCGTAGGTATTTAATGCGCCTAGTTGGACGCAAGAACCAACGACATAACATGCTTATAAGTAACACAATTTTCGAACTACGATCGATTCGATCTTTTGCAAGTCGTTGGCGACTGTAATCTAATAGCAGAAATAGTCAATTAAGTGGCATTGCTCAAGCTACCAATAGGTGGCTCGCATTGATGCATGGCCTTTCTAAAGCTTTGACGCTCTTGAGCTTGCGTTGTTCAATATAATTTGCGACGGACAGCTTGGCAACTTCGAGTCCCCTCGATATCTCAGCATCATAACGGCCCACGGGCAAGCCGATTCGTGCATATAAGCTCCATGAAGACTTTACCCAGACACACCTTCTCTCATTCCCCGATTGCGGGTAGAATTCTACGGAGCCAATTTTTTTTTTGGTTCGAGTAGAAATCTGAGGCCTCTAGACGCCTTTGACTCCAAGCCGAAAACTTTGAGTCCGGTTCAATTAATATCAAGCCTTTACCCTGAAACGAGTGAACTCGTGCTTCAAAGGTGCCGACCCACCACCATTATGTCCTTCGCAAGGCCTTGTTCGCTGAAGGAGTCAGCGCATCATAGTAATATATCAATACTCAAAGCCTCCATTAGTCAATGCTCTACTAATTACATGATATATATCGCAATATATTGATCTGAAGGAAAGGATCATGTTGAAGCTCGGGTAGGCTAAGGGCGCTAGCAGTAAGCGCTTGTTTTGAAATCTACTTGAAAGGCAAGATAGATTCATTCCCGATTAATCAAACACCTCGACTCTCTACGTCTGCTGCTTGTTTATGCCTCCTTCTTTGACATGGTGCTAATATAGGCTTATTCATGTTGGCTTCACCTGTACACATTACATCCGATCAAAATTGCGCATAACCGAACTCTCTATACCAGCACCTCTTAGACCGACGACCGTCCTTCCTATTGATCCACCAAAGGTTTTTCGATGTCTCTCCTACGGAAAATGAGGTCGTAGGTCGCAGAAAAATTGCTGGAGTTCAGGAGCAGGATCTTCACGGTCTACACATACTAAGTATAGAGACCTGGTCGGGGGTAGACTAGCAGTGATTCAAAATAATCAGTGCCAGTATTCTTCTCACGAGCGTACTGTTGAGGCCGTGGCATTTCTCTTTGCTAGAAGACGGGATTGCAAGCTAAAAAGCTTCTACTATTGGGATTTTGCATTACCATCGTTGCCTTATTTGGAAGGCATCTTCCCACCCCATCTGCCTCTACCCTCATCTGCATCCTTCTTCCACCCTTCCAGGGCCCATCTTCAATATGTCTGTTGGACTTCCATCTGACGAAGCCGCTGAAGACTACAAGAGTTCCCTCGAGGATCTCATTGACACTTCAAGAGTGGCGATCAACAACCTAACAGTCATTGCGAAAGAGATGATTGAGCATGCATCTGCTATCTCGAGAGTTCTGGAGAATCATATTAAGAGTGTAAGTCATCAGTTCGTCTTTCTGAATGGTTTTTCAACGATTCCGCACTCGTTTCTTCAGTGTGTTGCTGGCTTACAATTGGGATCTCGCCGCCTGACTGTGTTGGTAGACTCCTCCAAGCCGCAAGCTCCCTGCCCTGTACCTACTTGATTCGATCGTCAAGAATGTTGGCACACCATACACCTTGTTCCTCAGCCGCAATCTGTTTTCCACCTTTATGAATGCGTATAGCTTGGTTGGGGTTCCAATACGCCAAAAGCTAGACGAAATGCTTCAAACGTGGAAGCTTCCTAACCCAGGTTCGCTAGAAACAAAGTCTGTTTTCCCTCACGAGGTCGTCCGGCCGATAGAAGAAGCCCTTACCAAAGCCCGAAATGCTGCGTTCGAACAGCAGCATCGCCAAGCGATGCAAAACAGGAATGAGGCCGCCGCCCGGAGTCGACAAACACCTCAACAGCATCTCGGCTACACAAATTCTCCAACACCCCCACAGGCAAACGGCCATTATCCTCTATCTCCAGGACAGCCCTTGCCTACACCTGGCCAGCAGCAATATCATATGCCGACTGGGACTTTTCAGCAGGTAAGCCTGGACCATCGGCATCTTGTGGAATCAACTGATCGGGGCAATTAGCAGCCTCAAGTGTATCTTCCGCCGGCACAGTACACAAATTCTTCGCCATCTTTGCCAGCGTCACAACATACTGTTCGTGCAACGAACGCAAATCGCCAGGGGTCTCCGCCGATTGATTTACCATTGCTCCACACAGATATTGATGAGCTAATCAGACTAGCCCTTGGGGAATCTGCAATCTATCCATACGATTCGTCCATAAAAGGCCGCTTGGATGCCTTGATTGCTCTGAAGACAATATTACATCAGCAATATCACCCCCCAGACCAGCTGCAACAGGTGAGAGATCAAGTCACGCAGCTTCAAAAAGTCCCACGAGCTACCACTACCTTGCCGATCGCAGGTCCTACAATCTATGCTCCTTCAGTCCCACAACAGCCTACATTGTATCACGGCCCCTCTCCGCAATCTAATCCAGCACCACAAATCCCAGTCCAGCTACCGGAACCATCGTCTACTGATATACAGACCCTTATGTCTAAAAATCTGGCAGACATCATCTCAAATGCCCAAAAACCTGTGACGCCGCTACAGCTATCCGCGGTACAGACTAATGCCGGCAATGCATCTCAAGGCTCTACTAATGGAGGAGTTTCTGATTTACTCTCATCGTTAAAGAGAGCTGGCATCTTAAGCGAGTCGGTTGCAAGTACTACTCAAACCCCCCCTACGGAACTCCGCCCCTAACAACAGTAATTCCATCGCGCCAGGAACTGAAAGGTGTTCAGCTAAACTCTACATCGCTAAAAATGTGGGTTATGTTGATCTGTCTGAACTAGAAATATCAATACTGATTTCTTTAGGCCTCGATTGCATTTAGTCTCCCTTCTCTATGACTCACAACCGAATCAATGTACTACTTGTGGGAGAAGATTCCTTGCTGATGACGGAGGACGAGAGAAGAAGCGTCGTCACTATGACTGGCATTTCCGGACTAACCAAAGAATGAATGAGGCAGCGAGGCGAGCTCAAAATCGCAGTTGGTATGTCGATGAGCTAGAATGGATCAAATCACGCGACGATCCAGAGGGCAACCCGGTAGATCCCTCGGCAGACACGATAGCAAAGTCAACCTCAATCGCTCCTTCGAAACAGAAGCAGAAATTCGTGGCTGTCCCAACGGATCCTTTTCTAGCAAATCAGCCATGTCCCATATGCCAGGAAAAATTTACAGCGTCATATAATGAGGAGGTTTCGGATTGGGTTTGGATGGATGCGATCCAGATTGGATCAAGGATTTATCATGACAGCTGCCACAGCGATGTTATCGTAAACCGAAGCCGAGAGGCCACCCCGTCTCGCACTGACACCCCCGATAGTGTATTAGGTAAGCGGAAAGCGGTAAGTAAACCTGGATAATCCTACAATGCTGGACACTGACGTGTGATCCTAGGTTGATGAGCTTCCCAGCATGGACTTGAAACTCATTAGAGCGTAACAAAAATACTCTGGGATAGGTTGGGATTTGCATGTATGCATGGTAGCTTCAGCTTTGCAGAAATGCATTGCGTGCGAGAAGACTGCTGCCATGGATAGATTGTTGGATTATGGCGAATAAGTTCTACATATTTACAACTCATTACGCCTAAGCCATTTTCGCTCTTCAAGCGCCTGCTCGGAATGGACATGTGCGATGAGAACGCCACCTTTCCCAGCATCGTTGATAGGGAGGGCGACTTCATGCAAGACCTCTTTTCGACAGTCGTCCACCGCTAGCGCTGAACCCGCAGCCCCTGATGAAAATGCGAGATCGCATTCTTCGGAAACCCTTGGCTCTGGGACTACGACAACTTATAACACCTACAGATGAAGGCAGGTTGGCCGCACGGAACGGAAGATCCAGACCATTTGAGAGGTGACTGCACCAAATGGCATGTCGGTGCCATGAAAATGTGAGCAAGGTTACCGGCCTTGCGGTGAATGATACCAAAATTGCTTCAAACCCAATCTCTTGGCTCTTGCAGCACTTTGAGAAGTCTCTCCTCCCTACTACCCTTCTCAACCTCATGCATGTATATCCATCTCGCAGTAAGCGGCAAGCTCATCAGCACGCTCTCTACCCGCGCGCCGGGAGTATTGAGCCCGAAGCTCGTGCCCCGATCGTGCACCAGGTTGAATTCAACGTAACGACCACGTCTCAATTGCTGCCACTCCTTCTCCTGAGATGTGAAAGGTGTATTGATTCTCTTCTCAAGCAATGGCATATAAGAGGGCAAAAAGGCTAGGAGACAATCTTTCACAAATGAAAACAGTTGTTCCTGATCCTTCTCCTGCTCATCTAGATCATCGAAAAATATTCCGCCGATGCCTCTTGCCTCCTTCCGGTGCGGAATTGTGAAATATTTGTCACACCAGATCTTGAATCTCGAAAAGTAGGACTTGTCATGCTTGTCGCAAGCCCCCTTAATGATCTGGTGGAAATGTATAGCATCTTCGTCATAGAGATAGCTTGGAGTCAGATCAGTGCCACCGCCAAACCACCACGCATTGCAAGTCCCGTCCTTGTCCATTGTCTCAAAATAACGGTAGTTGAAGTGCACAGTTGGAGCATGGGGGTTTGCGGGGTGTAACACACAAGATAAGCCCGCAGCGAAGTATTCAAGACTCTCCACGTCTGGGTCAAGCGCTTTATGGTTGACTCGCATTTTCTGGACTGCGGGACGCGGCAGGGTACCATATACGACCGATGTGTTTACGCCTGCTTTTTCGAACACCTTACCATCTTGAAGCACGCAAGAAAGGCCACCCCCACCGTTTGGTCGGGACCAAGAATCAACGCGGAATCTATGTGTCGGATCAAATCGCTCCAGCTCGTTCACGATCCGTTGCTGTTCAGACTTGATGAGGGATTCCATGCGAAGACGCATTGGTGAGGAGGCCGTAATTCCATTCTCACGCTTGATCAACGTGTCTCGTTCGGCGACAGTAGGGTTCTCGAGTCGTAGCGGATCAGCGTACTTGTTCCGTCAATTGGCAACGATACTATCTCAACAGGATAGACTCATACCTGGAGGTACACGAAAGATGTGACGATAACGGCGCCTGTGATAATGGCAATGTAAAAGATCGTGGTTCGCTTGCGCTTCGTAAAGCTAACCAGATCACCACCGTCAGGTGGAGAGATGGAGGGTTTGGATGAGGTTGCTGAGTGGGCTTGCGCAAGAGACTTCAGCTCCGGCCTCTCTTTGTAGGGTAAAGGTTGCTTTAGTCTGCCAGAGTATTGATTGGCATGAGGTGCCCGCCAGTTGACAAGCTGTGACCGGTGTTTGAAGTGCAAATGGGAGCCACGGAACCCACGTCGCGCAAATTCTACCGCCACCATAACGGATCAGCGTGATACTGTAGGCAGCAACAAATGTTCATGCCATTGACGTAAATTCCATTTCTATCCCTCACATTGCAAGTGTAGACCAGAGTTTGCGACTGTCTGAAAAGGTGTTTATGCATGCTTTGGCATCAAACGACGCTAGCCATAATCAGGTCATTTTTATGTCTTAGTGTCCTGAACATTTAACGAGCTCGAGCTTGAAGCTACAACTATCTAGAAACAGTACGGACTTGTCTCTACCTCATTACGTGCGTTACAATGCCTACTACTACCGCCGAGACCCTCTCATTAGTGGCGCGTAATGTCTCGGTGGCTCCTCTCGTCCTCCTTTCTGCCGCAGATCATTTTGGTCGGTCGAGTAAAGGCTCCGGTAAAAGGGTCGTCGGCGTTCTCCTAGGCCAGAATGATGGCAAGAACGTCAGAGTATCAAACAGCTTCGCTGGTCTGTAATATTACCAGAATTTCTCAATCCTTCGCTCACTGACAGTGCTTCAAGTTCCTTTCGAAGAAGACGAAAAGGACCCTTCAGTATGGTTCTTAGATCATAATTATGTCGAATCAATGAACGACATGTTCAAGAAGGTCAACGCGAGGGAAAAATTGATAGGATGGTACCACTCTGGTCCAAAGTTACGTGCGTCAGATCTTGAGATCAATGAGTTATTCAAACGATATACGCCCAACCCGCTTCTCGTTATAATCGACGTTCAGCCGAAGGAGGTTGGCGTACCCACAGATGCTTATTTTGCGGTGGAAGAGATTAAAGATGTTCGTCATTATCAGGCTGCTCGGTCTTTACAATGTTTGAAGAAAAGACTGACGGCCTAGTAAAGGATGGAACTACGACGACTAAAACTTTTGTCCACACGCCTTCCATAATAGAGGCTGAAGAGGCCGAAGAGATAGGTGTCGAGCATCTTTTACGCGATATCAGAGACATCGCAGTCGGAACCCTCTCCACCCGAATTACCTCCCAGCTCCAATCCTTACAAGGCCTGCACCTTCGCCTCCGAGACATTGGTACCTACTTACAGAAAGTCACCGATAAGGATTTACCGGTTAACCACGCGATTCTGGCCAATCTGCAAGACGTCTTCAATCTTCTGCCGAACTTAAGCAACCCGACTGCATCGACATCTGCTGAGTTAGAAGGAATGAAGGAGAACGGGAAGGATCAGGGGGCGGAGCTTACAAGGGCGATGAGTGTGAAGACGAACGATCAACTCATGAGTATATATTTGAGTAGTCTGATAAGGGCCATTACAGCGTTCCATGATCTGATAGAGAATAAGATACAGAATCGGCAGCAGCAGGAAAGCGAGGGGAAGAAGGAAGGCGAGGAGACGCAGAAGGAGCAGGAAGGAACGAAGGTGGATGGAGAGGCTAATGGAATTAGTGAGGAAGGGAAGGAAGACGAGAAGGGAAAACCGAGCAAGGGTAAAGATAGAGGAAAGAAAGGCTGATGAGTCGACTGCGTTGTACAAATACCTCTGCCAAAAATATCATTTGGCTTTTCTTTAGCATTGCATTTCAGTTGGTCATTCCTATCAATCTGAGAGCAGGATCAGCTTTTGAAAGCCGATTGAGAGCGTAGCCATCATTAAACATAACCACTGGACTTTTGATGGGAAAAGGACACAACGACTTCAAGAAAATAAATTATACTGGGGCCCAAACGAAAAGACACTGCAACGAGATGTGAATTTTTAATGTTTGATTGTTGTTGCTAGCTCCGTTACATGCATGCATCCACTGCAAATCCTTGCAATAAATCGCCAGCCGGAATATCAGAGATATGTCCACAAAATTAAAGAATATGGCGATGATGACCTCTTTCCACATACAGATTCTCCAACGCTGTGTCATGATGCAAATTTCTCAGAAGAATTCTCCGCTAACCGATCGTTCCAATATGCAAATGTGAAAAAGATGAGGTGGGCCTGTATCCCCGCGAACCACTTAGATAGCTAAATGTGTCTTCTGACTTGAAAACATTATGCCAATCGCGGAGAATGAACGCAAAAGGAACCTGCCCTGTAAGGTGTCCTACATGGTCAACGACCCAACCGCTTCGGGGGCCTTTAGATCGGGAGAGTGTAGATATAGAGCGCTGGATAGCGATAACGCGAAGAAGGAGAAAGTCACATGACATCGCAATGACTTATGCACCGTGCCTTCGTTTGTGGATTTTGTTGTGTACGTGCTGGTGGACGTGTTCTTGTCTTTTCTCTTTGTTGTGCTCTTCGGCATTCCCTTCCCCTTCTGCGTATACGTAGCTGTACACGGTGACTGCTGGTGCGTTGACATAGTGTGATACTACAACAACATCATCGTCATCCTCCGTCGGAGATGGCGATTGAGCGTGCTTGTCCTCGACCTTTACCTCTTGCTTCGGGGGTGGTGATTGTGATTGTGATTGTGACTGTTGTTGGTCTTTCTTGGGCTGGTCGTTCGCCTTCGACTGTTGTGACTGATCCTTTTGCTGATCGTTCTGGTCATCCCCGGATTGAGATGCGGCCTTCGTCCCTGAGCCATCAGACTTGCCACTTCCAATCTGGCCGCCGGTGGAGCCTCCGTTAGGACAGAGAAGTAGTTTAATGTCATGAAAAACACTCGTAGCGGTGGTAGCGAAGTCGTCGTTGTACTTTGAGTACGCGGTCTTGCAAGGGTTCTGTCCAGGAGGGCACAGAATATCCTCCAAATCAGGGACAACGAGCTGCAAGCCACCCTTCATGAAGGGAGGATAGTCGTCACATGATTCCCCATTCCCATTCTGGCCCTCGCCATTGTTGGAATTCACGTTCGAGATGTCGAGAAAGACCTGCTCGTTGGTGGGTGTGAATTCAAATTGAGTGCAAGCTCTGGCTGGCTTCGCATAGAGATCCATCTTAGGATCGGTGAACATTTTGATACTTCCACCACCACCGTCCGCAGCTTTAGTGTACAGCGGAACTGACATAGTCGCCGATGGGCTAATGGTCGCTGTGGTAGGATTGTTGTCAAGCACGTAAAAGGCATTTTCCGAGCACAGATTGATCACTATCGCATTGCCCCAGCCATCCTGGCGCACCGCCCCTTGTGGAATCTGCTGATTGGCAGAGGCAAGCAGCACCAAGGTCGACGCCGCTGCGGAAGCAACAAGAGACTTCATGGTACACCTCTTGGTCGCGGAAAGTCCTTGTGGAATGTAAATGATGTGGCTTTTTGGTGAGGGCTAAAAGAGCGTGTTGGCAACCGACGGCGTCTGAATGATTAGATATTGGCGAGGGAGTGTTAAATGAGTGGAAGTGCGATTCTGCGTCGAGCAGTAAATCGCGTGTCGTCGCAGTCGTCAAGAAGGGCCAAAGGAGTGTAGGAGTTCCAAAGAACAAGAAGGACGATGAAGGGAAGAATGGAAGCAGGCTGGGCGCTGGGGGAGCAATAAAGGAGAGGACCAATTTCCCTGCACCATTTCTCGAAATGGCTGCTTTAATTTCACCCACCCGCTAGCCCTCAAGACGGGGCCCCTTCTTGGCGCTCTTGCCCCTGACACATCATTCTTCTCCCGCCGCTAAAAGGAGCTACAGAGAGCCAAGAGCAGCGGAATCTGGCCTGGGACGAATCACGAAGGGCAGGTCCCTGGGTCTGCCAAATTGTCCCAATCATAATATCCCGCTTACTAAGGAAGAGCTGGCAAAGGCGACGAATCATGAGCCAAGTGGCCGTACAAGGGCTTTGGAGGGCCGGTCGAAAGAGCGGCAAGACGAGACTAAGGGAAAGGAAAACTCGCCAAGGCGCCCCGGATTGAAGTGAGGTCGCTGCGCCCCCAATAGAAAACCTCACCCCTGATTGCCAACTCAGATACTACGGAGAGACGACCTTCACGCCAGCGCAGTTCAGTCGCTACTTTTCGATTGCCACCGTACCAGTACCAGAACGTAGGCTTCGAACAACAGGTCGGAGTGCTATCTATCCGAGAAGACTGTAGGTGAGGAAAGAACTTTTGCATTGTTTAAGACTGCAGTAACAAGGTGTAAAGTAATCTTGGCAGAAACGACAAGAGATGTCGCCGAGTTCCTCAGTTTTCCATTCCCTTTTGTGGCTCAAGCGATGGTTCGGAGAAGCCTCAGTCCCCGGAAAGACGATCGCGTAACATTGCGTAACTATGCTTTCACACGAGCACAAACTGTCTAAGGAACAGCTTTACCTTCTCGCGTAGCCTTTGCCATTTCACTTTGGGCTGTATTGTTGGCACTGTCAGACTCGTTAGCGCCTGATTCACAGTACACAGCCTAACCCGAGCCTTACTATCGCTGGTATATCGGGAGATAATACTCTCGCTCACTTGTGGTCTCTTGCAAACTTCTCCTCTGGCTGACTGCACCTTCCCACATCCTATATCTTTGCCAAACCTCCTCGTCTTGACCATCTTCTCCCTCTGGTGGGATGCCAAGGCCACCTTTGAAATGATCGAAGATCCAATTTCTCAAAGCCCAAGGAGCGGCGATAATATCAATGAGCTGCAACTGTTTGCCGGTGAAGAACGGTCCTCTCTCGTCCATCCTCCGGGTAAGTTCTTTCAAACTGTCAAGGTACGTCTGTTTGCTGCCCTCGATGGAGGGAGCTGTTTCGCTAGGTTGAAATTGAAGAAATTGATGGAAGTTGCGAACAATTCTTGTCGTGACGTACTCGATGGATAACCGCATCTGTGCCCTTTCAAAAGCATCTGGTGGAAGAAGTGGTGTGCCATGATTGGCATACTGCTCCTCGAGAAATTCGCAAATGACCGTCGACTCATATAACGGTTTGCCTTCGAATTCGAGCGTGGGTACTAGGCCTTGCCAAGCGACATCAGCTAGCTGGCCATGACTTGATTGATGGAGGAAGTGGGAAACGCCAACCTCGAGGGTTCAGACGTAGAAGATTGTCTGTTTTGTGGTACGGATTCTCTTCTAGGTATTGGTACGGGATGGACTGGTAAAATCAATACTCGCTTAAAGATTGCGCAGAGCTGACGATTTACCTTTTCTTCAAGCACAGTCCATACCCTCTGCACTGTTGAGTGTAAGCGCCAGTGACTGTGGGCTCCGTAGGAAATCTTGTTCGCGTCGGCGACGTACCAAAGGGGCAAAACCAGCCCGAGTATAGTTTCAAGGGCTCTGACGTCGATTAAAGAGATGAATATGGACAGCTCTACAGGAAGCTTACGAGGCCCGCTATGCTTGTCGACCAATTCCTTCGCTCTTGAGAAATGCGCAAGGTCAGCTCTCCGTGTATAACCATAGGCCTAGATATCCTTCGAGACATGAAATCACAACTATTGCGACTCACTTGCCAGTAGCGACGGGGTGTAAATCCGCGTCTGGAAGAGCCATTATGCTGCCTTGGCTGCACCTACGCGAGGGAAATTCCGCTCTTTGAAATGTGCTGCGATGATGTAGACCAAAACGGGGCCACAATGAGAACAGCAAACTTGGTGGAAAGTTCAACAGTAATTGAACGAACTCCAAGGATGTACGTGTGAAGAGCCATGTTTATATCTTATGACGGACACGATTAGCAGGTCTTAGAGATGACGTCGTTTGATCTTCATCAGAGTCTCCTGGAACACCGATATTGTTAAGTTTCAACAAAATCCTGCGCACATCCGTGTCTTGTTTATCATACGACCAGTCGCTGTCATGAAGTAAACTACAGCTGCCTCCATCGAATGTAAATCGATCTTCACCCTCCTTCTGACATTAGAAATTTGACATTGTGACGGTATTTATTGATACAGGCTCCTCTACTATTTCATACAGTTGATCGATTTAACCACCTCCACGACCTTCATGTAGCAATACGTTTCTGGCGGGAGAGGCCTTCTTGTTCAGTAAGCGTGATATCAACGGCCGAAAGGGAGATGTTTTGTAGTGGAAGACTCTCGCTGCGGGCCACTTCAGCCCTATGGTGCAACCTGGGATTACCCCAGTCGAGCAAACTTCCCCGCGTATTGTATTGCGTTTATCAGACATTGGCCATAGAGGTCATCCATTTGTGGACATCTTCCTATAAGAATATGACTACAAGACTATATCGGCATGAGTCTTTTGATGCCCTTACTGAAGCGACGTGCCTTTTCTGAGGATGAGTGCACTTAGTTCTAACCTGGGTGCTTGAATTGCATCAGGAACGACCTCTCCGGTTGTTTAAAGCAGGGCTACGTTCACATTTCTGTCGACGCGCTACATTTCATCTATACTTCCGTATCCATTCACGAACAGCGCGAATATATAGCGAAGGAATGATGGACGGGCTGAAGACTGATCACGATGATTCATACGCTTCTCCCTCTCCTGGCTATTTCCTCGACAACTTACTATCCGATACTACCAGTCAAGGCGCTTCACCTCAGGTTATGACTGCCAATGCCGGTGATCTGTATGATCCATTCAGAGGCGCCTCGACTCAAGAGTCTTCAAGCGACTCCCAAACAAATAGCACCAACACTTCTGATGATTCGTCTGGAGATGTTCTTATGAGCAACCAAGTTAATGCCCCCGCGTTGATATCAATTCCTGCCGACTACGCAGAACAGCAGCAACCACCCAACACGGAGCGTTCCAGACCATTCTTGCAAGATGATCCCAACTTTGGTAATGATTTCTTTGACTTCGAAAGCGCTGCCAGCAGCCCGACCAACTTCAATCAGCACTTGAATCATAACCTACCGAAAGTACCCATCAGAGCTGCACAGAACAATGGTGCGCCGAACCTGGGATATGGACCCCCAATAGGGAACGTCAGAGTGCGTCAATTGACACAGATAACCTCTGCTTCAGACAGCTAACGTTGAATATCCTAGAAAACCCATTCAAAACAATCATTATCTGGCCATATACACCTCAGCCAGTCGTCTTACACGCAACCTCGATTTGTGAATGGTTCCTTCCCTCAAAATTCCGATGCCTTTCATCCGCACTTGCGTCAGTCAAATCCACCAAATTCATTCGCTCAGCTCTCTCAAGCACCAAAACGAACGCCGGCTAATCACACGAGATTGCGTGTGAGCGAATTGCCGAGAACTCAAAGGGTAGAGACTCAAATGCATGTGAAACTAACCATGTCGTCGTTACCCCAAGGCATCAAAAATCTCCACTTCCAGAGCTTTACCATGGCCCGAACGAAATTAGTTATGAAGCCACCTCCTTTGAAGGACCCCTCCATGCTGGAGCTTTATGCTCACTGCGTCTCCGCAACTGCAATGGAGGATCCTCAAAAGAGGCAGCGTGCGTTTGATCGAGCTGCCCAGTCAACGCGCGAGGATGATCCATGTAAAGAAATTGGCAATCCTCCAAGTCGAAGCTTGGAAATGGCAGAGAATGACCTAAATAAGCCAAGCAGTGGTGGTTTCGTCTACATCTGTCGGTCTATTACCCTTCATTCGGTTCTGACGGATTTGCTGACGACGATCCAGGCGAGCAATGCATTCGAAGAGAAAACAAACGCATCGCTAGAAAGAAGTTGAAAAACGAACAGGACGAAGAAAACTGGCGAACAGACCAACCTAAGCGTATTATTGTCTTTAACAAAGCAGAAGTGCTTGAATGGAAAAATGTGGAGTCTTACAAGGACGAAGAGACCGGGGAAAGAAGCACATTGGTTGGGCAAAGTAAAGAAGAATTACCAAACAACACGATGCAAGTTCATTGCCCAATGCGAATACAATGCTATAGCCGTCATCATGGGGAGAAAGTGGGATATCGGTAAAGTCTGCTCTACTACTGGCAGTTTGTCTATTACTGAACCTCATCCAGAGTCATCTTCACGGTAAAAGATAGCGATGACAAGTTAATAGCGCAAACTCTTTCAAGTAGCGTCATTATCACAGACGACCATAAGACCCCACAGGCTACAAAGATCCCAGGTGAATTCCAAAGCACGAGCAGCTTCGGGAGCTTGGGCTCCAGTAGCGCAGGATTTTATCAACAATTGCAAGGGCCGTCGTTGGATGGGCGCAACTCATTCTCTACGCCCGACCTTCAAAGTTTAAATCTATCATATCGACACCAGCACTCGCAATCACAGAGTTCATTTCCCAGTCTTGGGGATTCATCGCTAGTGAATCCAGAATACCCTGCCTCTACGAACTGTTCTCGTCCCGCGTCTCCTACGGCGCTGCCTGGACCCCAGCACAAGAGGCGGAAGGGAAGTGGTAATGCGATTAGCAGGCCGCGACCCGATCTTACAATGACTAAGATGAGTTCTGAAAGAATGAAGAGTCCTCCAGCAGCTGGCAGCGTGCCGATAGGCCTGTCTCGTCCGCCTGGTTCGAAGTTTCCGCAGCCTCTGCCTTCCCATCATTCATCGACGCACGGATTATCAACTCCACCTACCTCAAGCCATATGCAAGCTAGCCCAAATTTGCCATGGCCTGCTACTGGGAATTTCTTTCCTCGATCACAGAGCGTCGAGAATCTTCAGAGCCTTCAGGATGTCTTCTCCGCGCCCAGTTCCGCCTGGCAAAGCCAAGTTCCTAGCCCCGAATCTAGTCCTCAATCATATTCGCAAGTCCACGTTCAAGCCCAAGGGCATCGGAATCCAAGCAATGAACCTATGCCCGGGAGGGCGTTGCCGAAGTTGCCCATCATTTGCAAGACCACTCCGGCCGACGGACCTCAATCTGGTGGTGTAGAGGTCACTTGCCTGGGAGAAGGATTTCGTTCAAGCTCACAGATCTTTTTCGGTGACATTCCTGCTACGACAAGAAGCGTGTGGAGTGAAAGCGCGCTAGTTTGTGTCCTGCCCCCAGCTGTACATCCAGGTCCCGTGACTGTCACTGTTCGTCAATCCGCCGACCCCAGAACTCCCTTGTCCTCGCAAAACCCGATTCACTTCACTTATGTGAACACGGACGAACAAGACCTATTGAAACACGCACTACATTTGGTGCATCAGCAATTTGCAGGTAGTCCACCACCACAAGCCTCTGACATTGCCAGAGGCATCCTAACATCATTTGGCGTCAACAACTCAAGACTTGGCAAGGGCACACAGTTTCCATACTCCCAAAACCTCCAATATGCTGCTGCTCCATACATCAATTCAGAATCTAGAGATGTAGAAGACCTGGTTTTGAAATCACTGGAAATCATCGACCTTGACGACAAGCCGAACAAGGTGAATCTCAATTTCAGGGGGATGAATGGCCAAGTAATGCTCCATACCAGCGCTTCGCTCTCCTTCTATCGGTTGCTTGCTGGTCTGCTTGCACGTGGTGCCCATCCAGATGTGAGAGATAACAATGGCATGACTCCTATGCACATAGCCGCTCTTCATGGAAATCTTAGGATGGTCCACAAGCTTCGCTCCAGCGGTGCTGATCCTACTATTCGCAGTCTGAACGGTATGCGACCAGCTGAAATTGCAGGGACGCAGGAAGTGCGTGCAACACTTGATGATCTCAACCTCGACCCATCGTATAAAAGAATTGATCGACTGATGACTCCGCATTTGAACCGCGTATCCTCTAACAGATCTGGTTCCGGTATCCTGTCCAACACGGGCAAAGTCTCTGAGGTATGTCGTGGGACGCCGAGTACTGATGATTTGGGCTTCAGTAAGGCTCGGCCGGCTCCCAGGCTCCAGTCTCCTTTGGAATCCCTTGGTAGAAATACCAATGTTGTTCTCAAGCCTACTCAAGAGCACGATCTCAGTACCGATGCTGCTGTGCTTGCTGCAAGTCCGGCCTTGTCAGCTTGGAGAGATCAAATATCAACACAAATTCAGCAGCTCCAGCAGAGTGTCCAGCGCGCTCTGCCGCTCATGCCAGCCCTCACAGACTATCAAACTCATCCTGTGATGCGACGTATAAGTAATCTTGTACCTCAACGTGGAGCTCGCGTTGAGAATCCCGACAACAACACAGGCAAACTCAAGGATGGAGACTATCGCTGGTGGGAACTTATCACTGGACCCTCATCTCCACCTTCTTATGAGGAGATCTACCCACATCAAACGCGTGACCAGCAACAACGTAACGAGAAAGAAATTATGGCTCTCCGCGCTGCCGGTGAGGCTGTGCTGGATAAGAAATGCGAATTGCTGCATGATCGACCGGAAATCTCCGCCAATGAGGAGACCTTCAACATTGGCCGTGAGGCTCTCACAGAAGCGCAACAGCAACAAATTAGAAAAGCGCATGCTCAGAAAGTCAAAAAGCTTCATAAAGACCGTAATCTCTTTTTTATTTGGGTAAGTCATCTCGCGGTACGTCTGTTGCTGATACTTACGAGCCCAGATCCCGATCCTCTTCATCATCATGCTCGCAGTTCTCAAGGAAAGGATGTCATCAATCTGGAATTCTGCTTCTCAAGCCTATATCTCCCTTGCTAGTTAACAGCGTCGCCAAGACGCAAAAGCCAAATGAGGATTGCACTGTTACTTTTTAAATTCAACCTATGCTCATTAGGAGCTAAGGAAGGGCAAAGATAATGCTAGCGTCGGTGCTTTGGCGTTTTTATATTAGGAAATAAAGTCTCATCCGCGATGCGGAAAGGCGGTCTCATTGGTTTGGAAGTCCTGTATACTTGATGGATAGGGACATTGTTTTGCTTAGCAAGAGCCGAGATTGACGCTGCAGCTTGATTTAATGTTGTGTTCTGACACCTTCTTGTGTGACAAGCGAAAAATTTAGAGGCCCATGGAAGTCCTCAAAAACGACGCTGATATCCGTGATGAGCTCAGATCCTTGGCTAACGTGAATACTGGACTAAAATGGGCCTCAGATGGTAGCCTCAATCATCCCTGGGCACTAGTATGATGGCCCAATGAACCGATCGAAACTCCAAATTATGATTCACTCTCTTTGAGAGAACCCACTGTCGCTTTTCGTGGTAGAGTATTCGCTATTGATCCAGTTGTTGAAGCCAGTCACATCTGTTGACGCCTCATTTTCGACAAAGAGCTTTCCGAGATCCAATCTCATACTAGATGATGCTTGATGATTGCTTTTCTGTTCCGTTCAGCTGAATCTTTCACTTGATTCACGCCTCCTTACTAATGCAATTGTGAACGCAGCAGATGGGCATCATAAGCAACTACTCGCTAGCCAATCCTTGGCCTTGATTGATCCATCATAAAATATTACCTCCTGCAGGTCAAGACTGCTTTGCATTTGGATACAGATGCTGCGCTTATGTGGCGCGGCATCGACGCTCTCTTGATGATGGTCAAAAGTGCAAGTCTGCTTCAAATTGTTAAGACGGCCTCAGGGAGAGAAAGTGTTGACTGGGTCGACTGAATTGGAGTGGGGGCATCTGGATCCATGGAAAGGCGCAGAAATCAATTGAACATTGGACAGAATGCTTCCCATATAATACAATAGGGGCACCGGACTCCACTCGAGATCCTTGTCCGAGATGACCCACGTGACAGATGGCTTCATAAGGACGCAAGGCAGCCTTCTGATGGCTGTGTAGTTCTACGGCATGTTTTGTTTTTGCAAGAAGGCTTGTAGTATTCGGTTCACTGCTTTGCGAGATAGGAGCGTAGCATGAAATACTAGGCTTCTATGTATAGCGTTGTCCATAAATCAATACAGAGAAGAAGGTAGGCCCGAGAATTGCCACAGAATGCTGATTCACAGCGCCTGCTCATCTCCTGGCATATCTAGGCACCAAGGCAGTAAAGCAGTGCCTCTGGGCATTACGTCCTACCTTTTGCTTGCGAATGGAAGCTTCGCAACAACAAACGCAGGCGATTGAATCACGTGCACTAGTACTCATCAGAAGGCAGTTCGTACGTGACGTGTGTTTGTGTTGAAGCATGGATAGAGTTGGCTGTGTCCTCGAGCGCGTTTGAAGCTCTCTCATGTATGCGATATGGCGCATCAACACTACTTCGTCATCGCAAGTGATAAAAAGACGAGATGACGCTATGCTCTATTGATGAAGAGTGCGTAATTCACGCATGCACGAGGCGGTTTATCAAAAGGCTCGTACAATTTTCACTCAGGAAAGTCGTCGCAACCGTGAATGTTGCAGAAAATGCCTTCATACAATGCGTCGCAACGGCCAATAGGCTCATTCATCTAGATTGGAACGCTTTATCTTATTGCCTCGTTGCTGAAGCGTCTCTGGGTTTCAGATGCTTTTTCGATTGCCCAGCGATGGACTAGGGAAAGAGCAAGAGATCCTGGACAGCTCACGCGTCTGTACACACGCGACGATCAAGACCAGTTACACCTGTCGTTCTGGTGATCTAAAGGTTGTTGCTATTTCAGGCTGATGATCTCAGAAGAAAGATGATTTATGAGATAAGTACTGCCAATGTCTCCCGATCTAGAGCTGCGTAGCTAGGACACCTACCTGCGCGCCGATTGATGGAATACGGTGATATACTACTAATCTGCATCTATTCCCGCCAGGTCTGGAGCGCATACTTGGCTTTCGCAGCGGCTATGCGATCCCACCAGGATTGTCGGGAACACCCAGACACAATACATATGAAACTCGGGCCATCTTCAGATTTGCAAGGTGACCTTAATAGCACCTCCTTTACCGCAGTCCCGGTAACGTCTGTACTGTGGGGTGGCGAGATAGAAAAGACGGAGAGAAGGAATGCGAAAGTCTTGTGGCTCTCTCGTCGAATCCACATAATTGCAATGAAATACATATATTAGAACTGGTTCGGCGACATTGCCCGCACGATGTGCATTTAGCATAAGAGCCGGAAAGACACCGACGGGTTCCGCCATACTGTTGATCAACGGTCATGCATAAGGCGGGTCGGCTGAGGAATACCGACGATCGTCACCTGAAGCTTTGCTCTACAGCTATTGAGTGCTGAAGTATGAAAACCTGCTGTGTGGTTGAGCTACTCATTGGTTGTTTTATCTGATGTCGTATCATTCTGAACGGCCCAGGCGTCAGCGGAAGAAATGCTTATCGTAGTCATGCTGTCAGTAATGTCTTTCAATCGCAGAGTAAAAACAAAATCTGGAGGATCGACAGTGGCAAGGTCAGGCAGCGGTCGCTCGCGGTTCGCGAGGAGCAAGGGCAAGCGGCAAGAGAGGCGCGTACTCCATGATCAGCAGCAGTACGTGTAGTCCTTGACGTTGTCCGTCTGTTGTTTTCTATCATCCTCCACAGGAATGTAAGTAGGTTGACTGGTTTTTGTTACGAAGCCAGCGTGCAATGTATGGGTGGATGTTTCCACGCGTGTTTGCCTCTTGCCGAGAGCGGTCAAGGTGAGCTGATTCGGTTTACAGATGTTGAGCTGCGTGATAGGGAACGAAGAAGCGCTCAATGACTAGACAAGCGATGATCAGAGAGGACATTAGTCCCGCGTACCACTGACTCGATCAGATGCCCTAACTACCTTATCTCTGTACATGATATTCAAATTGATCTAAATTGCACTATTTGGTGTACTATTTATTGTACCTAGAGCTCAATTTTAAATATCCGACCATTCAAGGATTAAGGCTTGAATAGCCGGTCACACAATCGTTATTCGTCACACTTCCAATTAAAGAGCAAGAAATGAAAAGGCGTCTCTTTCATTCGTCCGTCTCCACTCCAAGTGGACGCGACACTATCGGAAGCCGTCTCTACGTTTTATACGAGCGTCCCGTGCGAGAGCGATCTACGTATTCCCCAGCTTTCCATGTTCCCAAATATTGACGGTTCTTCGGAGCCAATCACTCCATAAAGTCGGTCCTCATTGCTCCCTGCTGTGCAAGTCGAGCATAAATCTACTTAATTAGTGGTGATTGTTATTTGCCCATGTAGCTACTAGCTGTCTACTGGTTTCTTCAGTTGGGTGCTAGGGGGTGAAAGACTTTCGGCATGATGTGGTGGCTTGGCCGGGTGTCTCCCTCATGACTACTTTAGCTTGGCTTTAAGAAGTGCACCACTGTCTATGGGCGCCACCCCGCCCAGCTTAGGCCAGAAGTGCTTAGGCGATCCAGCAGAGGGTGGAGGCATTCGAAGCCTGTCATTCGTGGATTGCCTCCATCCAATCCCTGGACACAGTCGTGGACAGGGTTGGAGGAGTCCTCTTAGCGATTTGACAAGGGGTATGATCGCCCTGAGCCAGAGGGGAAGACGGATAGGGAGCGACGCTCTACCTAGTGTAGTACTTTAGTTGGTGTGCTGAATCTTAGCTCGACGGTTGTGCTTTTCTATCTCCTTTACGAATCCCCTTGAAGTTCTGCAGTCCCCTCCTCCATACGCCCATACAACATTTGTACTCGCACCCCTGTGTTGGTGGGCGCGAGGAGTACTGACTAAGGAGCGGCCATTGAGAACAAACGCCGCTGGACCTGACCTCGAGATTCGAAGGCGCTGCGTGACCCTGCAGGAAGAAACTTGAGGCAGAGAGTAAAACCCGGAGCCACAAACGCATGCACATATTCATTACGTTGTGTTCTTGGACTGGACAACGAAGTCGATTGGGCCACCAAGAGATTGCGCCTTACCAGCACCTTGGACTCGCACAAGCCATCAAGCCAGAGCATTACCCAGCGCCAGTGGGCTCCTGCAGGACGTGCTTCCCCCGCCCAAGCTTCACCGCCCCGCTGACGGGCTCTCATCATTTCTGACCTCTCGGCCCCAATTGCCATTCGCACGTCCACTCCTTTGGACCCGCCGTCTTGGTTAGTCCTTCTGACGTTGCCCACCTTCAACACGTCGTCGCCATCGTTCCCATAATCCATCGGAAAGCGACGCGATACTGGGAGACACAATTTACACGATCCCAGAGCCCCGATCTCGGGCGATCGTCATAGCTGTGGTCCGCATATTACGCGACACTTGGACAAATCTTCTGGAGCGCAAGAAACCTGCACAAACTCCGCTAGAACATTCTTTGGCATATCACACGACTCAAGGCCTTTTAGTTGTGTCCGGATTCCACTTCTTCAGCGCCAAGGCTTAAGTACTCCAGTCTGCTCTCTGAAATCCCGGTGCCATGGCTGCCCTCCAAACCCTCACAATGGTTCCCAACGAGACCACCAGCAGTATGACGCGCCGGACAAAGGACGGCCGGACATTACAGTACCAGATGACTGTTGTTCAACAGCCGGAGAGAGCACGAGCTTGTGGCGCCGGTGCAAAGTGTACGTTTGATTGAACTCTTCTGGCTCCTCGCTGAACTGACAAACTGCTCTGTAGCCTCTGCTGACCGACGACCGGTCGACCCGCCCCCAATCGTCGAGCTGCGCATTTTGGAAGGGGTCGGTGATGAGAAAAAGGATATCACATTCAGCCATGAAGCCAATTTCTTCCTCTTCACGACCCTTGAACATGCCCGCCCAATGAATCAGGGTCGTGTGCCGGTGAATGCAAATACCCTGGCCGTCCTTACAGGTACTGCTGTTGCCGGAATGGCCTACCTTGATCGCCCGAAGCCCGCTGGCTATTTCATATTCCCAGACCTGTCCATTCGCCATGAGGGAAAGTATCGCCTGAGCTTCAATCTATATGAAGAGCTGAAGAATCCGGCAAAAGACGCAGACCTGGGATCGCCTGCAACCAGCCCAAGGCTTCGTGAGAAGACTGCTGGAAATGCAAGTGGCCCACGCAATTTTGTACATTACCGCTTAGAAGTCAAGTCGGCCGCATTCTCTGTGTTCAGCGCAAAAAGATTTCCTGGGTTGGCCGAAAGCACGGAACTCAGCCGACTGGTCAATGAGCAGGGCTGTCGTGTGCGCATCCGTCGTGATGTTCGCATGCGACGTCGGGATAAAGTGACGGATGGCTATAAGGACATGGTAGACGGAGGATCTCATCCTGTGCTGGATCATTATCCGGCTGGTCAACACGTTCCTGACAGGCCGCGATCAACCAGTAATGCAAGCATTGATGTCGCATCTTCCTACAGTACAGATCGGCGACCGTCGGTGCACGATATCAATTACTATCAAACTGCTGCGTATCAACAAGCCCCTCCGCAGTCAGCTAGCTCCTACACATCCCATCTCAGCTTTGGGGCAGCTAACACTCCGCACTACTCGACGCCCACAATGGCTGCTCACCCCCCAATGTCCCACACGTACCAACAAGCGTACACCTACGGACCTCAAAGTCACACACGGCAAATGTCAGGGCATCAGGGCTACGTATATCCAAGCCAACCACCCCAACAGACCTCATACGTTCCCCCACCGTATGTTGATGAGCGGTCTTACCCAGATTCACGGCGCTCTTCAGGAGCAATGTCAATCGGTCGTCAACAGACAGCTATCGAGCCGTACGATCAGAGCCGTCCCCCAACCCAGTCGTCCGTGGCGTCTTCGCAATTACGTTCCCTGACTCCGCTCAATACAACCACGGCAAATCAGGGCCCCCTACCATCTATTAAAGCCCTAGTACATCAATCACCTTTAGAGCCGCCAATCTCCGAGCCTAAGTCGGCCAATCCAGGGATGACCCAAGGCCCTCCCAACCCTTTCTCCACATCTGGCTACACGACTGGAGGCTATCATAACCAGCCTCCAAGCCTTCCACAAGGGGCAACTCACGCGCCGACCCACCAACCGAAAAGAACCTATGGCTCAGTCTTTGACTCCAGTCATATGAGTCAGCCTATGCACAGCGGCATGCGCCCAAGCACAGCCTTGCAGTCTCACGATCTTCCGCAGATCGAGACGGCCGACGGAGAATTAACGGAGGCGTACGGCGAGTTGGACGAGTTGACAGGGCCCCTAATATACAAACGGGCAGATGGTTCGAGGAGGGCTAAAAAGTGTCCGAGTCCTCGAGATAGGTGAGTCATACTATCTTGCAAGATTCATTAGAGTCGATACGCTAACGATGAGTCAGCACTCGCTACGTGTCTGGTGAACGATTGGCGTAAGGTTCCAGATAGGAGCCTTCGAATTCAGTCGCAACATGGTCCGCTAGGAAGACCTGTGTACGACTTTTCAAAATCACGAGTTACGGACGCTTGGGGTACCATTTGACACATTGTTCTCACATCGCACTATATGGTCTGATAATTACTGTTTCATTTATCACTCAGCACCGCTTGGGATGGGTGGCTTCTTCCGAAGATCTCCAAGGTCTACTTTCCAGCATAAAAGTTCTCATATACCCCTTCTCTGCTGCTACCGGCCTATTTTGCCGTTACGCTGTATACAGAGGATAAAGAATCGGTTCTCCGGGAGTCATCTGGCTTTCAAGGGGCGTTACGTCACAAGGGGAAGCTTATTCCTTCGAGGAAAGTCGCGATTTGTATGTCTCAAAGTTCGTTATGACAGTTAGAAGGGGCATTTTTGTTATGGCAACTAGAACCTCATGTTTCCTAGTACGCAATCCCAGGTATGAGGAACATCGTGACCATGAGTCTGGGGCGTTTTACAAGCAGCATAGCTTCAGTCGCGACAAGGGAGGGGTAAGGGGCATTGCTTTAGCTTCTATGACGTTAAGTAAATACTGTTCTAGTGTGCAAATTTTGGCATGGAAATATGTTTCAACAATTACCTCTCTTTGGTGCGTGTGAACTGAGATCAGATGATTAGGCAGCATCCCGCTCGAGAGGCGGGTTAAGCGTGTGACCCTCCCCGTTGGTAAATGCTCAGGTTATGTCACAACTTGCATGAGAGAAGACTGGGTAAATTTCGTCAGTGAATCTATTAAGTGATCTAACGAGGGTATCTGAATATCTAACATGGAACATCTTCCTGGATGTAATAGAATCACCTATGCTCGCGAACACTCGCGGACAAGGACGACCCTCCAAAACGTAACACATTGGCACACTTGCCACTCTTTATGCCAACTCTAAGTTGAAGAGGAGAAACAGATGTGAGAGCTCAAGAATCTATGACAAACGACGACGGAGTGACGAAAGAGCCCCGGGGCATCACGTAGAAGATGGCGTGACTCATATTGCATTCATGTCTAGGCCCCTTGATTGCTTAGAAGCCAACGAGGGCACTGTTTTCCGTTGGCCTAGTCGATCTTCTTACTACAGACCTCTACTGGGTCTGCAAGCGATTCTTAAAAAAAAGAACTCCTTTTCCTTCACCTTCAGCGCCTTCGTTCGGCTCGACCCAGCTGCAATGACGAGCAGAGGTCCAAATGGACTTGATAAAGCCTAGCGCACCCCCTTCGATGTTGGAGCGATAGTGGCGGCCCAAGATCGGTTTGATTGCCTCTGACGCCTCATCGGCATTGTAGAAGGGGATCGTCGACACAAAATGATGGAGGACATGGGTCTCTACAATCCCATGCATGAAGTATCGGCCAATGAATCCGAATTCACGGTCGATGGTGGCAGCTGCTCCACGGGTGAAATTCCACGTACTGGGCTCGTAGTGGGGGAGAGTCGGGTCTGTATGTTGGAGGTAGGTGATCCATACTATTCAGACTGTCAGCTATTTGCTTAAAGAGGAGGTCAGGGAGGCAAATTTACCAAGCCAATTATTGACCCAGCAGTACGGAATGATGTAGCCGACTGTGAGGGCAAAGGATCCAAATGTCATGCCCACAAAGGTCAAGGCCGCGATAGTCGCTAGAAGACCCAAGTCACTCAACAAGATCAAGTGTCTATCTTTCTCCTCAAAGATTGGACTATCAGGATCGAAGTGGGTGACCCCGCCCCCAAAGCCATTCATCTTTCCTTTTCCACGGCCACCAGGTGCATTCTCATGTTTATTGTGGCCGGTCACATTTGCCGATAGATACAGATTCCAACCTACCAGTTGCTGGCCTATCAGGTGCAAGGCCGTACCAATCGGCGTCTCTTCACCTAGCTCCGCGACCTCATGAGCAAGCTTCCCGAATTTGCTGGCATACACATCCCGAGTGACCGGGACGAACACCTGATCTCTTTCTAGATGACCAGTGGCTTTATGATGTTTGCCGTGGGAGATTTTCCAGGAGAAGTAAGGAACACCAAGTGCGGAATGGAGGATGAACCCGACGGTATCATTAATTGTCTTGGACTCCGAAAAAGCTTGGTGTCCGCATTCATGGGCCAAGACCCATAGGCCGGTCATTATGAAGCCTTGGATGACTGTGAAAGTGGACCATAGTAATGTCGAAGCGACTGGAGAGGCGACAAGGGGTGTCAGGATGTGACGGAAAAGGTACCAATTGGCGGCAAGCTGCACGAAATCTCGAGCAACATATCCCAAGCTTCGGCGAGCTGAGCGCTCGAAGCAATGCTTTGGGATAGCAGCCCTAACTTGGTTGATCGAGATCTCTGGTAGCTCGAATTCATTCCCATACGTGTCACGCAGCACCTTGCTCGATGGCTTCGTGTTTACGGACGAATGCCCCACCTTCAGCCCCTGCGTGGACTCTTTCCTTCCAGCAGACGTGAGTTTGGCATCCAATCTTTCCAGGTCGAGAGGGTGTACTGTTGTGGTATCCTCGTCTGTTGATGATATGGAGGTGTTGGATTGTGAGCGGTCTGCTGGTGTGAACTCTGGGGAAGGGGACGAAGAGGAGGCTTTGGAAATCGACAGTGGGGCTGATTGATCCATTGAACTTGCTTTCGCCGCTGGCGAGATGGCACTGGCTGGCATGATTGTGGAGTGCGTGGATACTATATGAGTAGGAGCATGGAGATCGTCGTTCAGCTGGTTGTTGCCAACGGCCAACGTTGAGCGGGATAGGTCGAGATGCTACCTTACGAAATCAGCCATGGTACGACATAGGTGCATCAGGGCAGGAGATGCAGAATGACATATACTCAAGCTACAGTCAAGCTGGTTCACAAGATGTCTGAATGGCAAGCAATGTTGGAATTGGGAGCAAAGGGGCGAGAATGTTTTTTGGGGGGTTTTTCTGAGGCCGGTTTATGGTGCGGAAGGGCAAAAGCTAAAGTGGGAAGAGTTTTTGGCCGCACCCCGTGGGCCTGATCTGCACCCCCTCGACCCCTGTGTAAATGGGCAGACTATGCCTTCAAATTTGCCAGTGGAGGGCAAATGACAACTGTCTAGCCTCTCATCTATGATCTTTGCTATCTTCCGAGCATCAGGTCTGCATCGGTTTGCATCGACTGAGATGAAGTCTTATTGGGCTCCTGTCTCTCACTGTTGTCATTGACTAGTACTATCGCCTCGGCTCCCCATCAGTTCGACCTTTGACTTTCCTACCCCAGTCTCGCAACCAGCCTGTACCAGCCTCACTTACCTCACTAACTATTAGCATGGGAAGCCTCTAGCTCCTCATGGAGTGGTAGACAATGCCCGCACCCGTCCGATTGGAGCGGTCGAGGTGAAAGGGCTATGGAGATATTCGGAGACAGCGCCCATGTCGCTTGTTGTTCAGCTACTAAGAGGATAACAAAGTCTGTATGAAGAAAAGGACCATGAGGAGATATTGTTGAGCTGCTAAAACGCTGGGTAAGAAGCTCCGATTAGCCCACCCCCTAGCTCCACTCAATGACGCCAGATTGGCGCGATACGGATATCTTCAGTGGCTTGGCTTCTGACAGGCCTGATCTGGACCGCCAATTGACCTGGCCTGATCGCTCTCTCAGGTGGCCTACTCATGCACCTGTCGTTCGCCCTAGCACCGGTATTGACAAGCAACGCCACTTTTGGCTCTTCACACAACGATACAAAGCTGTATATCCTCAGCCGTATTCTTTGGGCTAAACCCTCCCGCCAGGAATAAGGCTCAACGGAGTGTTAATAGTGGTAGTGATGGTATAGACGAAATGGCTCATTCGGTTTTCCTAGTCCTCGTAATGGGACTCATGTCCTAGACCGCTTTTGACTCCACGCGCTGCTGCGATTCGAGGAGCCATACGCCATCAGCCACGTTGTCTGGTGCCAAGCTGACGGTAGTGCTGCTGACATTGGGGATGACGTGAACCGTTTCCCCTTGATTCACATAGTCGGTTGTGCAGGTTACTGAGCTAGTCGAAACGCAGCTTTCGCCATCTTCGTCACCGTTTGGGTAAGATTGTGTAATTTGGTGAACCTGAACATTAGGCAGAAGTAGGTGACCAGTCTTTTGAGGCACCAGAAACACGGAGAACGAATGCCGATCGGAGGGCTATGAACAGTTAGAAGCATGGCATCGGAGCAATGAATCAATCACTTTTGCTTACCTTGGCACTGAAGGTTGCGCTGCGGTGGCCCCCAACAAGCCAATCATCAGCGCTGCCGATAATTTTGTAGCAGAAGTCTAGTGGTCCGCCGTCTGCACTTGTTCTGCTCCACTGTCTGGTGTGTTCGATGTCAAGCTCCGCCGGGATAGTCTGACCTTGAGTCAGGCAGGTGCCAAATTTGGAGGCATGAGCAATGCTTTCGTCAAGCCGGAGCTGTACAGTGTGTACTACCATCATATCTGGAATATCGACTGGAACATCGAGCTGCCGTTGCAATGGTTCACGTTCCTTGGGGTCAAAAGGCAGACACGCGCATTTCTAGGGTCTTATGAGCCGGTCCCATAACGTAGCTCAATGCCACCCACCTGATGCCAGCCCTCCAACACTTGTTTTAGTCTAACAACTTGACTGGGTATCAAGACTTGTAACACGTCGTCCCACCCACAATCCGCGAAAGAGCCAAGAGGTACTGTCTGCGTCAATGCAAAGATCTCGAGATCTGCGGCTGACATTCTACTACGTAAGCGAGTAATTAAGTGTTGTGATAGCAGACGAGAATAGGTTTGTATTTGGGCGGCTGCTAAAGCTTCAGATAAGTGCACGTCAACAGTCTTCGTAATCATTGCATCTTCGAGCAGGTACTTGATCTTCATATATATCCGTGGCTCTATTCGGTTGGCTGCATCTATTCTGACATCCTTGCGCCTGCGTTGAATCTTCCCAATTGCCGAATAGGGTTGACGATCAAATATTCTTAGGTGGTCTGCGTTTGTCGAGAAGAGCTGTGCGTCGTAATCAACGTTGCTTGTAATCTCTGTGCTGATTAGTCGAATGGGCGACAAAGTCGCTGGACCAATACTAAAGCGCGAGAAAAGGAAGTTCTTCTTGAAGTTCTCTTGAACATTTACAGTGATAGCAAGCTTCAAGGGAACCTTGATCCTGGAGGCGTAGGTGAAAGTACCATCTTTTGTTCTGTAGGAGATTTCGACTCGAAGTTGGATCTCATCTGAATCGGCCTCCAATTCATATGGAATAGATATGACAATCTTCTTGTCGCGAGCCAAGTCATCGAATCGAATACTGCCAGACTGTGAAGTGTCGCTGCCCAGCTTTGCCCGGTCAGCTGTCTGCGCTTCGGCTGTATGAATTCGAAGCCCCGCGGAGCCGGCTCGCACAAGTATTGTGGCATCTATGATATCGTTCCAGCCACTAAAAATCTCGACGTCAATCGATCGCGGCTGCGAGAGTTTAATGTACCTAGAGGGTGATACTTTCACAGCAAGGCTTTCGGAAGTTTCCCACACCATGAATTGTCTGGAGTCTTGCGCC